>NC_092066.1:11731730-12040000 GCF_039877785.1 Chaetodon trifascialis
TGTGATGGTGAATTATTTTGAGGGTTAAGCTTTGAATATTATCTCACACAGTCATTTGTTGTGGGATGAAGAGGTAATATTGTATGCAGACAGTTATGTAATTTACTGTGAAATATGAATAACAAACAGAGATGAATAGTACTGTACATAATACGAAACATTAGCCTTTCCTCTACTTTACTTAAAAAGCCACTTATGGGTCTAACACCAAGTGTTTAATGTTATCTTTTCAGTGACAAAGTTACAATTGATGCAAAGATCTGACAAAATGCAACCTTGTCTAGTCACTTTATGTTTACAGCGCTGTCCAAAAGTAGTAGAAACATTGTTGCGATTACATAAAAATGATGTTGAAATAATGAATTTAATCTTAAATTTAAGAATTTTTACATCCACGTCCAAGACATTTTATCCCATTTTTTCTACCCACTATAATAAAAAGGGGTCCTACAATGGCTGCCCACTAAGGACGTGACCACCTCTGACCTGCCTTAAAGCTGCCGGAAGGCAACACATTAACCTCACAATTACGGTTTCCTTTAAAATCCAGCGTACTGAGCAGCATGCACAATGAAAAGCACAAGACTGTCTTCATCATTGAGGACTGCACTTTAAGTTATTCATGACATACTGTGCTCGCACCCACACACGCAGGGTACTGGATAAGTTCAGCTTTCTTAAGCTGGAAGAGGAGAGCACAGGGACGTTGGGACAGTGACTCAGCTGCTGTGAAAGCCTTGGCTGTAGTCAAAGAGCAGGGGCTGGTAAAAAGTTACTATTCTTGCTGCAATTCTTTCAACACATCTGCCTTGTCTCTCTGGCTTACATTATCAGAGGAATATCTTGACAGCTGCCAGAATACCCTCATGTATTATATGAAAGCTTTTTTTTCAGTTTTACATCAGCACATAGTGGGCTGCAACAGAATCCTAATAAGACGAGATAAAGACATTTTTCATTTATCATTGAATCTTAGTTGGTATGCTGGGACTGGCCCTCCATCATCATGAATAGTGATAAGCAGATGAGATGAATGAATGAATGTTTAATATCCCTGCTTTCACTGTTTTTGAGAAACACATACAACATTGTGTGAATGTGATTAATCTAATGTATTAAATGGTGGAGAGTGCGTATTTCAATGAAACCAGCAGATTTTTGGGCCAAATATATATTTTCTATTTCATTCTCCCTCTCACTCTGGTCGTGTTTTATATCGTAAACATTTGTCCAAAACAACACAGTTCTCTGAGAGTTTCCAAATCAACTCTGCCTGTCTCTTTCTTCCTGTTTCTCTCTCACTCAATCACACACACACATGTGCACACACACAGAAAGTAGTGACCTCTGGACCATTAGGTCGGCCTCTTGAAGCTGCCTCTACAGCTCTCATCAACTCTCTTCCCGAAAGTACAGTTTCTGTTTATTTTTAACTCCAGCAGCTGAATCTTGTCTTTTTCTTTCACTCTTGGTTGAAACTCAGACTTCTGTGTATGTTCAGATGGGCTCAGATGGAGGAGGCAAAGATAACATTCCTCAGCTGAACACAATCCTCCCCCAAAAGGGAAAGCAGCCTTGTGTTTGTGTGCTGCACGGGTGGTGCTGCAGATAGTTACTCACAATAAAAGCACGAGATCCTATGTGACTATGAGTTATTTCGACACAGTACGGGCACTGTTTTCTGCTCAACTGCTGACTCATGAGTTACTGCAGGTAACATGTGGCTCCTGTGGACTGCAGGTAACGTAGCATGAACAGCGTGGAGTCATGAGTTGAGCACAGGGGAAGATTCATTCATGAAAGGTATACAGCCTGAACAGCAAAGAATAAATGAGACATTACTCTCACCACTCTGTACGTCGATACAGAGGTCACAATCAAGGTCAAAGTTGAAATCACTTTAACTTTCAGTGCAGTGCTAAGTGGTAATTTCGAGCTGTGTGCCACATAAAGACAAGCTCTCACCATAGTTAAACACCGGCGCAGCCAGCGCAGAGTGGTTTTACGCCTGATCATGCATGGGCACCTTAATACATATAAGACCGTAGACAATGCCTGATGTGCGCAGCTTGAGGCTGGAATGCACAGGTACCCTCTGGAAAAAATGTTTAAGAGATGGCAGGGCGGCCGCAAGGTTCCTCTCCCAGTGAGGGGGTCTTCAGAAGCACGTATTACTTTCATTTGTTTGTTCAGCAAGAATTCACATGTATGTTGGTCAGCAGGGGATGTGGAAAGACCCCCTCCTGACTCATCTTTTAAGCTTTTTGTTGGACAGTTGGCTTTTCAAGTTTTTCCTTTTCTTTGCCTCTTTTTGATCTTCTCGTTGCTGCTGCTTGGACCTGCTTCTTTGGCTGTTATGGAGCTTCATCAGCTTTCTGCAAAAGTATGTCCTTCAGAAACAGTGTTTTCTCCATCCTCCACAGTCAGACAGGAAAATAATTTCCATTTTAGGGGCATCATGGAAAACAATGTGGAGTCCTTCTCTTCACTTAGTGCATCTGTGAAGCTTCTCAGTGGACCCAGGGCCTCTGTAACAGTTTCCAGTGTTGCTATGTCTGAGTCTTTAGGCATCTGGTGTCACTTCTTCCAATTTCTGCCTAAACAGTACAGACAGTTTGTTTTGCTTTTGCTCAGGTAGCTTCAAGGTCTTCTGTTTCTCCTTCAAGCTCCTCATCACCTGGAAAAGGAGGACAAAGTTGTCAAGAGCCTGGAAAAGCATGTTGAGACATGGTCCAGGCCTATAGCCTTGGATATGGCTATAACATTGTATCCCAAGTGTAGCTTTTCCTGGTTAAATGATCCAGTCCCCATTTCTCGAACACCATCTCCTCCTGGGCTTCATGGAGACTGTTTGCTGTACGATCGGGAATATAAAGCTGAACACCCTAAACACCAGGGCTGTGTTTCCCAGGATTCAGTTATATACTGGACTGTGACCGCCATGTAAGCATCAACTGCCCTGCTGGTCCAGGCATCAGCGGTACAAACGTAGAAAGGCTGGCGTGTGAGCTGTGCCTGAATAACATTCCTGGTTTCAATGGCTTTGGGATTTCATTATACATGAAATAATTTCTCACAGGCATTTCATATTTTCTGGCTCACAGCTGCACATGAATCCAGAATCCACTTTTCTCAAATGTATGTATTGGCACCCGATCAAGACAGATAAACTCAGCTACTGCTTTGTTCAATCTTTTTGCATCTTTTGAGTCTTTATCATATTTTCTTTGGTTTTCAAACATAGCTGGAAGGGAAGACTCCCTCAACTGGGAGGTTGCTGATTCGGCTGGCATCTGTTTGTGTATCGTGTGGGGTGTGTGTGTGTGTGTGTGTGTGTGTGTGTGTGTGTGTGTGTGCGCAGGTATGTGTTGAGAGAGCCTGCTCTCATTAATCGGCATTTTTAAATGTAATTTGACTAAATAGAAAACTACAAAATGGGCTCAGTAGAGCGTGGACCTCTGCCAAGGAGGAGTATCGAGTCATTTATGTTCAGTCTACTTCAGTGCACTACTGTGGTGTGCAGGCCCTGCACACTCACTGCATGGCATCACAATATCTCTCTAGTATTGGTATGCTGCTACACTACCTGCATGGTGGAGATCTCACCCTGCCTGTGGTCAATCAGTTTGCCGAATTGCCACAGAGGACAGAGTGAGAATCATTTGGCTGTTGGTTTAGCCAAAGGCAGGGCAATATGGCTCTGGTGGCAGGTCATTTCAAAAGAAGGCAGGGTGATACTTATGGTGTGAAGGGCGATGCTACCAAATAGGCAGGTTTGTCAACCAGAAGCAGGACCATATCTCTACCATGCTGGGGGATTGTGTGTGGTTGGCAGTTTTTCTTTTCTAGAAACAGGGAAGGTTGCAAGGTAAGTGCCTGGTCAGCATGTCGTTCTTCCAGAGCAACAGGACATGAGGACTGATTCTTTTATGGTTCCATTTCTTCATAACGTTTGGACACAAAACGCGGTTCAGCCGTCATATTAACTGTAGCTGTCTTGACACCACATTCCTGCCTCACAAGGAATCTTACTTAAAATGGTGGTCAGTGGAATTGATAATGGATACAGCAGGTGACCTGCAGAATAAGAAAGCCACAGGCAATTAGGAGAGGTGCCAGCGAAGGCTTACTGCACTCCATTATGTGCGAGTGTGGTCCAAATTAAAATCTAATTTAAGGTTGCATCAAGATAAAAAAAAAAAAAAATGTGTTTCATTTCTTCAATTTGCACAACTATTCCATTCCATTAGACATGTAATTTCTGCTCATCAGACACTGGGTGAAATTGGTGCCCCAAAGGAGGGCTTTTTTCATTTGAAGTAATTAGTCCTGGAGAACAGGGATGAGCAAGCATGCACGCATGTGTGCATTTTTGTACATGTGGGCAAGTAGGGAGAGAAAAAAAGAAGGAAAAGAGCAGGAGAGAAAGCATAAGGAGGCATTCATTATTTGGTGATGAGTTTGAGTTAGCAATCGCAGTGTTTCATCTTTGAAAATACCAGACAAAATCTGCTAATGATGGATGCAGCCTGTTTTATTCAAAGAATTTTATTTAGCTGACCAAATGAACGAAACAACACTAAAGTATATGTTCTCCTCTCTTTCTCAGGTTTATCCTCCATGCGTGTGGCTCTGTATTGCTCACCTGCCTTTGATGTTCGCCATTTCTAATCTTGCACAGTTAACACTAACAAAACAGGTGATGCTGTGCTGCCAGGGTCCTCACAGACACACACAGATAAATTGTGCTGGATTGTAGAGTCAAAGAAGAGAGATCCTGCTGAGATGACCTGACTGCTGCCTACTCACTTACAAAGCTTATTAGATTGACTCACCATGTGGATGACCACGCTCATGCCCATTTACCATTATCCAGAGGCTATCAAGGCAGGGTGACCATAGTGGGTGGTGGTGATCTGACTTTCTTCTTTGTACTCAGCCCATCGGCCATGACACTGATTGGAGTGATTGTGCTGGACTCTGTATGGGGTTTGACTGATTAGGCCTTGTGACTCATGAACTAAACAGGAAGAAACAAGTTAAAAACTAGCTTAAAGCTCATAAACAGATCTGACATTCTGACCAAAGAAAATTGTTCATCAGAGACCGCCAATCTGCTCAACAGTAAAGGGTTTGCTTAAAATAGAAATATCTGCATAAGCTCATCTGCAGAGCTTTAAAACTGCGACCAGTGTGAGCCCAAAAAAGAGGGCACCTCTGCGGAGCAGCCAACACGGGTAGAATATATGAAAATATATCAATTTGGTCACTGTGCATGCACATACAGAAAAATCAAACAGATAATGTTTCTGTATTGTTTTCTGAGAAGAGATTAAAAGAAATGTTAATATTAATGTTTGAATCTACATTGTTTTTTTTGAGGCACTGAACACTGTGGAAGCTTATCTTTATGCAACTACTAGAAGTTTTTGCAGCATGACAACAACACAAACTCCTCTGGCCTGACATCCAGTGTATGATCAACCCGCTTCCCAAAGCAGAATTATTTTCATCAACAGCATTAGTGTTTATTACATTTTCTATTACCATGTGTCATTTTTAAATGATTTGTTATTGTGGATCTCGAAACAGAGCCCTATTAAAAACATACATTTGTAGCATTAACTGAGGGACAGCAGCATTTATTGTTTAGGAGGAGGGGAAACTGTCTACATCCACATCCACAAACAAACCAGCATGGCGACACTGAGCCAAGTTCCAGCCTTTCTGGCCAGTTTACAATAGTGAATAGCAGCAGTTTGAAAAATTCTGATAAATATCAAGGCTACACAGTTTAAAAGAAAATGATTCCCACACACATTCCTTGCTTCAAAAGGCGATGAACGATATTGTTTCATATTCTCCGATATTTTTCTTCTTCTTTATTTCATGTTTGGCATGATCAAGCATAGAGTTCTGAAATTAGTGGGCAAGGCACGAAAGGCTACAGCATTGACTGAAATGGCTGGTGAAGAAAATAATTGTTTAAAAATTCTTTCTATTTGAGATTTTTTTTCAATCCCAGTTTTCTCACACTTTGGCGCATCCAATCCTGTATGTGCTGCAGTAGTTGCCACTGCTGCTGGGCAGAGCTGCAGGCAGACATGTGCCACCTCCGTGACACACGGCGTTGCCAGCCTCCTCCGTTCACCTGCCAGTGATGAGCTTCACCAGGGGGGTATAACACATGAGAGGTTCCCACGGTTCCACTCCCCACTATGCAAGCAGTTGAACCAAGTAGCAACAAGGATGCCCACCCACAAACACCACTGAATGTTTCCATCGAACGCACAAGAGGCCAGAGCTTCCACCAGTAGCAGAAATCACGTAAATATAAATAAATATTAAATATAATCACACAAAATTACCAACAACTACAAGTATGACACAGTGAAGAAGCCACACTTTAAATAATCTAGTAATGAGCAGATCGTCAGTCAATCCAAGAGCATCAGTCTTCTTGGAGTGTGCCAAGAGTAGGAGTTGCGTGCTAGCTGAGATTAATGCACCGGAAAACAAGAAACATGGTCACTCTCTGTAGCGCTGATCACTGACTCCCATGTTAAGGAAAGCAGAGAGTGGGACGGCCAGCCACAGAGAGCAATGTGCTCAAATAACACCCCCTGTCAGTGCAGGCTGCCCTGCCAGTTTGATTAAACCATGTACATCAACAGGCCTGCACCCCAGAGGCCGCGTGTAACAGAAGGGCATGGCTCGATGGAGTGGGTAAAGGTTGTACACTTCTGCCTTTTACCATTACTTTTCACTGCAGGTTTCTGTCAGAAAAAAAATACAGACACAGGCAGGCACAAATTGTAAGATCTCAAGTGTAATTCCGTGGCGTCAGAGCTGTGAGAGCGTACCAGCTGGTCTGTGAATGTTTTAGACCCACTGTGCTGATGATGAATCTCTGCTCAGCTGTCTTATGGAGTGTTTTATCTACGATGCCACACCTGCGGAACCAGAAATTCTTAAAATCCATCTCCTTCTGGCCCGTGATGATGTTAAAGAGTACTCCCTGTAGAATCTCACATGATGCTTGAACCAGGCTGGGAGGCCTGACCCAGATATGGCATCCCCGCATCGCACGCAGCAGCCGGCAATATCAGCAAAGCTCGACATCTCTCTCTCTCTCTCTCGCACACAGTTCTTTCTTTTCCTGTCTCTCCTTTCCACCCTCCCAGCCCCCTTTTTCCTTCTTTAAAAAAAGCGTAGAGCCACAGAAAAAGCTCTCCGGGGAATAAGAAGGAGAAGTTTGCTAAAAGAGTTAGTGCGTCTCAAGAAAAATGTGCATGCGCACACTAAACAGTGAGGCGGTGGAGATATTGCTCCAGTTGTTCAGCAAATTTGTTTTTTACAGTATATAATTATGATAATTATGGTAATGTTCTGGAAAACCATCGGGAGAATAATAGTGTTCATTTACATCAATGGCAATGCTTTAAAAGAGTTTAAGTCTCCTAGGTAAAAATTAGCAGCTCTACTGTTCCTCTATAAATACAGGAAACAGCTGCAGTGTTTTTCCTTTTAACAGCGTTTTCTGCAGACAGCGCACAGTTTATATATATATAAATATAAATAGACTGAAAAATGCACCTTTGGGTGTGAGCGAGGGAAAGTACCACCTTTGGGTCTGTGAACTTGAATGACCCTCTCTTGCTGAGTTATTGTTGTCAAGTTAGTGCTAGGGTGAATGACCTTCACTAAAACTGCACCAGCAGAACCTTTTTTGTCCTTGTGACCAACTCCACAATGAAAGGAGACAGATGCTGTGAAGTAAGCACCAGTAAATCCAGCCGGGCCACTCAGAATGAGAAACGCTATGGGTAAGAACGGCCTAATTTATCAGCATTAAGTCAAATAAGGAGGAGATAGAGAGAGAAGTGGAGGAAGTGGAGGGTTGGGGTGAGACAGTGTGAGCTGAGTACACATCAGTGGGACAGAAGCATTTAAGAGACATCAATAGATAATGACTTCATCTCCCTTCATCTTCAGTAAGTGTGCAGCGGTTTGTGGTACCCCAACGGGCTGTTCAGATTCTTCAAAAGAAGACAACGGGGGGAAAAAAAGAGAAGACTGTACATTGAAGTATGATAGTTTTTAGTGGCAAACACATGCTTCTTTAAGCTCCTCCTTATACTCCTTTCATTTGATCAAATAGCCTGTATTTAGAAAATGAGATTAAATTCAAGCAATCAAAATAGCAAAGAGGATTCATCATGTCATGCTAACACAGATTTATTCCTCGCTTTGTCTCTCTTATGCATACATACTGTAGACAGATAAACACACGCACATGCTTATTGCCTCTTTCACACACAAACACACACACACACACATAAATACACGCACACACACACACACACACTGCTGCTCCACCAGAGCAAAGGGACCACCATTGATAGCAGCCGTGACAGATTCGTCAGTGGGTGGTGGGTGTGGGTGAGTTGATGTAGTGTGTGTGGGTGGACATGATTTAGTAGACACTGAAGCTTACTGCAGTGAGACATGATGGCACTGCCGGTGGTACAAAAGTGTCGTCGTCTAGTTAAAGTCAGCGAAAAATTATAGCTCTTCATCCTCAACTAGTCGTTCTTTTTGCTTTTGCTGCACTGTCATTTTGTACCTTGCAGCCCTTCATGAGTTCTTGGACTTTTTTTTTTTATTGCACCATTGTTCCTCCTTTACTTTATAAACCTGTTCTGGTTAAGATGGTTTTATGGTTGCTGAATGAAACTGATTCCTAATAATGCCCAAAATATTCTTTTTTCCTGTGTTGGCTGTTACACAGATTGATACTAGTTTTCATGGAAAGGGCAGCTTTTCTGTGACCAGGAAAGGAATAATGATGCAGTTTAAAGAGCAACAAAGTCCGAGTAGCAAGGAGGATGGAGGGGATGGATGGGTCAAACACAGGACTTTCATCAAGGAGACTGCTGTCAGTGCCCTGTGTGAAACCATGACGACATTGACTTGTTTTAAATTACATACACAGCCTAACTTACGCAACATACTCAGCTTAAGTCACGTAGGTTAACTTATCATGTATATGACGTACAGTATGTTACATGCGTAACTGAACTTACATTACTAGTGTACATATTTTAATTTTTAAAAAAGATATTTTCTTAAATCTAACCAAGTCGTTTTGCTGCCAAAGTCGTTTTGTTGTCTAAACCTAAAAAATAAAAATAAACAAAACTGGACGGCGCTCATATGAGAGCTGTACTACTGTGTATAGCTTTGCTTTGATTAAAGGTCAACTCCCTCCTTTGTGTCTGTGAGAGTTTGCTGTTGGCTCCAGCTGAGGTGCCTGACACCATCATACCACGGGTTATTCCCTTGTTCAGGAGGACAATCATCTTTCAACCCTGCAGTGCTCCTTGTTGTGAGGGCACAGAGAATAAATCACTGCTGCCCAGCTCAGAGACATGGGAAGGCTGTTAACATGTTCAAGAGGGGCACAAGGTGCTGTCCAGAGGGGGAGTTAAGGGTCAAAGCTTCACTGCTGGGTTAGTGGGTCAACCCCTGACCATGTAGACTGGTATTTGCTCGTGCACGGGGTCAGCTCGATGTGAAACACTGACAGAGCCACCTTAGAATCGATAATGGGATTAAAACAGGGACGGCTAAAAACATTGCCTCTCACATCAGCAAAATAATGAATTTTTGTGTAAGTCTGCAACATTTTGCATTTAACTTTGATGATACGCATTTCCTTCCACTGACTAACAGCACGCTGTCTCGACAGTGCTGATGACTTCGTAAAGAGGGAAAAAACAGAGCTGCCAACTCTCAAGCATTGACTGTGAGACTGACACAACCGATGCTTTTCACACGCTCTCACACCACACGTCTATTTTCTCACGCAGCAGAAAATAAATTCACCACTGATAACGTCGTGTCATGAAAAGAGGACGCTGACAGCGCATGGACAGACAAGTAAGCAGCACAACGCAACAGCAGCACCATGAAGCAGCACGCTTCCAGGTGATCAGAGGGAAAATGAGGAATATACACAAAGATATTTTACTGTCACGTATTCCCATGCATGCTGTAATCTCAGTGCCAAACAACACCTTAAGGAAGACATCTTCATTTTAGTTTGGCTGTCTTAGCTATGGCTTGATTTTTGTTGAATATTAAAAAATCAGCATTTTCACAGCAGAGTGTTTGACTTGTTAACTTTATAACACAGGTGTTACTGGTTCATTAGAAATCGCTGATGGTTCCACTCAATTGAAGTGTTCCAGTAAGACAGTGAGCCAGCATGACCAATACCAGGACCCGGACACTGAAGCAGCTAAATGGAATTCAGCCGCCATTCATTTTCTTATCTGTACCTGTGTTTCACTGCTACGACAAGATGAAAAATGTTAATTTAGTGAAAATCAACACAATTACATTCACCTTTTTCCGCACAGGAACAGTCCAAAGCGATGATGATACAAACTGTGCACAGAGGGAATTAAAAAGTTTTGGGTCGAATACAATTAAGTTCTTGGTGAGCGTTCACGTCCGTCAGCTTCTGTGAGGAGCAGCACTTTGTGTAGCTTCATTAAGATTCTTCAAATTACTGTAAAATGATGAGCAGTGATAGTTGAGCACGAAAGCGATGTAATGGCCTTATTTTGAAAAATTAAAATCTGTGGATTAGTGCATCCAGTTCCATTTGACCATTAAATTCTGCCCTTAGACAATAGTTTAAAAGCTTTCATAGATAACAGCATATTTTCTCAGATATTCCAATGTTAGCAATTACCAAGGCCCTGCTTATGGGAAAAAAGACACACTCTCCATTTGCAGTCTGAACAATTTTCAGCCACTATGCAGTTAGAGTACAAACACTGCCCAGTCATTTGCTATTAAAGCAAAGAGAAAGCCTTGGAAAACTTTTTCTGCCAAAGAAGTTATTTCAATCACAGGGCTCTAATGAAAGCGCTTGGAAACTAATTCCCAGCTTGCACTGAGACATGCATCTTCCCTCTTGTCTAATACCCAGATTAACATTTTTTTTAGACGCTGCATTTTTTCCCCCTTATCAGCATTAGACAGTCGGAGATAAATACATGCCATAGCACTCCATTGCCCCTATAAAACACTTTTTCAGCTACTTCAATCAATATCAGTTATGTTGAGATGGATAAACAATTTTGCCTGTTTAGAAAATCGGAAAAGCTTCATGGGTGTCATGGCAGGTGGAAACTTAATTCATTCCAGACTGTTAATGAAAAGGCAGCGGTATGTCACTAATATCAATTTCAAACTAGTTAGTAGGGGTCTTTCAAGTACCCAGACAGACTATATTAAATAAGACTCTCCTCTCTATGTATACATACATATAAATCCATGAATATCCATGTAGACAGATATCAATGAGAATGTTTGCTGTTGAGTAAACAAAAGAAAAGAATTGAATCTATTGAAACATATCCAGAATCCAGACATAACTGATCTTTCTCTGACTTAACCTTTGACCTTCTGACTTGCTGTCTTTCTGGTATTGGTTCCTGTGCCTCTGCTTCACTAACTCTTCTAATGCTGAACACATGCTGTCTGATCCCGCTAATACGTTCACACTTAAGCATCGGACTTTCTGATTAGTAGTGACCTTATTAATTCATGATCAATTTGTTATCTTGGAGTCTGTTTGAACCTGCCAAGGCAACAGAATATCACGTTTACTCAAAACATAATAAAAGGGATGTTAATGCAGTAAAAAGTTAGATGAAACCAGGTCAAAAACACATTCTTATCACCTGAACCTGTCAACGACAGATTTTGGTGACATGGTTTGGGACCGATGATATAATACATATAATAAGGATGAAAATAAAAATAAAGACAATGCATAAAACCACAGAATAAATAATAAAATATAGAGGCAAAGCACTAAAGTATCAGACCTGTGTCAGAAAGTCATAGCTAGTTAAAGGCTAAAGTAAAGATACGTTTTTGGCTTTCTTTTGAAAATAATTGGTGAGCTGCTTCCCTGATGTCTGTAGGTAGTGTGTTCAGAGCTTTGGGGTGTAATGGACAAAGGCTGCGTCCCCAATTTTGGTCCAAGTCCATTATGGGCTTTGTACACAAGAAGGAGGACATTAAAATCAATCCTGAATGTCACAGTAAGGCAGTGTAGAGCAGCTAAAACTGGACTAATGTGCTTTCTCCTCTTGGTTTCGTTTAATAGCCGAGCTGCAGAGTTTTGAATGAGCTGAAGTCTCAGTGTTAATTTGTCAGGAGGCCAGTAAATAGTGTGTTACATTAATTGAGCCGCCGTAAAATAAAAGCATGAATCAGTTTTTCTGCATCTTGCTGATTTATAAGTGGTCGTACTTTACCTTGTTTCTATGGTGGAAAAACAAATGTTTCGTCACCTTGTTGATGTGGAACTGTGAATCTTAGATCTGAATCCAGGATAACATCATGACTTGTTACCTACCTCAGATTTATTAATTTCCCCAGATTATCAAACAGCATACCTCTTTTTGTTTTAGGGCTGACTAGTGGGATTTCGGTTTTGTCCTCATTTAACTTCAAGAAATTATTGCTCATCTATTTATTTATTGCCAAATACAGTTTGTAAAAAAGTCTACAGCTGCTGCATCATTTGGTTCAGCAGAGATGTACAGCTGTGTGTCATCTGCAGAACTATGGAAAAATACATTATGCTCTCTAATGATGTCACCAAGTGGCAGCATTGACACATTATCTATGGAAAGAGCCACGTTGGTCTAGCCTGGATTAAACACCTGCAAATCACCAACTACATCTCTGATATGGACAATGGGTGTGGTGATGTGCCCACTGACAGCTGTTTCACCCAAATGGAGGGGCAATCAAACAATCAGAGCTTTGCAGGTGGGATAAAGAACGGGGATACTAGCTAGCTAGCTAGCTAGCTACATCCATATAGAATAGTGACAGAAAAATGGCGACAAAAATGGCCACGAACATATGTTTGAGGGAACAGATTGTTGTAAATTGATTTACAGAAATATCATCTCTTAAATTGGCATTTTTGTTTTTAATCATTGGAAAAAAAATATTTGGTTAACCGCTAACGCTACAGCATTAGTCAGAATGAATAGAAAATGATGTTCACACATCCAGTCACTTGCCACTGATAGCTAAAGGCAAAACAAAACAACCCCCCCTTCCTTTACTGACAAGAAACTGGCTAACATGTATACAAATTAGGGCTGAGGGAATGAAGTGAAATGCGTTATCAGGCTACAATTTCCACTGTGGTGAGCATGAAGATTATGTTCAGAGGAATGCTCCTCTGAACATCACTCACTCGCATTAAGCTGCTGTCCGCTATTTACTTGCGGCCTGCATTTAGCTTGAACTGTTCTCCTCTGACTTCTCTTACAACAAAGCAGGGCTGCTACCGACTGGATGTTTTTTAATGTCTCTTTCTCTGTAAGTGCTAGAAGCATAATGCATGAAAATCCCAGGAGTGCTTGTGGTCATAGGGTTTGTGAGATGCTGGAGGCATATCAGCCACCTGTCAACATACCAAGTTCGAATCACTTACAGTAGATCACATCTTACCCATTTTAACGTTTAGTCAAGTGGCAAATGAACCCGCCAAACCTGTCTGCATGCTTTATACTTGTAATTCATTTATGAGGAGCTGACTGACTGCAGGAGTGAGCTGTTTGTGTTGAGAGGGACACTAAAACAAATGGTGGAGTGCTGCAACGTTCATCATTTCGTTGCTTGAGATGTTAAATTACCTCTATTCAAGGCTCAGTCAACACAAACATTTTCAATTGCCGATCAGGATGCATTGACCATCCCGTGTCTTGTCCTTGGATATGCTTATTTTATGAAATGTATAAATAATGTAGTGAATTTGCCTTGAGACTGAATGTGAATATCTAATGTGATCAAATTGCAATCAAGAACAACCCTTGCCAGGGACACACACACACACACACACACACACACACACACACACACACACACACACACACACACACACACACACACACACACACACACACACAAAGACCATCTTCATTCGAAATAGGCTTCAAATCATTCAAGTTTTCGGCGAATACTAAATAGGAGTAGGAGCAGCACACTCAGTGTTTTCTTTGGAATGGGGGGCAGGAGCAAGCAGAAGCTTATCAAATATGATGTTTTGTTAAACTAGTTAAAGCCACGCAGTATACACAGCTGAAACGATCGTTTGATGTTAAATTAATTGGAAACTTTTTTGATAATAGCTTGCAAAAACATTTCATGGTTCCAGCTCCACAAATGTGAAGATTTGCTGCTTTTCCATTTCATAATTTCAATCACTTAAAAAAATAAACAAGCATTGTGAAGGTGCATTTCTCGCTATTTTCAGAGAGCAAATCAGTTAATTAACTGAGAAACTGATCAGCAGATGAATCCATGATGAAAATAATCATGACATGCATGCATGAGTAATAATATTCTAATGATATATAACAATGACAGTCAGAGGGGACGTTTTTGTCCATTGAGTACTTTTACTTTTAATACTTCAAATGCATTTTCCTGATAATACTTACATACTTTTACTTAAAAAGTAACATCATATGTGTGGGTAGAGTAACAAACATGTCGCGCAGTAACAATAGCAGCGTAGGTATTGAGGAAGTGGCTCAAATCAGATAACATTGTGTTTTCTTATCCGATTTTGTTTTTCAGTGGTGGCAAAGGTTTAGCCATGTTTTTTTTTTTCCTAATAAGACACTGTTGGCATAGGTCACGTGCCAAATCACTGAGTGAGTGATGTCCCCGGTCTCTTTAAACTGCCGTGCTAAGTTTAGAAAGGCACAACAGATTGTTCAGATATTCCATACTTATGAAAATCTGAGTAGCAAAACACCCGTGACCAAGAAGTTGAAAGCACAAGCAGTCAGCCAAAAACCCCTTCAGTCCAGGAACACATGCAGCCTTGTATAAGCTATTAACATAAACATTGATAATGACTTCTCACCGAGAAGCAGGGGCCCACAACGTGTTTTCCACAATAGCTACACCATCCAATTATCTACAGATGTTAACTTCACAGAATGCTGGTTCACCACATCTGTTTGTTGGTGGGAGATCTCATTATAACAAGGCTGTTTTAAAACCCAGCATCAAGCACTGCTTGGCACATTTTATTGCAGTGTGTTGAGCATTTACAACAAACATTCCTGACTGCTGTAAAAGTTTGCATGCTAGACTTGATGACTTCCAACACTCTGTAAAATTCTCGTTATCACAGCCGATTAGTCGATAGTTTCCATGTCGACCTTTCCCTCCATGTTGTATCACTCAACCTCAAAAAGGATTCTTTTTCCTAAACACTGTATTTCAAAAAATATTTGTGTGAAAAAAGATGAGGCTGAAAAGCAACAATGGATCTGTAAATAAACAAGGGCTGCAGCACAGCATTTCATTATCAATCATATTTTCAATTGCTCTGTTCACTACACTATTTGCCATACCCAGGGCCATGTCTTCAAATTGCTCGTTGCTTCAGTTTAAAAGGATATAAGACCGAGATAAGCAGCAAAAAGTGTTTGGCAGCTTTGCCTGATAAATGACTAAACAATTAACCAATTATGAGAATTGCTGCAAATTAATCTTCTGTTGACCCCGACCAATCATTTCAGCTCGAAAATAAACAATTCTCATCAAACTTCATCACACATTAAACAGGGGATAAAAATACAACTACCAATGCATTAGCATTCCGGTACGTGATAAACTGCAACTTGTTTTTAGATCTCGTGCACGTGAAAACGTGCAGAGGTTCTTCAAAGACAGCTACATGTGCGGCCATATGCGACAGTCAACAGCTGCTAAAGGAAAATTCAGGTCCACTGCAATTCTGGCTTTTCTATCATTTAAAATATTATTGTACTCAAGTAATTGCTGCAATATGGGAACACAGTGCGTCACTACAGTTAAGTCAACAGAAGTGCTGTAAACATGCCTAAAATCTGGGGATCAATCCTTTGTGGTTGTGGAAAACTGTGTGCACACAACATACATTGGCGTGAAATGAATTTGAACCAGGAAGCTGGTCTGTGAACTGATGGATGTTTATAACATCCATTTATAATTCTGATGTCCACCTTCAGTCTCTCTTCCAAACAAGTTTGACCTGAGGGGACACTTATGAATCTGTATTCTGTCTTCGTCTGCAAACTTTTTTTACGTTTTTATCGACATTTCCAGATCTCAGGATTTCACTCACTGGCTGCATTGTTACTATTGCCGACAGGAACGATGACTAAAACTCTGATAGTAAGACCCATGTTGTAATAAGTAATAATCCTCTTTAAAAATTGTCCGCCGGATCACCAGTACTTGTTTTCCTCTCACATTACAGCAATTCAATGGATTCAACGTCAATAAAAAAATATGTCCCAATGGAGCTTTAAGTGGTACTCCAAAAAAATCTTTCGCAACGTGGAATACCCCACTGGAATATTCTCTCCTCTTCACAGTCTCACCCCTTGAATTGGAAGAGGGGGTTGCCCTTCCCCTGTGGAGAACGTTCAACACCATGGTGCCTTTGAAAATATACCTCTCACCTAAATTACAAAAATTGCAAAGTAGACATTTCCACACGTCAAGGACACAGTGGGAGCATGTGTGTGAAACCTCTTTTATTTCATTATATCATCAGGACATGCGATGTCAAGCGGAGATCCCATGCTGATAATATAATTGTCTCCTTGTATGGCAGAAGCAAAAACCATGACGGCGTGCTTCCCCGTGAGAAAGATGAGGAAACTGAAAAGGAGTAGAAAAACCGTGCTGACGTGCGCACATGCATTTGTGACAGGTTACAGTGTTCGCAAGTAATTACTGTGTGTCTACAACCCAAAGGAAACACAAGAGAACAGTGAAACAAGAGTTTCCAGGATGTACTCATTTTCTCAAAAACATTTCAGAGACTTGTAATGTCAGTGTAATTTAAACAGTCCGCCCGCCTTCTCAGACTGCAGATACAACAAGCAAGACTCGAAGATGCCACGCTGCATTTCACACTCCCGTTTTGAGTAAAAGCTGAGGCCTCTCAGGTTCATCGCATAAATCACTGTTGAGTTGGAGGTCTGTGATGAATTTGCATACACTGTTTGCAAACGGTGCCCTCTATACGGATGTTGTAGGCATGGAGGCAGCGAAAAACATGACCTTTAAAAGCTGCTTTGTTGAGCAGTGCATTCTTGCACACATTGCAGTACCCAGCCTCTGTGTCCTCTGTAGAATTAGGTTGATTGAGCATGGCCTAAATTGGATCAACCATATCTTGCATGCTGGAACCCAGGGCCCTGTTAAATCGCTTGGAATATGAGGTGGCCAAATACTTAGCTATTTAGTTGGCGGGACGGTTTCCAATCCAAAGCCTGGGACAGTTATAAACCCAGAGGTCTCTGTGACTGACTGCTGTCATTATGCGTTGCTCATGTCATCCATGCTGTTTGTTTGCAGATTACACTTGAGAACTCAGTCTAGACTTACACATACACGACACCTACACTGAGCTTGCTGTCATTGTGTATTACTGTGACTGTCATCAAACTCGCTGTAAAAACTCTTATTTTATATTGATTTGTGAGAATAACATGACTCTACTTTAACGCAACATTAAAGTATTTCTGAATGAATAGTTGCACAAATTAATAAACAAGCTACATTTTGTGTGTTTTTATAAGATTTAAGAACTTCCTCATGTCGTTAGAATCAGACATCCACAGGCCAGAAGGAGATGGACAGATCTCAGCCTAACCACCCTCAAGAGTCACATTAAATGAAATTGAGCCAAATGTACAGTCTTACTTGGTAATGCACTAACGACTGTCTGCACCAATAAAAAAAGAGTCCTAACCTCCCTAAATGTAACCGCTGTAGAAGCTATTAGTATCAATCAGATCTCAGTGGAGAAGACCACTTGAGAGAAAATGAGGCTCAAATCAGCTCTGCAAAATAAAATTGATGTGAAATATTAGGATTTATTGCACACACACACACACACACCTCTTCTCCCGCTCCTTTCCCCAAGTGTCCCCCCTATACAGTGTGCTAGGCCTGGGCTGGGCAGACAGTTGCACAGCTGGGGGCTAATGCAGAGAGGGATGGCTGATGATCCAGGCTGCAGATGGAGATGTGCCATGGGAAATTAATCCCCAGCACAGTCAGAGGGCTCCTGAGATTTTAATTATGCCTCCCAAAAAAGGAGAGAAACAAGAAAAAAGTGAGAAATGCTGTTACATTAATAATTTAGAAGAAACAACAGAGAAATTTTTTTTTTTTTTTTCTATTTCAGCTGAGGACCCGTCATTTCCCAAATGCATGGGAGTTCTGTCAGACCTGTCTTTACTGTGAGCGTTGACTGGTGGAGGGTTTTGGTGGAATGGTGGCATAATAGTTGGAGAGAGAGGGACAGAACATCACAGGAGAAAGTGATTGGTGGTGTATTAATGGCTGCACATGGCAGGTTAGCAGACAGTATGACCCCTGTCTCCCAATGAGTGTCTGGGTTCCCACAAAAAAAAAAGAAAAAAAAAAAAAGGCATTTTATAACCTGCTGGCAGCAGACAGACAATTACGTAATGTGATATACCAAAGACAACAAGCGATTTTGAAAGAGATTAATGTTGACCATGTTTGATCCCACTTTGGTGAATGTTGGATCAGTATATGGAGCCCTGAGTCACGAGTGCAGGCTACTTCTTTAATTCACTCGTGATTAGTGTGGCAGACAAAATGTTCTCAAGACAAATGCGAAAAGTTTTTGTCTTAAGCTGACATTGATTGCTATTCAAACTGTCATTAGAGATAAAGTGAAGAGAGAACTTTTGGTCTGACAAACTGACAAATATGCTGTAATGATGTTGAGCAAATAGCAAACATCTGCACGTAATGGTGCATAATATGATTTGCAATGCAAAATTTCATATCACGACTGCATGTGAGTGGCTAATGATATTCATGCTAATTGTTTCCACTATATGGTGTCTGATTACATTTTATTAAAATGAAATGCTAAATCATTTCATTTGGAAAAAAAACTTTGCACAACACAGTCTCATCTACTTGTGTGCTGTTAGGGAAAGGTTTGTGAAAGTATATTGCATCTCCATGACAGATAAACGCATGAATAAGTGCTATTTTTACTCCAGTAATTTGTAATATTGGAAAGAGGCTTTCAAGTACAAATGAGCTCATTTGTTTTCCCATTGAAAAGTCACACAAACCGCTGCTCACAGAAATATTCTTACTATTTCTCTGGTCTTCGTGGAGCTATCTGAACCTATTTAGTTGTATCTATTTGGTCAATTACCGATAGCAATTATATTTATTGTGTTAATAAACCATCACAATTTAGTCAATATTTATCGGGGATATTCCTCATCGGACAGTGATGTGGGCTGACTGCTGAACAGCCTTCTGCATGATTTATTCTAAAGGGCAACCATGGCAATAATGGTGTAATGGACTGAAGACAAATAGACAAATAATGAGAAAGAAATCAATAAATAAGACATGGGCATGAAATGAGCACACACACATAATTACATAGATGCGCACACGCATGCATGCACGCGCTCACACACACGCACACACACACACACACACACACACACACACACACACACACACACACACACACACACACACACACACACACACACACACACACACACACACACACACACACACACACACTGGGTAAAGTGAATCAGGACTTTGGAAGTGCAGCTGGTGGACTGTCCTGTCGTGTAGTCAACACTGTGGCATGCAGACTGACAAACAGATAAAACAAGGCTGTTCAGCACGCCTGACTCATGCAATTACACATCTCTGCCTAATGGGGGCCGCCATTATTTGGCATGAAAGGAGGGGTGAGACATAAGGAGCAGTGTTGGCTTTTGAGATACCATGAGAACAGGTCAGCCACACGGTCATCCTCTCAACAAAGCACATGTTTGATTAAGTTTTCAGTCACAGTTTCGCCAGAAAGCTTTGAACAACACCTCTTTTTGTTGGAGGTGGACTTTTGATTCAAAGTTTAGGGTGATCAAAACATGTAACAAATCTATAATCATACAATGACATAAAGTGTAAAAAATCTAGCCTATTTTTGAGCTTTCTTTTTGATGGAAAGGTGCAAATTTGACTGAAGTGTACAGCTGCTTATCAATTCTAATGTGGTACATTTCAGCTTGTTGGCTTGAGTGAGCAGCATCAGGGAGTTTAAGTTTTAATGAACATAATGTGGAGCCTCAGTCTACCAAAAGATTTTTCACATTTTTGTCAATGCAGCTGCCACAAAGTCAAGCAGTCTAGGTAGTTTGCATAAGGGTATCAAAGAAAAGCAGCAGGAAGCACGTCCTTGTCCCTCTTGCCTTGCCGATCCCTCTGATGTTACATGTAAAGGTAGTGGCTATTAATTTGACCGGTTGGGATGATAAAAGGGCAGAGGACTCTGTCTGGTTAAAATGAGGCTCCAGAATTTAAATTGGTTGAGTGGATAGGATCAGGAGCTAACGGATTGGTTGGAGAGATAAGGTAAAGGACCACTAGATTATAGAATGAGGAGTCTGCGGTTCAGGCTGACAGAGGTGATGGAATGCAGTGCTGTGTATGATGAGGGTGGATACGTCACCTTCGCCGGCTTCACTTTCCACGGGGGAAAACATTAGCATGGTCGATTCCTCCTTGGTGATAAACGAAGATGCAGTTGCTACTTTAACGGGTTGTCAGCTGAGGACTGCTGATTAGCACTTTGTTCTGTAAAAGACAGATAAAGACAACAACGGGACAATTACGATGTTTCCATTTAATCTTCATCTACATCACTGCTGTCATGACGATCATTATTACCCTCTTCATCATGCCCATAAAAGTCAGCTCATTTTGAAATATCACCAGTGAAATACATTTAGCTTATATGCTAATCTCTCCATAGTGTGCTGTGCTTTCTACAGATTAAAAACATTCACATTTCTACTTAAGCACAGCTGAACCTTGACTTCATAAAAGGATAAAAAAACTGCTGCAACTTAGCGTTGGTATGTCTCACAGATAACAATACAGCAATGAACGGTGCTCAAGCAAAGACCATGTAAAAAGCCTTCAAGGCAAGGTATTGTGCGGGAGCATTAGTCAAGGCCAGCATATTCTTCAGCTGAAAGGGAAAAGGGAAACAAAGCATTCCTACAACTGGGTCAGGCAGACTCACCCCACCAATGAAAATGAATCACTGTCAGAGGCTCTGACAGTGATTCATTTTCATTGGTAAAGTGAGGTAGCGCTTAAATACAAAGGCAAGGTAATTCTTTCACTTTTGATTGGGGCAACACAATGAACGCTAGTGGCAGGAAATTAAGAGTGAAATGTCATGTTGGATGCTTTTGTAAGGTACCTACAACCAGGTGATGCTACACAAGTCACCAGGATAATTATAAATAATTCTCTGAACTATCACACGTTCACTCAGTTCTTTTCAGGTGACAAAAGATTCAGAAACATCTACTGACAATGTCTATAGATGTCGACGACATCTATAGGTGAAAAAAATCTCATTATCTAGAATTCTCACCTCTGACTAAGAGGAGACAAAAGATTGAAAAGCATTTCTTTGCCTTTGTATTTAAGCACTAACTCTCTTCATCTTCTACTGGAAGTTCTGCATCAAATGGCACTTAGCATGATGTTTCACTGACTGTTGGTGGGTTATATGAACAGATAAATCCCTCTGCTCACGATCTGTCCACCTCTGGACATCCAGCACCACTGCCCTGCCTCCGAGGCCTGATTGAACCATCAGTGCAGTCTAAAAAGACAGAAGATGATCGGCCTGAACAAAGCTCTCTGTGAGACCCAGAGAGTCCCTGAGACCCTGCTTTCCAAAACGATTACAACAAATCAGTTTTATTATGTGACAAAGCTGTGGATAAGTTTTGATGAGCTTAAGGCACCAAAACCACTTGGTCAGGCTTTGCAAAAACAATGTTGAAACATGAAACGAACAGCCCATGTTAAAGTTGCTGACCCATCCATCCCAATCCCATCCCCCTCCTACACAGACTTTGTTGCTTGTCAATGACCGGGCCTCCAGACTAACGTCCTTTAGGTTTCTTGCGTCTCTGACACGTTAAACTCTGAACAGACGCAGTATCCTCCCCATCCACAGAGGACACACCCTTTTCTTTTCCCCTGATGATGCTACATTGTGAACAACAAATCTGTGCTGAGCAGAGCTAGTTAGCTGTTAACAGCTCGGCATCCTGCGGTGTGTTTGACTAACAGAGTGAACAGCTAATAGAGCGAATAGCTAACAGAGTTAATAAAGCTTACAGCTAACGGCGGAAAAGTACTTTGAGCTAATGTTGTTGTTGAGTTAATGTCACAGACACTTTACATCTGTGCTTATGTTTTACTAAACTTCTGTTAGAGATGAAAGTAACTAGACAGTTTTACTTCAATTCTGTACTGAGGTAGCCTGCTGAGGTAATTGTACTTTGATAACAAAAATGATTTTGGGACAGTTTACTTTCCCTTTGGGACAGTTAGTTAGTTAGATAGTTTTTCAGAATGATTCCAGTGCAAAAAGTTTGCCAATGACACCACCTAACATCCTCCTTTGTCAGGCTAATCACGGCATTTGTGGGCAACTTTTATTCATACAAAGCTACCTAAAAGTAAAAAGAAAATCTTCACACCACCTTCAAGTCCTGCTGTCAGAAATCACAGGACAAAAGCCAAACAAATTTACCGTTGTCAGAAGTCACATTAGGGGACTCGAAAAACAATTAAAAAACACTAATAGTACAGCTGTCAACGACTTGTCAGTGGAGCAGCACCTTACTGTGAAAGGAATAAAGAGAGAATAATAACAACACAAGATGAATGGTTGAACAGTTCCAAGCAAATATTAAATACTATTTTTGCTTGAAGTGCCCATCCTTCAACAAAATACGCCAATATAATCATAAAAGTAAACTGGCAAGTGATTACAATGTAAACTGGACGCCAATTTTCCCTTTAAATGTCTTTATTCAAACAAGTGCTATTTTTTCCTGGGATGGAGGCGGAGGGGGGGCAGAGTCTCTGTACGTGCGGATGTAGACCACTTGTAAATTTAATTCAGCGAAGAAAAAATTCCAAGTAGAAGAAAACTTGTGAATGCCACAAATTCTGCACTTTTATGTGCCAGTTAAAGACAGATCTGTTTGGATGAGTGGTTTTGCATGAGGCTCTCTCCTGGATGAGAGATTTTCCCTGCTTATGTGTACCACTGTTTTCACATTCTTTCATCACAGCATGTGGATTCCAGTGGGCCTCTCTGCTTTATTTTTCTTGGATAAAAACACAGGTTTGCTGTTTATCTGTACCATCAGCATCTGGCACTTATTATAGAGGGATGGGAGCACAAGCTTGGATTATTAGGATTACTGGTGGATTGGTAGAAGGATGGGATTCATAGCAAGGTTAATAATAGCAAACTCTCCTTTTACCCGCATAACAGCAGATAGGCAGGCCTGCAGGCTTTCCCTACATTACAAACGTCTGAGCCTACCCCCACTTTTGGAAAATGGTCCATGAGAAAAATCCCCCCAGCAATCTCCTCTGAGGCTGCTGCGCTACCTAAACGGAGGCTAACACGTGTACAAAGATGCACACAAGCATGATAAGATTGCCTGCACAAAGAAATTACAGGTGTGTATATTTTTATTCCATGAACATGAAGATGACACATAATTTACAGCAATTCAGAAAACACCTCAGTGTTCGTTAAGCACATTTAGAGCCTTGACACCTCACTGTTATATTCTTACCATCCTGTCAGCACATTTATCTGTATCCGGCATGGTGTGCGTGTGTGTTGAGAGTGTGTACTGTATGTGCTATTCCTCAGGCAGATATAAAAGGACTGCTAATCCAGAGCGACAGAGGAATAAACACAATCCCTAATCTCATTGATCCCTCACAAAATCATTCAATTATACTCCACCACTGAGTATGGCAGCATACACAGAGGAAGAGGCAGTAAAGGTAACAATCTCTTTCTCTCATTACAGAACAAGAGAGCTGAACTCAACAGAACACGATAATGAAATACCTCACACGAACAGACAGCTAGGCAGCGTCATTCAAAAGAGGCCTGCCGTGCTGTTTTATGGCCATCAAAACATGGCGGTCCTATGAATGTGCTACATAACCAGCAGCAGAAACACTTGGTGGTATCACTGGAAAGGAATGTAGTTACTGTTATCAGGGGTGGGGGATAGCGGGTGGCGGCGCTAAAGAGGAGTACACAAGGGTTGGTGCTCTGTTGGAGGGTAAGCATCAAAAAAAAAATCCAAGGGATGAGGAGTGAGAGAGGGAAAAAAGAGACAAAGGATGTAAGAGAAGTGAGGAGAGGAGGAAAAATCCAGAGAGCTCCACAGATACATGCACCACTAAGTGACCCAGTTTAACGGCCTAAAGCGTGTTACCTATTATCACAGGGGAAGCCTGTTTTTCTCCTGCAGCTTCAGCATGGAGGGCAGGCCTGCGCTGATATCAGTGTGACAGCTACAGGGTTGCTGCTGCCTGCTCATTGATTTAGGGGTTGTGTTTTTATCCTGTTCATTAGAGCTTTCTAAGCGATTGGACCGCTTGTAGGTCCGTGACATTTCAGCTCGTCACATCAAAGGCTCTGGCAAAGAGGGGATGCATGGAGCAGCTGGGGGTATGAGGGTTGGGAGTGTAAGGTGGGATTGGTTACATACACACACACACAAACACACACACAAATGGGTGGATAAGCATTCCTACGCACTCTTTTCTTCTCTTTCTATATTTCCCCTCAAACCAAAACTAATTATGGTTGCGATTCTTGGACTGACCATGACCTTTGAAAAACAGGTACAAGAACCTGTTCTGCCTCTGGACCTCAAAGTCCCCTTACCCCCCCCCCCCCCCCTCCCCTCTCTGTACAGCAAATGTTAGTTTTAGAAGTTAGTTTGATCAGGCCAACATTCAGAGTGTGGGGCGTGGAACGTGGAGGAGAGTTTTGATGTATGGCACCAGATGCCCGCTGCCAGATGTTGTACAGGCTGACATGCAGGTCTGGCACGAGGCTAGTTTTCAGGGCTGGCCGTGAACTAATTAATCTACTCCCGCCCTGGTTTCACAGAAGGTCACACTAAAATTATGCAAGTTTGTGAATATCTGAATGTCTGAATACGTGTATGTATGAGTCTGCACGGTATGAAATGCACACTTTAACAAAAGCTTTTGTGTCTGAGAAAGCGCACCATATCCAAGCATGGCTCACTATTAATGCGTGATTGTACAAGCATATGCCTAGTATCCTCAATGTGGGAGTATATAATGGCCAAAGAGCATGTCTGCCAGTGAGAGGATAAATTGAAACAAGATGTGCTGGCCCCTCGCTCCTTTGAAGGTGTTCCACATCATACCTCTGATTCTGTGGAGGGTAGGAGTACTACCATAAAAGGACACTCTGTTTACCTTAACCTGCCAGCGTCTGCTTGCCAGATGTTCCACAGTTTTTCTTTCATCTCCTCACACGAACCGTATTTTTATTTTTACAGGCAAGTTTGTTGCTCTACATTTTGGACTGATGAGAAAGAAGCAAAGTCAACTTTCTTGTGCTGGAGGGAGGAGAGGCTCAATTTGAGCATTGTTTCATTTGCCTTCGAAAGCTTGCTGAGATTGAAGGATTTGGGTGGCGAGGCAGACAAGGTTCGCCGGTCTCTCCTTCAGCCTGCCTGTACTGATGAAGACGTTGATACCACAGGGACTAGAGGCTGGGACCTATAAACATGGCCTCCATTAAGTCCTCAGCTTTGGCGAACTCATCTGCACATGTCAGACATTCTCTCAAAGTCCCTGTTATTCTAACAGAAGTGTTTCCTTTGGATTACTTACCACCTGATTGCTGATGACTGCTAATAGCTATTTAAAGTCATTTTCTTTTCCTTTAGCACAAGGACGCATGTGAAAAGGAAGTGGAAAATGAATAGAAATACGCAGTATCAATGACACATAGATCACTTGACTCAACCGAGAGTACAATCGGCATTAAAATCATAATTTATTTCCATGAGAATTCAGTTGTTGAAAATAGCTCATATTTAGTGCAGCGAATACCTTAGCAAAGAGCCTTTGTGTTTGAGTACAACTTGTGCTGCACGCTCTCTTTTAATAACATTTCACGGAGTTGATTGTTTACATTATGCTGCAAAACTTGGGTTACTAATGTCATAAAGAGGGGAATGACATCTTGATTCCAAATTTTCAGCGATTGCTTAGAAATGAAGGAACATGTGGTTTGAGGTACGTCGCCCTCAATATTTTCCATATTGTTAGAAAGAAAAACTGGCACAACCCGGTAAGGAAAGACCAAGCTTGTTTGTTAGGCTGTTATTTTATATGTTGGGCAGGAAAATGAAGGCAAACAGGGAAATACCCCCAGACAAATACACTCAATCGTAACGTAAAACAGATTCACTGTAAAGCATGTTATATTGTTTAGTTTCAGACAGTTTGGCACTGAACATTTTGCCAGAGTTTCCACTCATTAACAGGTTGTTCAAATTTTTTCAGCGCATGTCCTCCTTTTCATAATCAAGACGAACACTTTCCATGGAAATGGTTTTAACGTAATTATTTATAATAAATTCTTAACCTTGAACCCTGGGTTATTTTGATTTGAAAGAGAGTCATTGAAATGCACTGGCAGTTAAGGGGAGTAATTACGAGGCCCTTAACTGGATAGACGAGAAAAAAAGGAAAAAAATAGTAGAAGGTCATTCGCTCTCCCTGCCTCGCTACCACTGCCCCCCCACAAAACACAGAGAACAATGATGGAAAGAAAGCTTTGTACGAATGAAGGGCTAACAAAAGGACTTGATTAATTTAAACAGTAGACAATAGTAAAAATGATGGTACATGTTGCCTTCTATGTCTTATATAACATCAAACAGGAACATGCTGGTCTTTTTAAGTTTGCACACTTCTGGCATAAGCTACAGGTGCCTGTAAATTGGATGTAATGTAAAAACATTATGGTTTCATATTTGTGTGACAATTTTTAAAAACAGGATACAGTTTGAACAGAGGCTTTTTTTTTTTTTTTTTTTTTTTTTTTAAGGAATGGATTATGGACACTCCTCAAGTAGAACTCAAGCACGCAGAGGAGTTTGGTGATCGGCCTCCATTAAAAATGCAACAATAACATCCAAACGAGGTGGGATGTTATTGTTGCATTTTTAATGGAGGCAACAGTGAAATATTTTCTTTAGCTGGAGATGAATATCTCTGGCGCCTGCTCAAAAGGCTCATCATTTTCTCACGTTTAAAGAGAGGACACTTCAGAGAAAGGGATGTCTGACTGTGATCATAAATGGTTCTGCTCTATCTAAAAGATAATTACAAGCTATTGTTTGGTGGAAAAAAAAAAGGAAAGAAACGTTCACGATCTTAGAGGATATTTGGCTACCTGAGTTTGCTGCTGATGTCTCATCACTCAGATTTTATATATTTGGTACATTGCAGTCCATCATAACCAAGCGAAGTGTTAATTACCTGCCCGCATGCCCATACTCAAATAAAACAGCTCATGTTCGCCTGGAATCATTTAGTGGGAGCAAAGATGCTCACAGCAATGCATCGAGTCCATTACCTGCTTTATTTTGTTCTTCTGCAACATCCTTTTGCACCTGAAGAACGGCTACTGCAAAAAATAAAACGAAAGAAGGAAAATCTGTCTCTCCTTTAGTCTCGCTGGTGTTACAGATGCCACCTGAAACCCTCCTCTCACCCTCCTTTTTGTGCCGGGAATAAAGTGACAAGGTTTTCAAAAGGCTGCTTGATTAGGCAGAGTGCAGTCGTCGCTGGGCCCCGCGGCTGTTGTCAGGCTCGTCTCTGCACCACTGCCTCTGCTGGTGAGATTTATCCTGTTTGTTTTGGTACAGTAGCAAACATGTTTCTCTTTCTGAGCAGATATGCACCTTCACTCCCTCGAAAGAAAAACATTTTCACAGAAGGAGAAGAAGAGAGGCACTGAGGCAGGAACCTGCGCCTGGCTTCCAGGAAGGATTTTTCACTGGCAGACAGTACATAACACATTTGGTGTTCCTTTATCTGCTCTGCTTTGAAGGCACTTCCACACCTTTATTTATGTGAACATTGATTCACACAGTAACACCTGCTGTCTGATTATACAGCACAAGCGCAAAATGCTACCGTAGCTACATATCCTGCTGAAAGATCGCAGGTAAGACCGTGGTACAGGAAGTTATTATGCTGTTATGTGTCAGTGTGCGTTTGTGTGTGTGAGTCAGAGTGTGCGTCGGGGTATTCATATGCATACATGCTGTGACTGAATATTCTGTGCTAGTGTGTGAGTGTATGCCTGTATAGGTACTTGTTTTCCCTTATGCTCCTTGTTATTTACACAGTATATCATTGTGTACACAGTAGTTTGCTCACTATATGCACATCTGAGTCATGCAGGATGCTCAGTTAATTCTTGAATCCACAGTCAAAACTTGTCACCTTCTCCAGTGACAAACGGTCATTAAAATAATGTTTGATCTGCCTCATTCGCTGTGGATGGTTACATGGACGCCTGCTGTTTACTTACGTCAGCCATTGCACAAAATAAATTAATAAAACACACAGTAGCAGGCGAACATGATATTACTGTGCTAATGCATCTTATTTTGATGCCGGAAAGTATGAACGTGGTTTGAATGGTGTCATTTTCAGTGTGCCGGCTTTTGAATAGACTTTACTGGCATTGTCAACCAGGACGGGAGTATTTCAACAAGTCAATAACATTTCTTAACTGAAGAGTATGAAAGATAACCACGATAAATGCTTTTTCACCATACAAATGGATACTTTAACAATGTATGCATTTAATTACATTAATGGCTTTACAGATGCAAGCTTTAGGTAGGACATAATGGGCTGAAAATAATGACAGAACATGTACGAGCTCAGTCTGTCTGCTTTCTAAATGGATTCACATTTCTCAGAAGAATGCCACTTATTATAAACGCTAAAGCTGAATTCAGCAAGAGGAACATTTATCTACCTTCTGTGCATTTTTGTAACGATGAAGATTTCGTGGCTGATAGAGTAGGATAGATCATTTTAGGTAACTGGTTTCACTTGTGACAGTTGCTCCTAACAGAGAATGCCTCAAGAGAAACCATCTGTCCAGGCCTTCTCTGACTTTCCTAATAATCATTAAAACAGTGTGCCTTGCACAGCATGGGAACGCTGCAGAACTCCCTGTGATTCATATTGCACACAGCTAGCGTCTCTCATTAATGGTGCCACCACGGTCATTGATGTTGCCCTAACCTGTGTTGCCTGCAGTGCCTGCATGCTTACTGCAGGGGGTCAACAAGCGGTTGAGACCGAGGTATTGTTTCCATGCAGCCGTGCGTTGATGAAAATGAATGTGAGCAGCTTTGATATGTGGCTTGCTCCAGAAAGAACGGTTGGCACTTAGCATACAGCATAAAGGTAGAAGGTGTATTGCCTCTTTGCATGCATTACCAAATCCAGGACAAAGTGTGACAGACTGAGTCAGAAGGAGAGGAGACAGGCTTATTGTGTGGCTGATCTTGCAAGGCTGACAGTCTGTGTCCACAGAGTGTGAATTGTTATGGCACAGAAAGCTTAGCAGCTGCTCGACGCTAATTGTGGGCCTCAGGTGAGTTGGCAGCTGATGCTTTCTCAGACACCTGAACAGCGCAAGTCAGACTAAAGTCATCATCAGAGTACTGAAGTAGAACCCATTTAAAGCAGCCCTAAATGTAAACATGATTATAAAGAAGCTGGGACGCTGTGTAAAACATAAATAAAACAGAATGTGATGAATCCTTTTTGACATGTTCTCAACCCAAAACAGTACAAAGACAATATATTTAATGTTTCACCTCATCAACTTCATCCATTCTGAATTTGATGCGGCAATATGTTACAAACAAGTTTGGACAGGAGCAACAAAAGACTGGGAAAGATGTGGAATGCTCCAAAAACACCTGTTTGGAACATTCCACAGGTAAACAGGTTCATTGGTAACAGGTGATAGGGTCGTGATTGGGTATGAAAGGGGCATCTTGTACGGATGGATGGATGGCTCAGGAACACTTAAAACGTTGTCTGTAAACACAGTTTGTTTGCTAATGACTGCATTCTGTTTTTATTTCCACTTTTTTGGAATCAGGGTTGTATGAGTCTGCAGCAGAGTGGAAGATTGATTTTATATAGGACTCCTTTTGACAGATCACTTTATCTCCTTTTGAGTCTTCGGCATCGTTGGGAAAAGCGTGTCAACTCTCACATCATCACATTCATTTTTTCAACTTTGAAATCTTACAATCAGATCTTATGAATAACATTACACTAAGAAGTGTGACAGCAAACGGTGTAAAATGAGTCCGCCAAAAATCAACCCGCACGCACGATTGTCATGGCAAAAGCGTATGGTAGCAAACACATATGCTGACCACTATTTTAAACCCTTTAATCAACTAATCATCTGTTGCTGTCAAACAAATGGAATCTGACAGAGCTGTGCATTTGAGCAGGAGTCCAAACACGTAATTGCTTATTTATTTCCTAATTTACATACACTCAAATAATTGCATCGGCTGTAATAAGCTTTCGAATCGAGTATGACCTTTCCCGTGTGAGTGCGTGTTTTTGTCTGCGTGAAAAAGAACAGAGGAACAGACGGAGAGCAAGGAGGAAGAAATAATACTGTTTTGTATCTGCTACCCTGTTGCCCTGTGGCGATGACATGGTCCGTAGGAGTTTCTCCATTAGTACGCGCTGACCTAACGTAATAAACATCCAGGGCTGATTCCTCCCAGACCACGGGTACTTTATCACAGATGATAAACCCTGTTCTGGTAAGGCTGGCGGGGAGAACTGGAGGAGGGAGGGTCTACGGGGGATGCTTAGAGGGTGAGCACAGCCATTACAAAGGGCAGAGACGGACTGTCATGCTTTTGCGTCAACCTCGAACCCCCCTTTCTCTCTCTCTGTCTGCATTCTGCTTCAGTTGTCAGGAAAATTGGCAAGCAGTGGGAATGAAAAAAGCGGATCAAGTTGAGCAAGCTCCCAACTCAGAGGCCATGCTCAGGCATCGAAAAAGAAAAGTAAAGGTCCTCCCACTTGACAAAAGAAGTGGAGGGGGGAAAAAGAAGAAACAGAAGACGGGTTATTTTTAGACTAGCCTTTACAGCTGTGAATATTTTATACCGCAACAGAAAGTTGTCAGTTTTGACTGCACTGGGATCAGCATCTGAGCACTCATAACCATATAAGGAATCATGAAAGACGATCAGGGCATAGATGAGTTTCTGTGGGGAGGCGTTAAATTCCCTTGCAGACATCACTGTACTTACAGCAGAGTCGTGTTCAAATAGAGGAGTAACGGCCAGGGATGGGTGGTTCTGCTCTGTCCCTGGAGCAGCTAAACTTCAGAGTAAACTGTCCTTTACCTGAATGTTAAATGAGCTGCTAAACATTATCGCAGCGCTCATCTCTCTTTTGTATCTCTTGCTTTACGAACTGAAAGGGCAATACGAAATGTGTGGTATCTGTCAGGAAGGAAAGGTGTTTATCTTACAAGGGATTTTGCCAGTTAGGTGCACAAGAGGAAAACGGGTTGAAACACACAAACCCGAGGCACAGCCTGAACTTTACACACACGAAGACGTGCAAACACACACACACACACACACACACACACACACACACACACACACACACACACACACACACACACACACACACACACACACACACACACACACACACACACACACACACACACACACACACACACACACACACACACACACACACACACACACACACACACCGACGCTCATCCTTTGAGCACTGTATCAATAAAAAAACACTCTGCCTTGTGTTACTAAAGCCTGACCCATAGTCCTATAAAAACTAGCCAGGTGGGCTCAGTATAAAAGCAAAGGAGGATTTTGTGTCCCGGTGTTGCTACAGCAACACTGAGCTTTAGTGATTAATATACCTCCCACAGTGTGCTCTCATTTATCAGACAGCTAGTGAGAACCGTGGGAACCCCTGCAATTGAGTCAAGCACTGGGCTCCAATGTGCATTTCCCCTCTTACCGTGCTAACTTACCGTAAGTCCACTCTGAAGTGTGCGCTGCATCACATATAGTTACTTGGCTGTGTCGGTTTGTTATTCTCACCATGATTGCGCTGCAATTTTTGCAGCTTTGTTTCAGTGCTGAAAGTTAGCTTACATTGAAATAATCCTATCGGGGAAAATAACTATTGGAAAGCGAAGGAATGAAGGCGATGACATTACTAGGACTGTCAAAAGTACTGTCTTTATATATAGAAAACTAGGAGCGCACCTCCCTGGCCAGTGTGGTTTCAATTAAATGGAAAAACACTTGTTGGAAGTCTGCTTGTGATCCAGTTGACATCTGCTGACAGAGATTGGAGCTGACAGTGGACTTCCACACATCACACTTACCGATAGCACACGATAAAGGCAAAGGAGTTTTCTGTTTTTTCCCTGTCAGTCCAAGCTGTCCAGAGGAAACCATTGTGGTTTATATTATTTCTGGTGAGAGCTGGGGTGGGTAATTAGAGTAGGATGGTGCCAGGTCATACACTGTGGTAAACCTATTAGGAGCCATTGGTAACTGATTGTCTGATAGGGGGCCAATGCCCGGGAGGAGTTCACACCTAATGGTATTGGCTGAGTGTTCTCTACCCCATGTGCATGTGTTTGCAGTTGTATGTGTGCAGCACAGAGCAGCCTTGGACTTTTGCTCCCTCAAATACACAATCCACTGACAGGAAGGGAGGTTAGGGAGAAAGAGATGTAATTAAATGGATGCAAAAAGATGAGGAGCCAAGGATGTTCAGGTTCACTGATTCATTGACTGTTCCTGAATGGGGAGTGTGTGTCCATGAGTGTCTATGCATGTGCGTGTGGGGATTTGTTGCCCCTGAAAGGATAATACAATCCAGTAACATAATCTGTGATTAAAAGTTCAAAGTTACTTTGTGCCTCTGCATGGAAATATGGACAAACAGATTCTTTAATCCTAAGAAAATGAAGCTAAAACTCACTCATCATTTGCACAATTGTACTGAGGAAATAGTCTTACACCTTAGTGGACATTGAGCCAGTTGAAACACAGGCAGGCTGGACAAGGCAACAGAAATGTACTTAGTGCATAGTCAGTGTGTATTAATTTCATACTCCATTTACAAATACTGTAGTTATGACATCAAAAAGTCAATGTAAATGCAACTGAAAAGTGTTGGGTGCAGACTGAAATACACATCAGACTGTGGTTGAAGAAACATTCTAGCCAAACGTTTAGAAGCCGTCTTTTCATAGACTCGTATTTACCCATATTTACTACATGCAGGTGTAACTACAGTACAATAGGTCAGCATGCAGGACAGGTGGGTCATGATTTTCGACTTGTATTTAGAATATAAAAAAAAAAATGAATAGATATATGTTTGTAAGCTGTGTAGGTGTGATGCAGTTCATCTGGTGCTGTGTGTAGATCTTGTGTGTATAGCTTGTGTACAGTACATGCTACAGGGAGTGAGCTATAATAGTGAGTGTAAAAGTGTCCACATAGCTCAGGGTGCAGCCTTACAGTGTTAGGCTGTCTGTTCGCTGCTGCAGAGGGAAAAAATTTCCTGTTTACGAACGCCACCACAACGTCTCGCTATCATCCTTCATCAAACCGCTCTGCTCCGCTAGCTACTAACTCCATTCCGGCTAGTTGCTCACCAGGAGCTAGGCTAAATTAGTCTTGAAATTACACTGAAATTAACCATGATTCCTCTTCCTGTCACATGCAAAGCATTAGGAAGGAACCAGCCATTTCGGAGCTGCTGCAGTGTTGATCTGGTCTGTGACCAGCAAAACCACTGAATGATCTGTGTGGGTGACAAGATTATTACAGTTAAAACTGAACTAAAAACTATACAAGGTGTGAAAAAGCTTTTTAGTGAACTGAAATAAAAAATAAAAACCAGACTTTAGGAAAAAATGTGTTCAATCGCATATGAATAGAAAATTTTGAGGGTTAAGAGTGTCCAGGTTTGAGGCGTTGTCATTTAAGGTATTTCTGAAGTACATTTCAGCCTAATTCACTCATTACACAAGAGTGAAAACATTTGACAGCATCATCACACAAAATCTGTCCTTCACAATCTGTCCTTACTTCAAGTCTGGGAAACTATTACTGACTCTATCATAATAACATTTGACAGTGTAATAACACATTATTAGTAAAGCCTGCCATCATAGATCATGTCTTCTAAACTAACGTCAGAATGTCATAACAGATTTTTAACAAACTTTGCATTGAAAGCGACATTATAAACCAAATGACACTTCATCACAACAGTGATAAAAATTCATTAAGTCTAATTTATGTTCTTGTCGCTGCGTCAATGTTATGACAGTGCTATGGCAGCTTTATGCACGCCCCTTCAAATTAAGTGTCACTGAAAAGTTCAGCTAAAGGCACCCGAGCCAGATTTTTTACTGCACGTCCAACAAATCTGTCTCCATGCAGAGAGAGCTGGGTGCACTTCCTGCTGATGTATTTGCATTTTCATATATCTTCTGACAAATCCTGGGGGATACAGGCCATTAGGAATCTGGGCTAAAGGTACTATACATGAATGCTAAATGAGCTGTTAAATAAAATCACCCTCCTCGTATTTCCTATCTGGGGAGCTTGGCAAGCCCTGTCCTACAGCCAAAAGTGACATATTGCTACAAATGTGAGTGAGAGGAAAATACGTCTCACTTTTTTGCAACGTATGGACGGCACGACTGTTGTCTAAGCGGCTCACACATAATCTTTTAAGGTTTCCATGGTCAGTGCATATTGAGTGATTATACTTTCAGTGTTTAAAGTGATGCAATAAAGTTGTTATCCCACCATATCTCTGTTACAGGCTACATTTTATAGAAGGTGGATACATTCATTTTTTTCCCCCATTCTGGAAAGATGGCCGAAGCATCAGAGAAAATCTTGCACTGCTGATTGCTCATTCATCATTACCATTCATGTGTTTTTATGGAGATATATAAGATAAATATTGAGTCCTGTTCATGAGTTTTTTTAAAGAAAACACCACCTTTTTGAAGTTTTTCTGCGAACTCCCATGAATCACGGTCCAAACTTTGGTTTAGTTTGTTGCCTCCCTGCACGCTTTACATTCACAAAAATGTGAGGCTGCACTTGTTTTCATTGTGTTCAGTGTCAGTTGCTGAACATCAATAATTTAAGGTTTATGAGAGCGACCTTTGGTGTGATTAGATTTCTTCGGCACTGATGCGATCTCCAGTGACATTTCCTCAGTGCTGTTTGCAACTTTGAAAGGCCGTTCTCAAGCTTGAAAGTGTAAATTCAAACTAACTTGGCCTTGAACTTGCTTGAATGCCTGCTCGCTGTCTCTCTCTGTCTCTCCCCCTCTCTATGTCTACCCATCTAACCACACATCAAAGCGCAGGCTGTTAAAGCCCCGTGGTGAGCGCTCCAGAGGCCCAGCATAGTCCACATCCACTGAGGTGTCTGCATGTGAGAGAAGTTTAGAGAATCACCAGGACTTTCAACAACTTAAAATCTTGTAAAAGTGGGATTATGATTTCTGATTCTCTTTTATATCCCAGAGTCTGACAGCGCTGTTGGCCTAATACCAATCAAAACAACCAATTGTTGAGTCGACGGAAAACTTGGTTCTCCAGGCGATATCGTGGCCCACTAAGGAAACTGAATTTGACAGAATTTCAACAGAATAAAGCCATTCAGACGCTGCTGCCAGGGAGTGCAGGTAAATAGTAGCCAGTGTATCATTATATTTGTCAAGGAGGTTAATAAAATATTTTCCCATCAATTCACATTGGTAGCTTGTCTTTTGTCGATGAACTAAACACACTGTGCACAGGTTGGCATATTGAGAAGTCTACAATGCACTGAAATATGAGCCAAAGGAAAAACATATCATTTTATGCTCCGTCTTACTTGCTAAAAGAAATGTCAGACCTGTCTCTGCTTGAGGCAATTTAAAAAGCGTTTTTGGGGAAGGGACCTCAAGACAAATGCATTTCAAAATTGCAAACAGACACAAGTAACCAGAAGGCATCAGAAAAGCACAGTCATCAGGCAAGTTATGAGGATGGAAAACAGGATATTGTCTCTTTGGAACACATTTTAGAGTCGGACTGATGATGAAAAAGCCTACCTACACACAGGATAAGTTATACACTTCATTACAAGGATGTCAGTGCATACTGCACAAATAACAGTAAAATGTTTTAATTTTTCATTAGTGTAACTGTCTTGACATGGTAGATATGAAAACATACACGGGTAAAACAAGGGAGGTATTAAGGTCCTAATGTGTGCCTTGAGGCTTGCATAATTTCCATTTCTTTTGAAATATTCTGTTAATTGTGTTTCATAAGCTTTATTCTACCAACCGCACACTCACGAGAAACAAGAGACAGTACAATGTAATCCCTATACATTTCTGTTTATGACACATTTGATACAGGCAAATCCCGGCCATACGGATGCATAATAGCACCTTCAGCCCTACTTATGCGTCCTCTGCTACTATAACTCCTGTATTGCAGATGGGTTTGTAGTTTGATGGCAACAAGAACTCTAGATGCTCTAGATTCAAACATTCAGCAATGACTACAGTATGGTATGTTACTATAACTATTACAGAGCAGCATCAAACTTGTAGATGATTGACATAATGAATAAGTTAACATGTATAAAATATATATATAAGACTACCTTTTATGTGTTCTAAAAAGCTCATGCCTGCTGACCTACACATAAAGTTGTTTTGCTGCATCCGTGGAGAAAAACATCAGTCAGTTGACTGCATTTGCCTATATCCTTAGATGGACAAAAATAGCCAAAAACATTCCTAAAATCTTCAGAACGCCTTTCAGACCATGAAAAGCCCCTGGGACCAGATTATATTTTTAGTAATATGAGATATGTTTTCATTTTTTCTGAGGAGCAACACAAGGTAAATGATTTCAAAGAAGAGGAGCAGTGGTTGTCTCATGTATTTTTCATGTGGTTATCCCGGCCTCGCCTCTCAATGCTGAGGCCGCTGCTCTTGAAGTGACCAGCAGTGTCTGTCCATGTACTTTGGTGCTGCGTGTCTTTTGTGTTATTGATGTTTTGTTGCTGCCTGCTGTAACACAACTTTCTCTTGGAGGCAGGACAATAGGACGGTGAAGTGAAAAGAGCTACTTAACAGCATCTTGTTATCTTAACATTTCATTGTCATTTAGAAATAATGATATTAATTATATATTATGGTGTGATAAAAACGGTTTCCATCAGATCAAAATATAATTCAGCACAACTTACATAATATTCAATGTATTGACTGACAAGTCAAAGTAAAGCTCTGTATCAGAAGACGTGTGTCTACTGGTTTAGTTTTAACAGGTAAAAGCATCATTTTTGACTTTACAACCTGAATGCCTGTTGTTGTTCAAGCAGGTTTTTATCCATTTTCTCAAGATTGCAAATTAAGTTTCTCTCTATCTCAACATAAAAAGTAATTGTGTGTGTTTCCTTACGTCATTAAATCACCAGCAGTTCCCATATTCACCTTTTTCAAATGCAAGTATTTAGGCCGTATTATGCAACATGCTCCCAATTTCCCTGCAGGGATTGTTAATGTTTAATCTACTTTAGCCTAAGACGGTCAGGAGAGATTAGCAAGGCCCTCTATACAATGCCAAAACTTAAATTCACCTTCTTTCATCAACATATATAAAACTGCTTTTTTTGAGTTGAGCAGCTCACAATATGTTGACTTAATAGATGTTAAAAGTCATCCATCATAAAACTGTGTTCAAAATGTATGTTCTATTAACACCAGATGCATTGAATAAATTGCTTAAAGAAAAAACAAAACAACGCAGACATATGAGCAGGCCAAACGTTGTGCATGGTAGCATAAAATCCATCCTAAGCAGATAGTTGAAAAAGGCATTATAATGCCAGCTCATTAATTCACTACATTAAGACTTTCCAGAAGCCAAAAGTTTCACCTGTGACGCATTTTCAGCTGAAAATTAGATCTTCATTTTTTTTCTGATGCTCTCATCTCACTCCAGATGAAGACAGATGGATTCCTTTATTTGCATAATTTATTTCCAATATTAATTTGTTATTCATAGGATACAGCAAATTGGAAGGAGTGTTTCCTCGTCTGTGTTCTTCAGAGATCAGCACTTACAGCTCAAGTGCTACAGATGTGTTTCACCTTGATTGACGGTTTTCATTTTAATTTCTCTCAAACTGACAGCCTGTCAGCACACTTGTCCACTCCTATCTGTATTTTTACTGATCGAAAAATCATGCAAAATATGACAGAGCTGGTCGTTCAACCATCGTCACCTTGGGATGAGCGGCAGCTCCTCGACCACTTTCAGTGTCTGTTTTTACGTGCTTCCAAGCTTTCAGTTCAATGACCAATGACCATAAAGTTCTGTCACTTCTGCAGAATTACAATTGAGAGTTCATGAGGCTCAGCTACAGAAGCTCAGATGTTTTTTCCTTTGATATTTTCTCTCGTTGATTCCAGGGATTGGACAGAGGGAAATGATAGCATTTATCAAAATCCGATTTGACTGGAGATGTGCTTGTCACCGACAGCCTCCACCACCGTGACAGAGAGGAAAATGTGTTTAGCAACATTTACATCAGGCATGCAAACTGGTGACAAAGGTGAGAAGAATGTGTGAAATGCATGCATGAGCTAGCTCTTATCCAGCAGCAGAAGAAAACAGGAAAAAAAACTGCTTGAAGGACAATAGCAAACAATAGTCAAGATAAATTAACACTTTATTATTAGATCAAACTGAGTATTTTTATGGATTTGACCTTTTAAATTTTAGAAGGTGTACCCTTTTCTCCCCAATCCTACATCTCTCCCATCAAGCCTTTAGCTACTCTTTTGACGGGTCTATCCTATACATTATCAATTTGTTCACTGAAATCTGAAGAACAACATTAAACCTTTGCCACCTCGGATGTAAAGATATGTGAAACTTCCAGGTCTGGCCCACAGACTAAGATGGAAATCGCATGTAAAGATGACTGACTAGCTGTCAGTCTGAGTGAGTATGTGGTCCATTATCTAGGTCAGGGGTTCTCAAACTTTTCCATGCCACCCCTAGGTGTGAGTGTAAGTGTGAATGGTTGTGTGTTTGTGCCCTGCGATCGACTGGCGACCGGTCCAGGGTGTACCCCGCCTCTCGGCCGTTGATGGCTGGGATAGGCTCCAGCACCCCCGCAACCCCGAAAGGGATACGTGGTATAGAAAATGGATGGATGGATAATGAACTTTTCAACAAACTGTTGACAGACAAGAACAGAACAAAAGAAATCAAACCTCTCTCAATTGTGTGTGTGTTCACTATTCAATAATTATTACATTTGTTTAGCATAAGAATATTATTAACTAAGATGTACTGCTTTTTTTTCTTAACTTCCCTCCAATTTTCTGAGGTCCCCCCTAGCGCCCCCTGGCGGCCCCGGCCCCCACTTTGAAAACCACTGATCTAGGTGACATTGGCAAACAGCGCCTGGTTATCTAGCTATCAAGTAATCAACCTGGTAACATTACTGCATCTAACAGGTTAGTTAAAAATGTTAGCTAGCTTGTGAACAAATTTCTGTTTCATCCAATACCTCATGCTTTCCAACTGGCAGGTATTTTTCAGTTTTCAGTTTACGCCTCCTCTGTAGTTGCTTAGTTTAGGCTTTTCCTACACAGCAGGTCACAGACTGAAAGCCTGGGCCCATGCTGTGCTGTGACTGGCAAATTGATTGGCTCCCTTTCTATAGGTGCTTGCTGCCTTTTGTTGACAGTTGATGCACATGCATCCAAACGCAGCCACAGCATCAGATGTTCGCACTAAACTGTCTTTCTATTGAAGTTGCTTGGCTTCAAAGGTTAGTTTCAAAGGTCAGAATTCTAAAATGGTGAACAGGTGCGAAAAATGGCAGAATCATCTCAGCCTACGGGAGCTTATTTTCATCTGTTAGACGAGCGCAATGTTCACATCTAATTCATTATCCAACTTTGAAAAGGCTGTGAAAATTTGGTTTGTTTGGCTTTTCTCTACTTTTTCCTCTTTTAATGAAGCTAAATACCCACAGAATGGGGAACAAAAATGCAATGAAATGCAGGTAGAGCAGGCAGGTGCCCATCTTTTCCCACAGTGATAATTCTTCACTTCATCCACATCAGAGCAATGCCTCAGGGGACGGGGTTGGGAAACAAAGGCAGAGCCGGTGTAGTTCTTTTAGTGATGGATAGAGAAAACCAGAAACTGGCACATCAATCATGGCTTGTTTTTTGTGCACCAATATAAAGCAGTAAATCGCATTTGTTAGCTTCTCATGAGAGACAGACTTCACACTTGTAAAAATGTCACCAGCATTTCACATCGTATGGAACATTTGTCAGTTAAATGCAGAGATCTCCGTTCAGTGAACAACATGTTAAGAGTACAAGATAAACTCAATAATCCTTTAATCATTAATGATCTTTTTTATATTGAAAACATACACAGAAAGAGTGCAACTGTGATCCAGGACTGTGGAGAACTCTGTCTTGTTTGTCTGTGAAGCTAATGTTAGCCTTAGCATTTTGTTTTCATTTGTCATTACAACCATAAATGGACAACTTAGCCCTATTAAACTCCTTGATCATATTTAAATATCAATAAATTATATCCAGTACACCACTAATAAAAAACTAAATTTGTTGACTGTTTTGAAGCAAAGTAAGCAAATAGCCTGACCATTATCTACAAATTTTTCATCTTTCTATCAAATCCAAAAAGCTTTCAGACACTACTTCATGTGGATTGGTGACTGATGAAATAAAATTGCAAAAACACTGAAAAGAACAACAAAAGCATTGTTGGCTGGTAGTGGAACAGGGATGGGATGGAGAGTGCATTTTGTCCCAACGTCCAAGGCATGGACTGTAAACTAGAACTCATCAGTACCAATTGCAACATTAATTTCTTGTGACAGTCAAAGCAAATGCATGATTTTTCTGATTTGATGTCTGTATTCTATTCATGTGGGAACAAGAAAAGCTTGGTACAATGTTTATTACTATGACACAAATACAGGTCTTGAGTGTGAATAGAAAATAACTACAATCATATAATGTCGGTCAGAAAAATCACTGTTTCATCCTTCCTCAAAAGGTTCAACCCTACGTATTACTGTGTGATAAATCATAAGCATCAGCATACAGGTTCTTTGATTCTCTCTCATGAAAAGTCTACATTCTGGTGTAAAAGATTAATATCTAATAGAACATTATAGAATAAAAATTATACTGCAAGGGCACTGCTTTAATTTTAAGATAAAGCTTTAACCTCTTCGTGCAGCACACACAAAAGCTGAAAGTCTGACACGCACAGGAAGCTACAGATTTCATTATGAACTTCATCCAATACTGTCAATTCAAAACAATATGAATAAATCAGAGCATTGTGTTGTTATTATTTCAAATTCTACATTTTTTTTTTATTAGCATTTCTAAATCTTTAATCAAGATTTTCAAGTAATGACTCATGCGCTGCGCTGATCAAAAAGAAAAAATCTGTGTCACCGTTCTCAAGGATTGCTCGTGAATAAGAGCTTCAACAAGCTCCTCTTGCTTCCTTAGATTTCCATCCACGTCCCAATCAGACCAATGGACATCATCAGCACTGATTCGAGGATAATTGTTCAATATAGTCATTTCTGACTACTGCTTATACAGACCAGTGGTTTAATATCTAATCAGTCTGAATGAATTATGAGCTCCTGTCAGCTCTATTACAAATACAGACTTGACCATTACATTTTTAATTAACCCCAAGTAAAACATATTGGAGAGCTGTCCCAGATGTCACCGTGTATAACTCTGGGTAATAGAATGAAATGGCTTCACATATTTCACACACTGAATTTAAAATCATGTTGGAAAGTGAATGTCTTTGGCCAGACGAGAGCAGAGTTTGTAATACTTATCAAGTGATTAAGGCAATCTCTTTATTCGACTCTAGTTTCCATGGAGACGTGGCTTGATTTGACTAGCACAATGTGTGTATGCGTGTGTCTGTGAGAATATGTTTGTGTGTGTAAGAGACAGAGAGAGAGAGGGTGTGTGTGTTTGTGTGTGCGTGCTCTTTAATTTGCACCAAAGACTAAAGCAGGAAAGAGATGCAGCTGAAAGTAAACCCCAAAACCTTTTTCTAGTGTAAAATGCACTTCCTCCATACCATAAGACCATGGCAGAACCAGATACATACAAGGAACAAATCCATACACTTTTAATTCTAAAAGGCAGCATGTCAACATTAAAATAGAGAAGTTTGTTTTCCACGATTTCCCGAAAACACTCTAATTGACTGCAGCTAAACACAATCTGAATCAGCCACACAAGTGTAACTGGCCCAAGGCAATATACAGTGTCTGGAAAGCCAGATGTGATTTTAAGTGATAGAGGTTTTCAGTGCTACACAAACAAAAAACAACTCAGAATGCTGCAGGGAGGAGAATTTTACCCAAGGCAAGTCTTGTTTGATGAATAATGCAATCATCTATGATGAACAAAATTGCAGAAGCCCTTACAGCACATGTTTGTACATGTTTCTCATACTTGCTGTTGAGGTGCAGGGTCAAGTCCAAAGGAAACAAAATGCTAAGCATATCAGTCCAGTACACCATCATTATTAGGGTTGGATGATTGGAAAAATACACTGGCTATCGGCGACTGGTTCAGTATGTCACTCATTGCCTTTTTCAGCGAGCGCAGAAGCACAAAGAGGCCAGCAACCGCAGAGGGAGGCAGTGAGGAAAACAGCGTGTAGAGCCAGAACAGTTTCATATCTAACTCAGCGAGCCAAGGGTTTATTTTGACCAAACCAGAGTTGGTGATTGTCGGACGGTTTTGAAGATGGTTTTGGTGGGGTTTTTTTGTGTTTCTGTTGAGCATGAATGAAGTGCAATGCATGAAATTGACAATTAAGCCAGTCTTACTTCGGAAAAAGTTGAATTCAGAAGGTGAACAGTTGTATCTTGCTGTTGCTGTTTAATAAGGAAAGTAGGTGTAAGAATATTTCATTACTTGACACTGTGTGAGTTTATTTGATTTATTTATTGGAGCTATAAATAAATGCAGCAAACCTGTCATTCACACACACTGCCCAGATCAAACTACATATCACCCAGCATAAAAATCCACAGCTTCCAAAATTAAAATAGACCAAGCCCTCTGTGACAGTGTCAGCAAACACTGATAATCAGTGTCACAAAGGAAGGATTTTTTTGCAAACCTGCTGGGAAAAAATTGTATTTTATGAGGTTCCTAGAGTGATAGGTGTCAGGTGATAGTGTGATATTGGTGTCGGTTGTGGCAATTTTTTTTTAATTAGCTTAGTTCATTATCTAAAGTTTATCAGAAATTCTGAAATTATTCTTTCATTAGCAAAAAGGCAAGTCGAACATACACACAACGATGAAGCATGTTATTTTATACACACAGCATTACAGACCCTCCTTTAACGCTCACTCACACCAACATTCTGTACATGCACACACACATGCACCGGATTGGCCAAAAGTCTGCAAGACAAAGAGGGTTTAGGGACAACGAAATTCACCTGATCCTAATTGCACTGTCCTGCTGGGGAGAAAATGTACATCATTACAGCCATTAGTTCTAATCACAGCCGATTGAGACCAGAACTAGCATGCACACACGGGCCAGCCCATATCAGCTAACATGGGCTCATGCGCCAGAGCTGGTTGTTCAACCATTGTCACCATGTGACGAGCAGCAGCTCCTTGGCCGCTTTCAGCATCTGTTTTTAGATGCTTCCCAGCTTCCAGTTCAATGACCATGGTGATATAGTTCTGTCACTTCTGCATAATAACAATTGAGAGTTCATGAGGCTCAGCCAAGGAAGCTAAGATGTTTTTCCTCTGATATTTTTTCTTTGATTGCAGGGATTGGATGGAGTGACATGGCAGCACCATGGCAACCAGAAACATATAAAGAAGAAATGCATATATGTATAAGGTTGACTCCATCTGCGTTGTTTTCTGGGTTTTTCAAATGGAAATGCACAATCAGGCGTTAGCAAAAGGCAGGGATGTAGGTTAGTGCACTGCGCCCTGCCCTTCCCTCCCCGAACCCCCCTGCACACAGTTCACTGACAGCATAGCCATGGAGAGTGAAGTGTTAGCCTGGAAGATCGGCGCTTGGAGATAGAAGGTGGTGCTATGTCTTTATTATTTAAAACTTTCATTTCAAGTCATACTATGCAGGAAAAACACCATTAATAGTTATGGGTCTAGAAACGATGCTACTAGCCACATTAGCCTTGGAACATGCTAACGCCAAATTCAACAGGCTAGCCAGCAAAATAAACAGCAAAGCATCATAAAAATGGCAAAATTGACAGGGTCTAAGTTTAAGGATGGTATTGAAAGCAGTCTGAGTAAAAAGCCTAACACGCAGATACCTATCAACATTGGGATTTGAAAATAAGGGTATTTTTCCGATGTCCTGGCCTCGGCTGTCCCACCAACCTTACCACTCTCCACATACCTCTTACATTTAGACAAGAGTACACAGTGAATCCTCAAATCACAATTAAACTAACAAATTGCTATAATAATACAGCAGATTTTGTACAGTAATGTACTGTTCTGCATAAATATAGCTGAACACTGTAAATGTGCCTCTGAGGAACAAAATATCAACAAGCTACTGTAAAATCTTAATGGTAAAACAGTATTTTTGAGTATCATGTTGCATCCAGTCTGACCACCTCACACAGCACAGTGGTAGAAGGAAGAATAACAAGAAGCGACAGAACTGAAGAAGGCGATTTTCACTATACTCTTTTCAAACAGCAGTGAAGAGGATGGATACCAAGTGCTGCCCTCCTCCATCCTGCGCCTGTGCATTACTTAACCAGGTAACTGTGGTTTGATCAAAGTCATCATCACCCTATTATCTCACTTTGTGCTCTGTTTACATTGTATTAACTTTTCTTTTCTGTGTTAACCGCATGATGCTGTTGGGTACTTGTGCTTGGCAGGTTTGCTGCTACATTTTTATAGAGTCCTAACCTCACAACCTGCCTGCTGTAATTAGGTGGGGGGGCTACACATCCACTTCCCAAACACTGATAATATGCAGCTTGGCTCAGTCACAAAGAGGTACATTAGGCGGGCAAAGGGGGTTATAACTAGGAATGTCAATGGTGAACTGTTAATCGGATAATCACTGAGTGCATGTTTGACCTGTTACACACGTCAATCTATTGGTTAATTTACGCACAGTGTAATGCACTAAGGTCCAAGGCCACAGGTACTTTGAATGTTAGGATGTGAATACATAAGGAACACTACTAGGAAGCCACAGAATAAAAAATACACAACATCAACAACAACAAAAAGTTGGATTGCATTGTAAGGTGCAGAAGTGGTATTGTGTCACAGGACAAAGTGATTTATGATGAGGGATGACATCTGTCACAGGTTAATGATCATGTATGATGGATAGTAACATTCTTCTGAGGAGTGAGGCTTTGTGTTGTTAACTTCTGTCCAAACTGATGGATGCAACCTTAAAAATATATTTTTGGTAGCTTTTCTTTATCATGGTAAGGTGTTATCTGCAAAAAAAAAAAAAAATCACATGCAAGCTTTAGGTGCCACAACAGAGCCTATACTAATCATCTGAGCATATCCTTCCTCCCTCATACATTTATCACACTCTCCTCTCAGGGTATACACACACCGCCGCAACAGAGCAGTACAGGTCATCTGCAGTTCAGTCTGCAATTAACTCTATGTAATTAATTGCTGATTTCATAAGAATAAACTGTTCTGAAAAATAAGGCACACTGTGGAATTTGGAAGGCTATGGTTTGATTGGCTTTCATGGCAGCTTAGGCTGAAACGGTTCATGCATAATGGCTAACACTGTGCATTAGTATGCTATTAGGTCTTCTTTTGCATATGGGGATGGGTATGCATTTGGCAGGAATGTGTAATCAAATACGCCTTGTGTGTTTGAATTACTGCAGAATAAGAGGGCTTTTATTGTATTATTTGTCCAGGTTGCCCATTAGTTATCCTTGACTTTCATACAAATTAACTTAGCCTTCAGCACCCTGAAGAAGACATAGCTATTCAGTATGCATTGCATGCTACATTATGGCTGCACAGTATGTGTACAAGTGCGGGTCACATGTGTAGGTCAATTACATCCTCCACTGTTAAAAGATCTGGGTGGACCAGGGTTTGATCTCTAGAGGCATAGGGAAGACGGGAAGAGGAGAGCTGACTGTCACAATCAGGGTCATGATCCGAGAAAGAGAATTAGGCTTCTTTGTCTAGTCGATGGAAAAGACTTTGAGACTGAGCCATCTCTTTACAATTAGCTCAAAGTCTGGCAGTTTTTTTTTTTTCTTAAACAAGAGAAGAAAGGACACTGTTGATTAATTTAGACGGAAAAGAGTTTGCGGCCTATGAACCATTTTAGAAATGACATGGAAGAAACTAATCACAGAAAATCCAGCAGCCTCGAAGACAAGAGAATAGAAATGACAGACTAATTAGTTTGGTTCCAGCCTGGTTCAGGATAGAAAGTACTGATGCTGCGCTGTGAACCACGGTGTAATGATGAGAGAGCTGGAGTGTGTGGCCCTGAGACCCAGAAGTTTCGGAAGGCGTGGGAGGAAAGAAAGCCAAGCTCTCCCCCCATGATTTGACAATGTTTGTTTCACCATCTGATATTTGACATAATGAGCAGAAGTATGTGTGTGTGTTCATTTGTACATGTGTGTGAAGGCTCGTACTTTCTAGTCTGCTCAGATTGGGAAGGTGGTAATAAACGGGAAAAGGAAACTGAGCGCTCCGTCTGGTGCAAGGCACTACAATTTCCTCTGTCAGCAATCCCTAATCACTGGAGACAGGCCCTATTAAAGGACACAGACTGAGATGTCCAGCCCTCACCAGAGCCCCCTCTGAGTGTAAATCATTACACTTACTCTGTGTGTTAAATAAAGAGATAGCATTGCCCCCTCTCTCTTGTCAGCACAGGTCATTAGCCAGTGTAAATACTGTATGTAACGCTGTGACATTCACAGTGAGGGATTAGGCACAATGTAAAAACTAACTTAAACATGGGTAATTACGAAAGAGAGAAATGTGGGAAAATTAAGCGGAAATGACCAAATAAATTCATATTTTCCTGCTCAACAGAGAGAGAAGAACCAAACCTAATTAACCTTAACATAATTGCCTTTCTAATAAATTTGAGTTTAAGATCTGGGATGTATAATCAAATTCACTGATGGCCAGGTAGGATGTTAAGCATTTCATTTCTCAGATTATGGTCCGGCAATCATTTATCATCATTGACTGTGTGTTTTCATCATTTGTCATAATTTAATAATGATAATTGGAGGGAAATAATAAGGAGAAAAGAGGGTTGTATGTGGTTGCTCATCATACACTGGCAAAGACACTTCTTGCTCCTTTCACTGTGCGCTGCTCATTTTAATATTTTAGTGATTTAAATGGTGGTACTTTTTTAAGAAGATAAATATTTTACTGACTACAGGATCACCAAGTTCTTACATTCAGCTGCGAGCACAAGTGACAGCTGACCGCCTCAATCATCATGACATGGTTAAAAAGTGTGGATCTCAACCAATTCCTAAAGAAAAATGTACTAATGGCTTCCAGTGTTATCTGCAGAAGTGGAAAAAATAACTTGAATATATCCTGCGCTTGATCTGTCAACGAAAATTCAAAATCTAAATCAAATTGTAAAAAACATCCAGACATTGTAAAATGAATATTTGTTTGTAGGGAAAAAAAGTAGCACTGCTGCGGCAGATGCACTAAACACACTGTATGACAGATGGGGAAATCTTTTTAAGCCCAACATATTCAAATCTCTCTGGTCATGTCTTTCCAGTGTTAGATGTGAAAATATTTCCCCCGCTGCTCATCTGCTGTCCGCCCTCTCTCTAGCTCCTCTCGCGATTTGGTGAATTAAGGGTTTATTTCAACCAAACCAGAGTTGGTGGCGATTGCTGGAACAGTGGAAAGACCAAGTTGGCTTTGGAGAGTTTCATTTAGCTTCTACGGGGCTTGAATGAAGCGTGTTTTACGATGATAAAATTAGAATCTGGCAGCTTTGGCGAGAGCAAAATAGTGGCAAACAAAAAGGATTTTACTCTTTATTAAAAGGTTTCTCTATGTATGGATGCTTTCCGGAATGTTGTCCAACACTTAGAACAGCAGTCTGAGTCAGAGGCAAACAAACACTTTTGTGCCAGTATTTCTGTCTTTGACAATGGTCACCATCACAGTGCCATAACCTCTTGCCAGCACGTCTTATTTCATGATCATGTGCAAGTTCAGAGGTCATCGGGAGGGCACTGTAAACAACTGTCAATCATGCCAACAGAAGCGTTGTGTGTGATGCTGGTAGTCTTGTACAGCGAAGAAAAAAAATGGCTGTGGATTCACACCTGGGTGGCACAAAGGACAGTGTGGGCAAAACTTTCCCCTGTTTCAATGTCCCACCTGACAACAGCAACCTCAGAATCCCTCCTCCTCCTCTTCTTCTTTGCCATGTTTACCTGACTGCGCTGTTTAGAGAGCACCTGATTGGTCATCACTAAGGAACACGTCGTTGGAGATGTCACACTAGATGTGTCGAGGCAAGAAAAATCTGACATGCCAGACTTTCTTTCATGGTGTCTTGGGGTGTCCCAAATGCTGCATGACAGGTTGTTTAGCATGTCAAAGTACACGGGTATAGAAGCCTGATTGCGGTTTATAATCGGCCATGAGACTGGTAATGCGTCGGCCATGACAAAATCATCTCAAAATCGGCCCAGGTTTGTGTAGACTGATCTTGGCAGTAGTGTACTTACATTGGCGGTGAGCAAACGCCCATAGAGATTGCATTGCAGCCCATTTCCTGGCCGTTGGCCGCAGCGCCTTCGCTAAATGGTGGAAAAACTTTATCTCTAATAGGCACTTGGGCACAACAACTTCGGAAAATAGGATCCATAATCAGATAATGTGACCAGAAGTTCTCCCATTTGTCCAGGATATTGAAATCTTCCAGGACATGTGGCACCAATTGGAAACTCCGCACATAAAGTCACTTTCATTGATTGAAAATAAAATGAAGTTCAAGCTGAAATGAGTGTATATTCAACAATACGGTAAAAGATATTATTTTGTGTCTGTGTAGATCTTTTAAAAGACATCTTTATGTTGTAATAATACACAAGTAGTATGTCTCATTGTGTTGGTCCTCTTATGGAAATAACTTGCAAAATAGATACTTGAATAGTTTGATCACATATGTTTTTTAGAAGGATGAATCGACGTCATTTTTGGCCAGTTTTGACAGGTCTATCCTGCGCACCATATGGACATAAGTCATTGTGTGGTTTCGACATCAGAGAAAATAGTGTGTTTTCTTCCAGACGCACTGCACTGTTTTGAAAATTTGCAGAACAGAGAGTGGGAGACAGCAGGAGACTGAGCCAGATAAAAATGAATTTAAAAAAAAAAAGTTTTGATTGCTTTCCCAAAGTTCTAGTTACACTGGAATTTAAAGATCTAGTTATCAGTCATTCAGGCTGTATCACACATACCCCTCACTGCTTCACAGCATACTGCTGATGGCATGCAATTGTGCATAAAAGAGAGGCTGAAAGTATAATGGAAGCAACATTTCACTGGTCTATGATTTATATAATAATCAAGGAGAAATACAGAGCTGGTAAATTCTTCTAAGTGTCACTTAGAAGAATTTACCAGCTCTGTATTTCTCCTGCGGTTCTGTGAAAAGAAGAATCTTTCTTGTTGATGTAGTCAGTGTAAGTGAGATGCATTATTGCACGTCATCATCACTGCTTTAAGTGTACAAGGTATGATTTGTCACCTGCAGCGAGAGTAAGATTTGCACTTTGTAAACTCAAACATTGACAGTCCCTAATACTACTCATAAGCTATATGATTAATGAAGAATCATATTCCCAAAGGATCAAGATGGGTTTGTGTCTGTCGATGCCAGGTGGAGTCAGTTTTCCTCCTCTCTGGGTGAAGTCTCCCATTTAATCTAGAGAGCTTTTACTTCAGGTTAATGTGTGCTGTTGAATGTGGGAGCTTATTGGGTTGTGTGTAAGTGGATTTGGCTGCGACGATGACCAAAGCACGGCACCAGGGACCTCTCAGACAACACATTTGAGGGCCGAGAGAGCCTGCTCCGACTGCCTGTCAACTTAAAAGCCATTAAAACAAACAGCTCGGTGAGAGATGCAGGGAGAGTATTGACTTGCACTTTACCCAAGGGATGGCAGCGCAGAGGGAAATAGAAGACTGTCAAAGAAATCTGAGGCGGGGAGACACAGGTTGGTTCCACCACCTGAAATACTTTGGTGGAGACTTTTGGAAAGAAATAGTACTGATACAGTAGTTTGCCCTCCGAGGGCAACCCGGAAACCTCAGTCATTCCAGCTCGTGTTAACGGAAAGTCTTACACATTGTAGTCCACAGGATTTAGTCTATTTCATTACTGAGGCACTTTACCGTCCCACACCATATCTGCTCTTGTCCCTCACGCCATCCATCATATCCTTTAATGTTAGCTTTGCAGGATAAGCCATTTAGAAGGACAAAAAGGGCAGCCTGTGCTAATTCTGCGAAGCTCCAAACTTTTAATTAGGACAAGCCACGAAACAACAACAACATTAACAATAGAATGCAAAACAATAAAAGGGTAATTATCGTGAAGCCATACTCTGGCTGCCAAGAACACCATAAAACTAATTACCAATGTCTGACAGCAGATGGTTTGGGGGTGGCAAATGGGAAGGTATATGTACATCAGAGGATGTGCATGTAAAAATAAGAGTTGCTGATTCCAAATAGAGACTTATTTGTAGTTCTCCCCGAGTCTATATCTTTATTGTGACAATGCATTTGGAGTGACAGAAAAGCAGAATGAATGACAGTTTCTCTTTAGAATTCAATTATGGCACCGGGCTGGCAGGGTGTTCAGCCAGCGCTCACAAGAAACTCTATTTTATTGGATGGGAGATGAGAGAACAAACATGACAGAATCACAGTGCGGCAACAGGATCGGCCACTCGCAAACTTCCAACTTCACTAACTGGTCTTGCTCGCAACATTTTTAATTGACTTCAGATGTGATGGGAAGTGACCATCGCGGAATGCAGGACCTGGCAGCAAAAGTTCAAGTGGAGGTAAAGTCACTTAATCTGTCAATTAGACAGTGGAACAAGCAAACATGGCCTGGGAGTGATTTCCAGCTGGCATTAAACAGTTTGATGTACACCATGTCAAACTATTAAGCCCTGTCCTGGTGACCCATGCAGCTCAAACTCTTATCTAATGGAAAAACATTTGTGCGTGTCAGAGTACACTAATAGCGTATTGGCAGGTCAGCAGCCATTTTAACAAAGGCACGGTTTCATTTAGTTTAATGCAGTGGAGACTGCCTCCCTCTTGCTTTTAAACATCTGTATTTGTTCCTTATATGACCATGTGTGGGCTGTCTGTAGATTGAAAGGGGGCACTACTTATTGAATTTCAGGGCTGATCACTCAGACCCATTTAAAAGGCTGAACCTGGAACATGTTGAGGACACCACTTTATATTCCTGAAAGCATCATGGCTGCATTCCAAAAGCACTGGAATAAATGTAATTAACAATTATGGTCTGCCCTGCTTGACATCTCATTATTTGAGCTTTCCTGATGTCCTTCGCCTTTCCTGCCTGCATCTCTTTCTCTCTGCCACGGAAATGTTTTAGTCAGTCAAAACGCACAGTGACAGCTGGGGGGTGAGACAGACAGGAGTCTAAGGGAATGCGTGTGTTTAAGTACATTTTTGGCTTGGGCTTCAAAACCAGGGGTTGAAAGAACTTCCAGCAAACAAGTGGATTAGAAAATCCATTTGTGAGCCCTGACACTGTGCTGCCTGCTGATATTCTGACATAAAAAGGAGTAGGTGGATATGTGGTATGCGCACATCAAACACACAGTCAAACATGCCTGTCTGCGGCAAGCCATTAGTCCCAGGTGAAGAGGCTGATGGATGATATCTCTGTCTGCCTCGAATCGTTCACATCCAGCTTAGTCCAGAGCATGACTGGATGAGGTCTTGTAGAACTTCCCAAAGTCACAGAGTGAGCCGACTGTCTCGACTAGATCGCCGCCGAGCACGGCGACTGCCAAACATACATTTTCTTCCCGTGTTACTGAAATTGCTTGACATTCCCGCTTAACATAACAATATGCTTGAATTTTGCATATCAAACACATTCAGGAAGCAAATATTGGATTCAAGCAATGCTGCATCTACATGTAGAAACATATTTTTCCCCTTACGTATCTTATATTCGCGTCTCTTCTCATTTAACAGTCAAAAATATGATTCAATAAGACAAAGTGGGAGACGTGGTGCAATAACAGTATTGCAATTTAAATGTTACAGGGCGATCAACCTGAGGTATCTGCAGGCAATGAAAAACCTTGTCACTCACTCAGTGGGCTCACATTGAAATCAGGCTAACATTCTTGCGCATCAGAGAAAAATTATGCATGACTGATGAAACGCTTGCAAAATAAATTTTAAAGCACACTACACTGAGTTGACAGAAAGCAGTTCAAACATGGCCAAACAGAAGGCACTTCAGCACGCCAGACGAGATCACTCTTTGATTTCAGGGCAATCCAACTTACAATCTAAATTATTCAGTCTGCTTTGGAAAAAATGTGCACCGTAAGTGTAAGAAAGGAGTGGGAATTCAACACAACATGGTGTACATGACGCTTAAAGCTTGGTTAAAAGAACATGAATTTGCTCACCCCACATAGAAAGGCATGATGGATGAAATCGAGTGTAGTTTCAAAAATAATAAGCAGAGGTAGCAGATGATGTAGCTGCTGATCCAATGAAACAATAACCCGGTTGTTCAGATTTAGAGCCCCTAGCTTGTAAAATCTTAATGTCATACATTTTGACTCAGAAATAAAAACATCCTCACAAAGAACAGAAACAGTACATCTTTATAAATTTGATCACTTACTGCTATAAAAAAAGTAAAATAACCCTGTTCGCTGCAATTAGTGCCATTTTGAAAAGACACAAGATGTGCTCTGTGAGCCACATCCACCATGTGTGTTACATAACTAGAAATCCAGGGATGTGCTTTTCACAGTACATTAGGACTCAAATAGACTGCATGCGCAGTGTTTGAAACAAAGGCCTCAGTATCACGTCTCATACAGTGAACTGCCTGGTCTCAGATGAAAGAAGAGTATATCTCTGATTGTCTTACTTCTGAATAACTTTACTTATACTAAAATCTTCTTCTTTTGGCGACTCACGTCTACATTCTGTCATCTTGAAACATGGTAACATACTGATACATTTAAGGTATGCCTGTACATGAAAAGGATCTGACAAAGCAATCTATTTTCACCTTACAAGTTAATAAAGGATTGTGGATCATTTGAATGTCTTAAACCAATTAAAATCATCAAAAGGCAGGCCTTAACCTCACTCACAAGAACATCCCTTTGATATCCATGTATCTGTCAAAGTTGTCATGGCTAGCATGTAGCACATATTTCGACTTCTACATTGCTCATCAAGAAAGTCACACAAAGGTGTTCTTTAGGGTCAAAATGACACTTGATTATTCTTTTTTTTTTTTTTTAAGTTTTTGCAGTATTTAGCTAGAGCGTTGGAGCGAGCAGCCTCGAAACAGGCTCCAGTGTAATCCCTCTGGGCGTTTGAGCACTGTCGATGTACGTCCACTAAAAGTGTTTGCTTTTGCCACTGACAGACTGTTATTCTAAATGTCTGACATTATGGACAGGGTCCCTGCAGAGACAGACCTTTTTGTTCTAGAGCAAAATCTGTTTTGTTTAACCAAAAAGAGTCGTTATATCACACTCGCCAAAGCCACCAGACTCCATTTACAGAAAGTCATTCAAATGTGACAGAAGCAAAATAAACCTCACCACAACCAACTTGGTTCATCTTTCTACTGTTCTAATAACCACAATCAACTCTGGTGGCAGGCGGGTCCAGTAACGAGAGATCAGTCGGATAATCAACGTTTGCTGCACGATGCAAAGAAACAATCTGGCTGTGAGTGAGTGTGGGAGAGCAGCTTAAATACTGGGGTGACTGGGAATGAGGATCAGGTGAATGGGCAGGTGGGCGTGGCTGGCCGGGCGAGTGAGAGTGGAAAAGTACTGGCTGAGTAGGTGAAGATGACAACGAAATGGCAGCAGGTAAGAGGCTGAAAGCCCCGTGACGGAATCAGGAGAGAAGCGACAGAGAGGGCGGACATCGGGGAGGCAGAGGGAGAAACAGTATGGACAGGCAGAATATTTTCACATCTCACTCATTATGCCCAGAAAGATTTACATACGTCGGCCTCACACACATTTTCCTGGTAAAAAAAAAAATCAACAGAAGCTCTGGTTTTGTGACTCCTGTCCATCATGAAGTGCAGCTCCACAATTGAATATTACTTTTTAGAATCTAATGTCTGGAATTTTTTTTTTCATATATTCAAATGTCGAATATTATTGACAGCCCTAGTGTTACTGTAATGTAAAAAAGTGTACTGCAACTACTACTGCTGCTACTTTTTAAGATCTGATAAGTCAAAATAAAAAGTTTGGGTAAACAAGAAATAGAGGATACACAGATAAAGAGTAAACACGGTACTTTTCAGCTATTCACCAGTGAGTACAGTCAATATTGCTTCACTGTGGTACCATGCTGCAAACATATTGGCTTGCAATGCCTCAACTTTTCTCCGCTCTGCTGTACCATATCAATGTTTACAGCTTCTCTGGATGTAAGACGTGTGGCGAGTGTGGCCAAGGTAAGCAGGGAGAAGAGTATTTTTCTCTCGCTGCTACAGAAATCCCTGCTAAGAGAGAAAAAGAAGCTGCACTTAGGACAGATCAATACCGGCTCTGACCAAAGTAAATGGATGACACCTCTGACCCACTGAACTTGTTGGAACAAAAAGTCATCAGACCATTATCAGAGCATTTGTGCAAGAACACCACACCAGCAGAGGGAACAAGGACAGACCTTCAAGAACAGCTTCTGAGGACACACAGAATCCACTCAATAGTAAAGAATTGTCACAGGTAGCCCTCTTGAAATCATTTTATATTGTGTTCGCATAGATAATACATATTGAATTAGAAAGGAATTGCACTGGAAAGGTACGAACAATAGCACTCGTGTCGGGGGAAAATCAAATTAGAAAAAGTTAAATTCTGGAGTGAATAGTTTTCTATGCAACTGTGTGTTATTCGAACTTTCTTTGTATCATATTAGGCTAATGTATTGCATTGCTGCCAGTTGAATAAATGTGTCTTAATTGATTTGTTGGAGCTTGTTCATGTACCTTTTATCAAACATCCTCATTGTATTGATCAGGTGAAAATGTACAATTGCCTTGCTCTTCCATAAGAGAGAAATCACTCAGGGGGAACTGTCCCATAATTAAGAACCTGCCAAAACCCATTAAACTGCTCAGTAGCTCAAGCCTCTTTAGTTTGGCGTGCACAGCCTCCAATAGTCCATTACTTTGATCTACAGGTCACAGAGGAACAAAACTCAATACGCAGGCTTAGATGGTGCTATGAGCTATATCAAGTTCAGGTGGTGTCGGTTGGAAATCCATGACTTTTCTACAGTATATCAGCTGTAATTTCTCAATACGATGGAGAAAGGAGATAAAAATAGCTTAAGACTGTCACAGTGCATCAATTCAGTAATACAGCTGAGCGGCTCAATGGTGACAGAATAAATGAATAGGAAGCCCCAACTCCAAACAGCTCCCTCTAAATCCCCATAAAAAGATAACTGCATTTCACCACATTTGAATTTCAGTGAGGTATTTGCTGATGGTGCCGCCGTACTTCAAACGATAAACTGGTTCTTGAACAGCGAGGACAAGTTGGCACATCTCTCCAAGCCATATAAAAATTTTATCACCAACTTTGACCATGAGTGTGCGGTGCACAGCCAAGATCTGCAGTGCTCCAGTTAGAACGAATAAAAATACCAACAAACTGCGACAATCACCAGATTACATTTTATGATATATTAGTTTGACTCTCAATTAAGCATAAGTCAGAAAGGAGAGGATTTCATTTTGTTAATTGCTATAATGACTGTTTCTGTCAACCGTATAAAGCTGCTTTCTATTGACAGATTTCATTACCTCTCTTACTCATATTTCATTTACAATTTACAAGACTGCTGTTTATTGAAAAGGTCATTTCAGTGGGAAATAAACCCAAAAATGCACAAACTGGAAGTTTCAGCAAGGACTCTGGAAATGCCTATTCTACTTATTTGGAATATCTGATCACACACGTCCTTGGACAGAACTGCTTACTGCCTGTCAATCACACATGCGCAGCTCATTTCAGTCCAAACATGCTGAGTCAGCATGTAGCATGATGATTTCGCTTAATATGCAGTTGTAGTGAGTGATACGGCATCATTTCCTAAAAAAAAAAGAAAAAAAAAAAGCTGTTCCACTTCGTAAATACTACATGTTCACAGTGTCTACAGGTCAAACATAGGTATTATATACTGTCACTTTACATACTTGCTTGATGACGTACCAAACCAACCACTGGGTTCTACTAGCATTTTGCTAACAAATGGAATCTGAGCCGCCTGTGTTGCTGTTTCTTGCCCAGACCTGATAACTCTAGAAATTGCAATATGGCCAAGTGCAATATCCAAATCTCAAGAGCTGCAATTTTTTGATGAAGGTAAAATGTGTCACAACATATCATTATAAATGAAGACTGTGGCGCGATAGAAGTGCCCCAAATCGTGTTCTCAAGACATAAGGGAACGTGCCTGTTTGGTACAGACCCCAGCAGAAATCACATCAGCATCACGCTGCAAGTAATCAAACTTGACTCACGGCAAACTCTTGCATGCCGCATCATTCCAGAGTGATTTACTTCAGGCTGAGCAAATAAAGTGTCACACTGTCGCCTCCAAACATGACAAGAGTAACAATGCACGCTAATATTTACTGCAAAAATAAAAGCTTACCTCAAGTTTTGACAGAGGCATTCATCACAATCAATACCTCATTCTGTACAGTATGTTAAGTCTTCAACATATAACCCTGTTATTTAGCCTCAGATTTCAGTTGAATTACATGAAAAGGATGAGTCACAGTCTAGAGGTGAAAAAGAAGAAATCACAAAGGTTTCCATAAAACTTTTTCCAATTTTTCAGTCTGCTTACTTGAATTGGCTGTTGTTTCAAAGAATTGCACTTTGACAAGCAGTGGGCCTGGTAAGAAGTGTTGCAGACGCACACACATACTGATCTCCAGGAGTGTCCTGGAAATGCAGAAATAACAGCGATAATAACCAGAAAAGCACTCAAAGACTGCACACGCGATCAAGGCTGCACAATTCTAAACAAAATATATTTCAAAGATCAAAAAATTTACAAAATGTCCCAGAAATTTGTTAATACATTTTTGAGTTATTGTGCTCACAAACTCACAAATGAAGAGATGGGACTGAAAATGTTACGTCCTTGGTGGAGGAAGCACAGGATAAATTGAGCCAGAATGCAGAGTCTCTCAGAGAGGCAGGGAGCCATAGGTAGTGATGGCTAATCCTGTTTCAAGGGGGAATCATGCACATTCTTGTATGTATCTTTTTAGTACTGTGGTTTACACTTAACCTGCCGTCTGATTTACCCTTGATTTAAGTATTTTTGCGGCAAGTTTATTGTGAAATTTCCCAAGATTTGTCCAGACATTAAAACATAGTGTTCACAGTCTATTGCTTGCTGTGTTTTTATGTGCTACTTTAGTCTTATTTTTTGATTCTTCATTTTACTACATATATTATGCATTGTGTAATGCATGAGAGTAATGTGATGCTTCTTTTCAACCTCTGAGCTCTTGCTCTCTGTTGACGATAAGGTAACACTCACAGCTGCACTTTGAATTTGAAGATGAGAAAAGTGTCTGGGACAATTATGGTCCAATGAAGGGACAGTAATTGTGTCCAATTGTGCAATTACTGCTGTCTAAATGTACAAAATTTACACAATTACAGTCATAATGGTACCATAAGAGTGAGTCATAAAGCTACCAGAGGATGATGCATCATTACATATCTTTAACATTTTGTAAAACCATAGAATATTGTCCGACAGCACTTCATCTGGTTAAAATATATACATGCAACGTGTATACTGAAACTCCTTTAATGTGTTCAGAAATTGGTTTTCTTCTTTTCCCACAGCTGGGATAAGCTCAAGTGATTTGTCTCTGTAATTACCACCTTAATTCTGCAGCAGCAGTCTGAAAAACCTCCCCGGTCTCCCGTACAGCACTACCATTATAATATCTGATTTCAGAGGTTTTAAAATGCAGGTACAATAAGTGGTAAATGATGCAGAGTTGGTCTCCCTGCAGAGAGGACCGCCCTGACTAAGGCAATGAATTTGCAAAGACCCTTGTGAGCTAATTATGTTATATTTCAGGGTAAATTCATCTAAATCAATCAGCGCAAAAACAATTGCATCCAAGGCACATTTTCCGCTCCGGCTGTATCCCAGTCTTTCTCTGAGTAAAAAAAAACAAAAAAACCTGCCCCTGCCATATTTTTAGTGCTAACACAACTTCTGCAGAAAAAGAAAAGAGTCCAGAGCGATCCCCCTGTATCCCTTGTCTACTAAATGTTTAATACCTGCAAAATGCTGCTCCACCTTTTTGATGAGACAGAACACTGCTTCAGTCTTTTACAGAGGTGGGAACCTTTACTTTCTAGAAATCCAAGTCTCGATTGATAGCGTCCTCTTTTAATAAATTTAATCATACCATCTATTAGGTGAATAGATTTCCCATGTCAGATGAACAACAATATCCCTTTCAAGATAGCTTCCTCTAAATCCAAACTGTCACTGCATGTGACAACAGCACCCACAGTATCCACATTTTAGGCAGAGAAGCTAGTTTTTTGCAGCACCTTAATCAGCACTGTTCAGTGACAGTTTGACACCAAAAGATGCTTTATTTTTCTCTCATCAAAAAGGCTTTTTCTACAATCAGCCTCTTGTTTTGTTTCCCATATCAGAATGGCTTTGATGATAATCATGCTCAACTAAATTTAGGCATCAAAACGCTTTGCTGCTCCTTTGAACAAGCCACATTTACCCATTAACTGGACTAAGCAGGGGAGGTGTACAGTACAGTATATCTCTTGTATTCGGGGGTGGCCAGTCTATTCACTTTAAGTCTAATCCATTCGAAGCACTGTGACATTTTATTAACCCTCAGGAACTCTTCACGAAAACTGTATTTTAAACATTATCTTTGCTCAAAGAAATGAGAGGTCATAATGCCCAGTGCAGCATAAAAATGAAAACCAGTGATCAAATGCAGAAGTCTAGTGATTTGTTAATTAGCTTCTTCTGTGTTCTTTTGAGTGTAATGAGGATAATGTGTGAGAACACAAGAAAGGCATTTTCATATAATCCCTAAATGGAAAATGCTTCAAAATACCCTTGTTCTACATGTATCAGCTGCCTTGTTGTTAGAAACATATCTTGCTGACATGATATTAAGAAGATCTCAACAGCATTCACACATACATGCTTAAGCAGATATTTTACGTGTTTCTCATCTGTCTTTGCTGTTGTATTCTTCTGATGCGTCATATTGGCTTCACCTTTATTTGAATACTCCCATACTGGTGCTGTGTTGCTTGTCAAATGACTACTTGTGTACTCGTTTAAAGTGGTAATGTAAAATATAGTCAATATATACTCCGTGTCAATGCCAGTGAGGCCAAGCTATTGGTGTCAAAACGGCAAAAATCGAGCTCCAATGCATAACAAAGCAAAGGCCTAATCGAAGCATCTGTCATATTACTTCAATGACTGGACAGCATGGAAAGCTACGACGTTGGCAAAACATTAATGTAAACATAGCAATCAGAGACAAGTGTAACGTTAGCAACAGTGCGTGTGTCGCGCATTTACCCACAGCCAGGCAGCACTAAAAAATAAAACTGATAGACGACTCACCATTAATAAAACTGAAGAATGCGGGTGTCGGTGTGGACCAGGATAAATGTCTTTCCAGGCATCCGCGCACCTGGAGGGCCAGGTAAGCGCTCATATAAATGCTTTAGCTAGCTAGTTTTAAGGCACCGGGATATGCGGCAGAGGCGTCAGTCTGAATTTGGAGTAATTTCCGCACTTGTTGGTGGCCACAACTTATTCAAGAGAGGCTGCAGTACTTGGTTTCCCTAAAACTGGTGAACTCAGCCCGGACAAAACCGTCCTACTTTGAACGTGAGTTACGTAAATCAATTTTCGCGCGTAATGCGTGCTGTTACATTAATTATCGCCCCCCTGGACAAAATGAGCACGATTCAAAGTTCCACCCTTTCATACTCTCCCCACGCCAATGAAATAACGTAAAATAAATAATTAATGACAACAACGTAAAGTAACAATTATGAATTACATAATTTAATTAATTAAATGGTTTAATTATCACCAGGTGTGTTTATTTTTCAAAAGGTCAACACTTGTATTAATTCAACATTAAAGATAAAGGAGACCTCCCCTTTGCTTTTGATGACTGTAGACTGGGTTGCACTGCTGCACTTGGACCGCTCATTTAACCTGTTTGCACTCCCCACACTGAGCTAAAGCACATGTGACTGTTAGCATGGCCGGTGCCAGGTCAGGAAGAATGTGTCACTGCCAGTCTGAGGCATTTCCAGTAAAGGCTCTCAGGCCAAGGCCTTTTAGAGATATCTCTGGGTGAAACTCAAGCGCTGCCAGCACCAGAATAAAATCTCACAATCACTGGAGTAGTTTCAGGAGAAAGTTGAAAACTCAAAGTCCCGCCGGTGAGGTATTGTACGTGTTACGTATTTACTCAACCTATCTGAGGAAGATTATACTTCAGACCTTTTTGTTTTATCGCACATTCCCAAAAGCTCCACCATTTCAAGGAAAGGCTGATGTGAGACTGATATCAGCAGCTGACATCTGTGGCTTGAGATTATAAGGCCTACAGAGTAGTACATGCATGCTGCAGAGGAACGTGCTTACAGTATCGCTATTTATATTCTCCAACGTCCACTCTATTGCAGTACAAGTGGTCATTTCAACTCTCCATTGAAACAAAGGTGAATGGAAAATGTTGCATTATTGTTGCAATGTTGTCTGATTTCCAATAGATCTGTGAAGTCTGAGTCCAGCTATTATGCCGCTCCAGCTGGGAAATAATCACCTGGAAGTTTGCTGTGAAGTTAACTGAAGTGCTCCATCTTAGGGCAGCTCTATACAGTTGGCAAAGAGAGGCCAAGTACAGGGCCACCTAATGTTTTACTAAGAGATCTTACAGAAGGAATGTGGTTTCACCCAGCAGAGGTTAAACACCCTCATTCAAGAACAAACATTTGTATGATTTCTCAGTTAGCAAGAAAGCTGTAAGTTATGCTGAAGGCTACACGAATGTGCCAGAGACATTTTCATCAAATAAATAGTAGATCAAGCGAATTGCCTGTGTGCCTTCCAATTATGCTTTTAAAACGTCTCCATCCGATGACCACATATAATTGCAAAAATATGGAGAGGTGCTATAATGCCTTAGCAAATCAGGGGTGGTTACTGGAAGCAATGATGTCAGCTGCAACAACAGTATGCAAATTTGTCAGGTAATTTGTTATTGTGCCAGTGTTAGAGATATTCAATTTAGCAAATCAGTAGGGAAGAGAAAAACAAAAAACAACCACAGACCGTTGCATGCTCCAACTGGACAGTCATCAACACATCAGCATGATGTTGACAACATCTGAGCCACAATCCTATGAACGGGGATGCTTTTTTAGCACTAAAAAATGTGAAATGTTGTTATTCTAGCTGCAGCCTTGTAAAATATGAATACCACAAGATAAGGGGAAGTGCATGGATTTGGGCGTGCATGGGTTGATGATTCCAGAGATGCTGACGAATCAATACGGCTGACAACTAATTTTTCAATTTGCCTCATATGTCCTGTCACCCTGTGCTCAGACATGTGGCTGTAGTCACTAGAGAAGATTTATTTTTCGATGAGATTCTGGTTAACAGAGAGGTTAACGCAAGGTTTGGGCCACAAATCTATGCATTTAAAGGCAGAATTTAGCAAACAACAAATGAAGTAAGACATGGCATCTTGCTAACATCAGGTATTATATAATAATGATGAATACGTTACTGGAAGTAGCCTTCACAAGCACAGATGTTAATACCTCTGAATATTTATTAATACATCTGTTCAGCCTGACTACTTTAACAAATAGTTTTGTTTGCTACTGGAAAAGGGAAAATCAGCTCTCATGGGGAAGTAACTTCAGTCCTCAACATCAATAGATCAGCATATGATATAATTGAGAACCTTTGTGCCAATATACAGACAGCAAGAAGTTTCCATTCTAGGCAGGATTAATGGTAATCATAAACATGAGTGTTTCCATGAAGGACACTGGTAGGAGAAGCCTGTTTAACATGTCAGTATTCACATAAGAAATCTAATTAGCTATTATAAGATAACACATTTTCTCCTACTTTGCATGCAGGGAGATGTCACATTGTCCTTTCAAATCATAAAGTGGGAATACAAATTAAATTAACATCATAATATTGCAAGGACAATTTCCAGCATCCTATTCATAGCATCTATTATTTTTGCCCAATGATGGGCTGAGAACATCTGAGTTGCCTGATCTGTTTGAGAAGTAGAGGAGGCACAGTAATGCATGGCATAGAATAAAGTAAGTTTTTCGCCATTCGATTTTGCACATCTTCAGCCTTATTCCTGGCATTTTTTCCCCAGCGAAGTTTGGGAAAGGACAACAAAGATGTCCAGCTTTTCAGCTCAGAGTTTTGGCAGGAGCCAGATGATGATGACAGGAAGCCACACAGTTGCTTCTCTGTCTGTGTGACTAAGAGGCATCATCTCATCAGTGTACTTCAACAGTAAATCATAAAAAACAGCCTTCAAAATATTCTAAGGGGATTAAGCAACACAAATAACATGGCTTTGAAATCAATCATTTTAATCCTATAAGCAATAATACAGGTTGTAACAAGGTGATTCACGACATACAGAACAGCATATTAATCGAGTACAATTGCATAGCATAAAATGAGCTGAAGATAGATGTATTTAAGTGTAGTTAATTAAATTCAGATGGTAAATTGCAGCATAGCAGCAAAATCTTAACAAAAAAACATGAGTAAAAAGCAACAACAGCAACAGAAAAAGAGGCTCATAGAGATTAAAGAAAAGCTAAACTGTTAGATGGATGTTTTCATCTGAGTTTCTTTAAAGCTGGCATTAATTTGAGTCGACCATAGGTGATACATATGAAGGCACAGTCACCTTTAATTTCTTTCCTAGAACCAGGGTTACTCAAACAGCAGCTAAAAATAAAATGCAGGTACTGGAAAGTGGTAAATCTCAGCTGGGTTCCTCCTCTATTCTACCACCATATTTTATGATTCCAACACGATGCCGTGGGGAGACTGAATGTTAGACTTGTTCCAAGTTTGTACTGTGGATAGGGACGTTTGATGAGCACAAGAGCTTTTAGCTTTTATCTGGTTGTTTCTGTGTGACATGAAGGTGCTAAGAGTTGGTTTAAAAATATGTTTTTTTTAGATTTCAAAAGCATATGGCACAAAGTTAGAAAAAAAACAACTAAAAACTAAAAATGGCACTGGTGAAATGGGAAATCATGTGGTTCACAGTGAGCTGTGTGAAACCCAGAAACTTGAAAATCGCTTGGCTACACCGGCTCTTCCTCTCTGTGCTTGAACAGTGTACTGTAAGCTTGTCAGGAGTGAACAGTCTCATGTGCTGACTGCATCTCCACCTCACTGCCACCTTGCTTAGCCTGATCCGCCAATCTTCAGCAAGCTAATGCAAGATGACACTTTGTCACCAGAATCCTAAACTCTACCCACAATGCAATTTGTCATCGCATTCAGGAGCCCGTGACATTCATAAGAGCTTCTCTGTCAGTATCAATTTCGGTCTTATTTTAAGGGGTCTGAGCCCTGGCATTCTCACCAACAGATGCTCAAACGGTGTCCCCAAGGTTCACTGCCATTGAGTAAGCCAAGAGTGCCCATGGCCCTGACTAACAGCTGGTCATATCCATAACATAACATATACATTTCCTCTGCACGTCTAGATTTGTCCCCTGATTAAAAGAGTCATTTCGCAACAAACAAACAGAAGAAAGAAACCCTCCCGTGTTCCTTGCATGTCAAGACTAGTGCTTATGTGATTAGAATAATTCATATACATGCAATTATAATGGATTCCCTGTGCATGCATTACTGACCTAAGAAGCTGAAACTTTGTAACAGCAAGCTCCAATCAAGGTAACGTCTGTCTAATTTGGCCCTAAAGCAGAACTGGAATACAGGCGTAATGATGCGTTTATGAGAAGTAATTTCTGACCCTCAAGGAAACAAAGTAAATTAGGCACTAGGGCATTAACTTTTCAGCTCTTGACCCAGCCACCATTATACTAACATTTACATTACTGTTCTCTATATAGTGTGAGAAATGTGAAGAAGGTTTTAATTGAAGGTTGATGTAACCTTTTCATGTGGAAGGTTGGACAATCAGTCTTAATGTAGGGGGTGCAATGCTCGGTTAACCCACTCAGGTTACATCACATCTAATATATCTACCGTTCGCAATCTGCCTGCATTAGAAAAGCCAAGTAATGAAGTGAGCATGGAACCTAATTAAAAGTTGACTGTGAATCTGTATGCCAAAAGGTCAGCAATCTGTCTTACTGCACACTGGACCTTGCAAAATTAACCCTGTCAAGTTAGATTAGGCTAAAAATACTTGTAGCAAATACACACAAATATGAGCAACTCTTCAATGAAATCAGTGTGACTTCAAAAGGTGAAGTCGTAACCCTCTGTAAGTTACTGCTTCCCACAGCGAAGCCTGGCAAAGTGATTAATTTTTCTATTTTTAGATCAGTTTCCTATGTACTTATTTCTTTATTTTGTTAATGTAGAAGGCAGACGGCAGCTCTGCCAACAGAAATACTTTGTCAGCAACTTGATTGCATTTACATGGTAGAGTGAAGCCAAAGCTGGAGCAAATTAGAGAGCTAAGCCATGGGCACTGCTGAAATAACAGGCACTTCAAGAAATGCCATGTGAGGAGACTTCTCAAAATCAACACCTCAAGAATGCAATTTTTCTTTTCTTGCCCTGAAATTATTACGACTCACCGTGTTTGTTTTACGCAGCATCTCTGGGATTTTTACATACACAAGTTGTTTTCCATCCTAAGAATATTGCAACAGGACGATAAGAACTGTGTGCAGCAGCAGATGGTCCGTGCTATCAACCACATCTTCAAGGGGAAATTCCCCAGTTGCATACATTTATACAGTAGATATTCAGCCGTGATGTTCAGGAGCTGTTTTGTGCTTTGTGAGCTAGAAGTACTGTGAATGCAGGTTCAGCACTGCAGCCGAGCCAGTGAGGCTATGAAAACATGTGATTTCTGATTTGACTGATGTTTCTAATGACACATATTTGCGATGATGAATTTCCACCATTAAAAATACGTCAGCTTTGGAGCAGTCTCAAGGTGATCTCACCTCACAGTTCATAACTCTCCACAGTAACTTACACACACCGCCGAGCAGCAGGCTCAGAAAAGCCATATGTTGTGTTTCACTGTGTTTCAGGGTGGATTTTCCCTTTAAGCAGAACATTTCAGCTTAAAGCATTATTAATTGATTTTTTTTTTTTGGCCACTTGGAGCAGCAGTTGTAAACACAACAATGATATACTGAATATTTACCTTATAAAGTCATTAAGGCTAATAGCAAATAGTTGCTTATTTACAAATGCAGTAGAGACATTAGCATTCATTTGGTGTCCTCTTTCTGGCCACCTGATGAATCTAACTCCAATATTCGCTCTCCATTTAGCTCAGTTTTGGTCTTCACCAGTTCCCGAGGGAAATATCTGGCTATTTAGCTGCTAAATGCTTCATTATGTTCACTTTTTCTGTCAGCCGTTTGGTGCTGGACAGGTGGTGCAGTGGGTTTATCAGACCGTTTTTGCTGAAAATAGCTGCTTGCTGGGACTGGAAATTAGGTTGATGAGACCAGTGAGACTGAACTAAAACAGGAAAGGATGAGGCTGTAAAACCAAAACAATGAGCTGAAAGACACTTCTACGATCAGTTTAATAGAAGACTATTGATAAGTGCAGCTTTAAACGTAGAAATGTGCCTAATATATGATGCATTTAACATTTTGTAGAGCTAACATTCACAAATCATCACAGAAGTGGAATATACTGGTATAAGACATTTTTGCAAATCAGACTGGAGTATATATTATCATTTGACATGCCTTGTGGCTCCGCAGTGCCCTGAAGGACAGAAAATGTGCAGCTCTAAGGTGTGGTTTCAGGTTGCCGTTGCACTGTGCTCCAAGAACGCAAATCTGTCCATTTTGTCCACTAAAATGTATGAATATTTCCAAAATTAAACAAATCTAAGTTCATGGACACAGCGGTGGCCCATGAAAACGAAATCAAACAGTAAAAGGCCAATTTAGATCGTGAGTTTGGATCATAGCACTGCGAATACAACAGTTGTGTGAGGCTGATTCATGTAATATCCCCTTCTCACTGGCTCCAGAGTCCCGCTGACACAGCAGCTGTGAGCAATACGTACACGCGTGGGCGTGTGCGTGCGTGCACTTCTTCCCGTCTGTGTGTGTGTGTGTGTGTGTGTGTGTGTGTGTGTGTGTGTGTGTGTGTGTGTGTGTGTGTGTGTGTGCCTGTGCAGGTGGTAAGAGGGAGGGACAGCAATGCCTGTGAGCTGAATAACAAATCTAGCATACTGCACACCTGAGGAGCTGTCACTGTCATAATCAGCCGTTTATAATGCATGGCAGAAGGGGGGCAGGAGTCGAGAGGAGGAAACGAGGACACAGTTGGTATCAAAGCCCTGTCTGTGTTATATCCTTTTCTTCTTATACTCTCTATTGCTGTACACAGAGCTGAAAGGGTGAAGGTATTCTTTTTTTTTTTTTTTTTTTAATTTTCACTCTGCTCAAGTTGCTATCAAGTTATTGCTTAGCTCATCCACTGAGTCACAGTTGACACATATGGAAAGCTGGATAGCCAGCGCTACTTCCTCTCTGCCTTCCTCCTGCCTCCTTCTTCACACTCCGTCTGGCCCAGCAGGTTCGTGTCCGGACACCTCCTCCAGGGAGCTCAAGGTGACACATGGCTGCTCAGGCACAGATGAGTGGTTGTGTCCCCAGGCTTCTTGACGACCGCCAGTTGGCCCCGTCACTTTTCCCCCTCTACAACCGCACAAGAGTCCATGAGCAGTGCGTACAAACACCCACCCCTAGAGCCTTTTGTTGTTTCAGTGCGACACTAATCTATGGTTCTGCTGTGAGGGCCACAGGACGGCAGGTTGACTCACTTCCAGCTCACTGACACAATCATTCACTGCTTATATTGGGAGTGCTGGGTGTGTGTGTGTGTGTGTGTGTGTGTGTGTGTGTGTGTGTGTGTGTGTGTGCAGCTGAGATTTTTCTGCAGGGTCAGCAAAGACTTGGCCAGGCCAGCATCATGGAGGAGTAAATCAATGAAACCCAATTAGACACCACGAATGGTGAGAGAGGAACTGAGCAGCTAAAAAAAGCACAGATCCTCAAGACGTTTTTGTGAAGATACCTGAGAGCAAATCAAACATCTCTGCTATAATGACAAATGCAAGAGAGCTCTTTATGTTTAACAGCGCCAACGCTGGTATTAAAAACGACATTTCTGCAAACGGCTTCGTTGCTCACAATTTGTGGGCGTCTCAACAGTATTGTGTGGGACATGCTTTGTGTGCCTAAGTGAGGATTGTGTGAGTCACCTTGTGCATGATTCTGCATGACTTTAACCAAATAAAGCTCTGCTCTGACTACGCAGAGCTTTTGATGAACGAACATTGAGAGACACCTGACATGCTAAAAACAATTCAGACATTTTGCTGCGTTCCACTGACCCTTAGATGTCGGTCTTGCTGAATTCCCCAGCGGGTGCAGAGAGCAGTCATGTGTCTGTGTGGAGGACTAGAGTAAAGGCAATATGTCTCATGATCACCTCCTGAGCGAGCCAAATGAGGCACCCTTTGCTCTGAGCAACCTGCCACTAACATCTGCTGCTTTGGCCACAAATGCCCTTGTACATTGTACAAATCCTGTGTGCATTTTGGTTTGAACCATTGTCTGTGCTACAAAGTGGAAATCCTTCAATAAAACATATGTTTCTTTTAAATAATCAATCTTTTCTTGGTTTAAATTATGAATATTATAGCTGGCAGGTGCCTGCTTTACTGAAAGTGGAAAGTCCATCACTGCATGCAGTGCAGGAGCACTAAAAGCAGCCACAATGCGATTGAAATGCTCCATATTGTTGTAATGCAGGTGTTTCATTTCTTAGCAATTATTCTCAGACGAATGCAGCATTATTTTTTGAATTAGTGGAAGAAAAGCAGCATCTTAAGCTTTTGATAACCTGCTGACTGCTAATGAGCTGTGCAGATAGCATTATGCACCAGATAATAATCCTGTACACACTGACAGGGAAAAAATAGATACTAATACCCAGAGGCAAGTGTGTTGGAATAGGTACCATGGCAATTACCATGAATTAGGATCATATTTTGATCTCATTAAAACACAGTATATTGCATCAAATCAACAATACCGCAACAATACATAATGTTCTTTATTGTGTCACAACTTAAGATAAACTGCTGTCCCACCATGATGATGGAAACTAATGATGATACATCTAAATGTCCCATTGTCTCATTTGTTATGCTATATTAACCAGCTTTCCTTTATCATACTTTTATCATGATTTTAATTCTTTTAATGAACACTTCCTACCTCTTTTTGCAATGTGACAAATTCAGCAAGCAAGCCAGCCCTTTGCCACCTTCTAAAGCCCACAGTAATTATCAACAGATTTTTGTAATCAGGTTTCTCCACCATTTGCATGAAAGCAATCTAATAAATGTGAAAACTAAACTCTCCCTGCTGAACGCTAAAAGATAGCCCCCCCCCCAAAAAAAATAAAATAAAATTAAGCATTTATAGAAGTAACCTCTAATCTCATTATCTCTGCGATAGCAAAAAAACAGGGTCTCATTCCCAGACTGCTTCCAAAATTAAACTCTTGATAGGAAAGCCCAGTGTGAGGCAAAGGACGGCACACGGATGCATCAGCAGCAGCAGTGGCCCTCATATAAATCTATCCAGGTTCCTGTGCTCAGACAGGCTGTTGGTCTGCTCCTAAATCAGACAGGCCAGGCTGTCACGACCAGAGACCTTGTCTTCTTGCAGATCAATAGTGATAAGGGGAAATAAATTTAGAACTGCAAATACCGAAGAGGCACTCTGCTTGCCAGGAGCTTCACAGGCACACATGCTGCCTTTTTTCGAATGTTATGGTGGGAATATTGAACACTTGAAGCTGTGATAATGATTTGGTCAACTTTGCTCATGTGGATAACAGCGAGGGGAGACAGAAAAACATTGTGATGCCTCACTTTGAAAATGATTGTCACCTTGCGTGAGATGAGCTTGTCATTGAGGTGATGCTGTTTTGTATTGCACATTAAGATTTTGCTGTACTTCTGTACCATTGATGTAAAGGAGCCCGCTCTGTGCCTGTGCATTCAAAACATGTGACTGATGATTAAAAAAAGCCTCTCAAAATAACTCTAGATTGTTTATCAGTGGGCTTACTTGTAAGTGCGAGTAACTGCACATGTGTGTGCAAGCACTTGACCGACCGACCTGCCATGTATAGAAGATAAAACAATTTATTAAAGCAAAACTTTTCAGTTTCACCCTGAAAACTCAGATAACAACACTGCAGCCATTTATTATCTTCTCTTTCAGTGCCGGGGAGAGGAACAGAAACTTGTTTAGTTGCTTTTGCCTTCTTGTGTCTTAGCAAAGGTTAGCATGCTAACACGCTAAACTCAGACAGTGAATTATGTTCTCGCATGTTAGCATTAGCACTGTGCACGTTACCATGCTAATATTAGCATTTTGCTCACTAGCAGGACCATGGACTCTAAGGTTTGATTAAAAAAAGACAACAGTGCCACTTCCTCTAGTGCAGACTGTCATATAATTGCTGTATTTTAGTATCATATGCACAGTACATGCTTGTCACAGCTGAATAAACCATAATATGCTGTATTTTATTCTAACCAACTGAATTATTTTTTAAGCCATTTTCAAATGAACAGACGAACAAATGAACAACAAACAATTTACATGCAAAATAACCTTTGGACATGGTTTGTCTAAAAGAAAATACAAGATACACTAACAAGTGAACAATAAATAATTGAGACAACTACCTTTTAGCACACATGCGCCGATACAAATCAATAACCACACTTTTATTGCATCAGTAACTAAAGATGCTTTCTTCTCTCCTTGGGTTGCTCTGGAGTTCAACACAATTTGCCTTAATCAGGCAATCAATCACTATTAGATCTGTGTGCTACACCAGCACACAGCAGGCAGATGTGGCCCCCAGCAAAAGCTACAATCCTTAAATTGGGGCAGACACACACTTGTATGAGCCCTGTGACTCAGTAGATGATGCCAGAGCTGCTGCCAGAGATCGCAAAGCAGCATATTCCCTTTATTTGTCGACAAGGGGGTGGCACCAAGCTGCTTTACTGACATGTCTTTTCACAAGAAATTACAGAGGAAACGCTCAGCGGAAATGTTCACGCATGTCCCCGTCACTGTTCGTCACTTTGCATACAATAAAATATTATCCTTTGTAAGGTTACAAATTTTCAAGTAATCATGCAGTATTTTTGTCTGAATCACCTGTCATGCACTACATTTGCGGAGGATGACATGCTGTGACCTTGCTAGAAAAAAATGTGTGAAAGCAAGAAGCAGCATCAGGCAGCCAGACATGATTTACACATGCACAGTACAGACACACCCCCTACGTTTACATGTACAGCGTGTGTGTGTGTGTGTGTGTGTGTGTGTGTGTGTGTGTGTGTGTGTGTGCACCCTAATGCCTGCATGACTCTATTTGGCTCCATTGTTCAAATGGCATAAAAGATTGAATGAGGCGATTTGGCACAAGAGGAGAATAATCAGAGCATTGCTGTGGTCCTTGGAGATCCTTTATTGAATGCATAACAATGAATCTTGATTGGAATTGATAATGGCTTATGAGTAGGTTGCTCCTTTCCACTCACTAATTTGTTCCAAAGTAACCTTTGACGTGCATGAGATTGCCAGTGACAAGGTAATAAGCCAATAGTTGAGTGGGGTCAAAATATGTGTGTTTACACCAGAAGAGTTTACACTCTTTCTTACTGACTGAATGCTGAGGCTCCGTGTCATTTCAAAATACTGCAGCTCTGTCAATTTACATAAGCGGGCAATAAATTCAAATGGAAGAGGCTGCATGTATGTGTGTCACTGAATATTGTCATCTATATTTGGCTTACAGCGGAAGTGACTGAGCTTTGAATTATTGTGTGTGGGAGAGGGGGGTGGACTGTGTGATATTCCTGTATCAACACAAAGTCAGCATGAAGAAGTGCCGCAGATGTGAAAGTGTTGCTGACCTCGTCCATTTTTCTTCCCGTGTCATCAAGGCCACCGTGCTGCAATGCTCCATGCTGCATCCAATTGTGCAGAGTAAAAAGTGTGGAATCAAGGGCTCCTCCAGGCCACCAGCCCTCGGACACCAGCGTTTATAAGAGTCAACCGCAGTGTCAGCACCACGACAAAAACATGCATCACACAGCTGCCTCACACATTCCTGCAAAACAATGTTATCTGTCTGCGCACAGACAGCCTGGGACACAGAATATATTAACCATAGACTGCACAGTGACCTTGATGGTAGATTTCTCCTTTGATTGCACATTTTACAGCATGCCAAATTCAGGTATGTGCTGTGCACAGAGGTCTCGGGGGTGGGGGTGGGGGGGTCTCAGATTGGTCTTATGAATCATGCAACATGATATTGTTTGATTGAATGCACCAAGTCCAAATTGGATTCCCACCAACGCCTCCTCCCCTCCCTGCTTAGAGAAGTACTGATGAAAGATAACCGCCTCTGCATTAATCAAAGAGATGGGGCATTTTGATCCCACTCTAAATTAGATTAGATTACATAAATTTTACAATTTGTACAAGACGCGATATCAATTATCAACAGGTCATTCCGTTTGATCTCTTGCCCAATTCTGCCACAGCAAATAAAAGAAGTGCATGTTTGAATCAGACTGCCTTTGGTGAAAGCATGAATTTGTCCTGTTTCTTAATAGCTGTTAGGAAAGCTGACTTGGGAAACCATGACCACAACAGTCTGTCTTTGATGGGCTAAGTGCCTTATCTTAATTTTGTTGCACTTTCTTTCTTCTTTTGATTACGTTCATTTCCACCAAAGAGACAGCCTAATTATTTTAAAACATGGACGATCAGGCGTGCTAATCAATGACAAGAGTGTGAAGTGACATGAGTCACTTATTACAAGAAGTGAGCACTTTCAAAAACTCTCTTCCTGTGTGTGTGTGCTGACTGTAAGTGGGATGTGATGGTGCTTAGTGTTTGTTTAGGATTACAGCAGACTCTCAGGGGCGAATGGTTTGATTGGTAGTAGGAGGGGAGCAGCATCGCTCCCATCACATACTCACATGCTCCTCAAAACGCCAATAACTTGGAAAACAACAGATTGCCCAGGAGGAGGTGAACCGAAAGTCAGCCCTTGTTTATTATTTGGAGATAGAATAAGTATTTTCTCGTCTACCAAACTGAAATATTTCCGTGTCACAGATGCAATCTATTCCACACAGCCGTCTCTCGGCAGTTAATTAGGTGTCAGCAGCACAACCAAGGTAATTTAACCTTCATCAGGCTGTATCACATGAGAAGATAATGCAAGGGAATTATTCATTGCATATTTTAGTGGAACATGAAAAAAGCTTTACTTGCGGACTCTACACTTAAGCGAAGATGAATGGTTAGCATGCAAAATCCCAAATTCCACAGTGATAGAGTCATTTGTGAAACAGTGGTCTTATTCAGCTGCAATGAGGGGGGACTGCATGCATGCATATATGTGTGTGTAAGAGAGATAGAGGGAAACGCATACACAGGTTCAGCAGCAAAGCATTGACAATTAATAATCCTTAAGATCATATGTGCAGTAAACAGCAATTATCTAAGGGCAATGTGATCAACATCTCCCACCTAATGATCAATAGAGTCTGGGCTACTCTTTATGCAGGCTGAGAGACAACTGATTGAATCCTGAATTGCTGATGTCCATGACGTTCAAAAAGTATTATTTCTCAGAGGAATGTGAAGCTAATAACTATACAGTTAAAATCAATAAACAGTAGATATACAGCACATATAACTGACTGTAACATGGTCAGAAATAACACGCTACTCTTTACCATGACGGCTTCAAACTGCTAAAACACAGACAATCCACAATGGTTTATACAAGTTGTAAGATATTGACATGCAGCAGTGTCTGATTTGATCATTTGTAATTTCTTGGCATTTCTGTCATTCTCAGTTGAGAGTCCCATTTAAATATAATAGTGCATGAATAAATGAAACCAGATAATAAGCCAATGAATGGTGACCTCAAAACTGACCTTAACATGTTGTAAAACTGCTGTAGGGTGTTGTAATTTGAAATGGTAAGACATTGTCTTTGGAGTGTTAATTGAATTTGGACTGGAAGGACGGCTTAGTGATGCTGTCATGGTACTTCTGCAATTCTGCTCTGACATAAGAGGAATGAGACAAAAATCTCTGATGGTGTTTCACACTTTATTAATGTTGAGAGCACCGCACAAAAAAACAAAGGTTTGCTCATGAAGTGCACACTGAATAGACTGTCATATCTTGTCTCTCCATCCTCTTGATACTTTCTCTAACCAGGGCGGTCTGCCTGTGTCAAACTCTGTCCTGACCCGTCTGTCAGTTGCAACCTTGCCTATTATTCCCACAGACCCGGCTTGTTCTTACTGCAAACTAGCAGAGCCAAAACTTTCTCTCAGAGGAACCTTTGTTTCTGGTGTTTAACTCCTACCTCATGACCTATCCAAATACACTGTCTTTCAGTGTTAAACTCCAAACAGACCCTCTGTTGCATTTATGGTTCCTCCGTGAACACCAAAGTTGAGGCGAGCACAGGTTACATTTAGAGCCAGAATAATCAAACTTAATAGGAAATAAACAGTATAACATTATATCAAGCATAATAAGAATTAAACACGATAACAAATACATGTGCAGTAAAGATTTTCAAATATGATTATTCATGTGAAATGCTCACAAAGGCTCAGCAGTTTTGCATTTAAGCAACCAGCCACAGTTGAAATACTTTAAAATACAGTCTAATATAGGCAGTGGTGGAATGTTTCTAAGAGCATTTACTCAAGTGCTCAAGTAGAATTCTGAGGTACTTATAATTACTTATTCTGACTTGAGTATTTCCCTTTTATGCTGCTTTATTCTTTTACCTCACTACATGTCAGAGGGAAATATTGTTCTATTAACTCCACCACATTTATTTGATAATGTTAGTTACTTTGCAGATACAGATTAATGATTCAGAAAAATGAACTAATAAGTTATAATGTATTATTACAAATTACTGTAAACTACCCAGGAGTATATAAATGAGCTGAAATCAACTCAAGATCTGTTTGCTGCAGCATTAAAGTGATGCTTACATATAATGAGTCACAATTTATAATCCAGTAATATAACATAAGTACAAAAAGATGAAAATATACAACACATTGTTCTGAATTGGGTCATTATTCATAACAAGTGTTTTTTTTTTTTTTGGTACATTTAGGAGCACATACTTTTATACCTTTACCTAAGCAACTTTTAATGCAGGGCTTTTATCGTGTTTATACTGTGGCATTACTACTACTAAAAAAAATAAAAAAAATACAGCACTATTAGTAGTATTACTTCCACCAATGATAATACAACACAATAAATACAAACAAACAAACAGAAAAAAACACGCGTGGCCTATGCCAAAATGCGGGATAAGACCATTAAGACCATTAAGACCTTGAATGCAACACTGGCTACCACACACTGCGAATGAGCGTAACTGGGCTCTTATGAGTGAATATTATAATACTCTTGTCATTTGGGATGATGGCTAACATGAGGGACCCCGCTCCCGTCCCAGCAGTGAAATTGGCTGTGTGGCCAGTAGGGAGAGACAGAGAGATGGGCGGTTTATAGACTAGTGGTCGGGGCTCTTTTTGTTTTTGTGTCGGACTGGATGGGAGGGAGGGAGCAGCAGCCTCAGTACCAGGCACCGCTCTCCCTCACTACTGCCTGGATAGACAGAGAGGAGGCTGCTACATGCTGCCGCCGCCGCTCCTGCTGCTGCTCCTGCCTTTGTCGTAGAGGGACCCTTCTCACCGCGGCCACACTTGAGCCAGACGGATATTTTTTTTTTTAATTTTTCCTTGTTTCTTTTTTTTTTGGACACGGATTCCGAAGCGGGGAATTAAGCAGTCGCGGCCGTACCAATGTACTCACTACACGAGGGCAGCGGTCTGTTCCTGCTGGCGGTCTTGGCAGGACTGCAGGTAATGTGATTTCCGAGCGGCTTCGCGAGGAGTTACACCGGACAGTTTAGGCTGTTGTTGTGCTGAAGCGATGCTGTTTGTGGAGTTAGGAGCCCGCCCGAGCCGCTCGCCTTCCAACAGGCACTTTACATGGAAACAACACCATGAATGCGCCTAAAATTCACCATAAAGTAGCTCGAGCACGGGCTGTAATAGTAGTTAGGCTAACTTACATTACAAGCTAACGGTCCTTTTGTAGGCGCACGAGATGCTAGCTTTTTAAAAACTGCGCACGTTCAAATTAACGTTTAATTATTTCAGCAGGAAGAATAAAAAAAATTTCAATGACGTAAGAGTAAGAGTTCAAACAGCTGAATGTTTTATTGTCTGAGCGACACAGGACCACATTAACCCAGTTCTCACTTGGTTATATTTAGTTTAGGTTTAATATTTATGTAGATTACTGCAGCGTGTCGCTGTCCCCCCGGCGAGTTAATTGCCTCTCTGGTAAAAGCCGCTATGAGCAACAATGAAAAGTAGCCTGCTGTAAAATTGTGGTCGCACAAATTATATATAGCCTAACTACATGTAACACGGACTGATTCCCAACCACCAGGATGGGAACTGCCTGTGTTTCTGTGGAAATAATTTATTTGCATGACTGTGCGGCTGCTTAGTTAAAACTACGTCCTCAGAGCAGCCACAATTATGTAATATATATATATATTTTACAGCTGAAATAATTACTGTAAAGCACTGAAGCTCTGTGTTAACACTAATTTCTAGAAATGTACATCCTGGTGCTGTTGCTGTAACGTCCTAGAATTCCAGCTCTGCTCCTCCCCCCAGTCTGCAAGCATTTTCCATTTAAATTCCTCTGATTAAGAATGGCAAGTGGCACGGATACCCACAATGCTCTTTTTCAGCAGGGCTCCTCTCGTTTTACATTCTTTTGAGAGAGCATGCAAAGAAATCGGGCCAGGCCTCTTGTTCCTAGGAGCTGAATCAATGCCGGGGTTGTGTGATGGTGTGCTTTTGGACATGCCTGGACACCAGAGCGGTTTCTTCAGTTTTGCTCTGTTTGTGACTTCTCACGGCTGGTGATTGCTGTCTTTCTCAGAGAAATTCATGCTTGGTGGAAACACCAGCGCCGGTGATTCACAGGTTTTTCTTTTCTTTGCAGCATCCCACCCATTATTCCCTAAATCTTTTGTGCTGACAACCTCAAGCACAGTTTTCCTTTTCAAAACGAGGCATAAAAAAGCACTATATTGATCATAGTCAAGGCCTCGCGCTCTCTTAAGATATCAGCAGTTGTTATTCCTTGTTTTTCAGACATTTACACAGAAATATTTATTCCCACCACAGTAGATCGTTAGCATTTACTTTTTATTCCCTCGATCCTGTACTTCAAAGTGGAGTGTTTGTCCTGGGTGTTGTGTTGATCAGAGGGGCCGACCGAGAGAATTGGTCATAACCCTTCGCTGTGCCTGGGCCCCTCCTGGGGGACAAATGGAGCTTGTTCTTGCCTAGCCATGCTTTTTGGCTAATGCTTAACCCTTTTGGCCTCATTATCCTAATTGCGGTCCCCACTATAAAAACAACAGATGCTTTTGTACGACTGTGGGGAGTTCAGAACGTGACCAAGAGGTTTTTGGAGGCAAAGGAGTGCATTTTTGAAGGTTGATTTATGACTCATTGTTGCCCCCCCCTCTCCTGTCCCCCTCCCCCCACCATCACAGATTGCAGCAGAGGGCAGGGGCACCCCACCATGCAGGCCAGGCTTCTCTGAAGATGTGTACAAGGTTGTGGTGCCAGATATCACAGAGAAAGGACAGCCCCTTTTCAACGGTGAGTGGGGAAATATTTGGGGCTCTGTTCCGTGCTGGATCCTTGTTATGTCTGTGTTTGAGTGTGTGTGTTGGCATGCATATCAGTTGTGCGAGCTTGCCTCCATGTGTTAACATTTCAGGGAGGATCAGAACAAGCCTGACATATTTAAACAATTAGCTTCAGTGTAGCTGTGTGGTATTGCAAGTCGTGTAGTTTGCCTTGTAAACCAGCTCAAATGTGGTTCAACTTTATATAGCTCCTGTCCGTTCTGCGCTCATGCTGTGTTTTCCTGCAAAGCACGCACAAACATATCCGGATTGTTCCTTAAATGCTAGGTCATATATTGTGGCTAAACAGTTAGTGTTTTTGTCATTTGCATTTTGTTGAGACGAATATTTACTGGCTGGCTTTGTCATTAAAAGTGGGAAAACTTTGTTGATTGCACTAGGGGCCCTTCTTATTGCAATGAATAAAAATCAATTACTCACACATTTGAATACTTATGCAACTTTAATCAAGCAAATAGCCAAGCTATTAAAATTTCAATTCCTTGTGCTGGTGAATTGAATTATTTCCACTATCATGTGTCATTATTTTGCATTTGTCTTGTCCTAATTTAATCACTTCAATACAGATTCAAACCATATGCAAGAAGGATCTCTGCCTCTTACATTAAGCACTTTCTTGCCCAAAGATTCCTGCTAGAATAATATGGTATTGTGTCAAATTGCAGTGTTACACTGCTAAGCCCACTCAATGGCAGTAATAACAGCAATTTAAGTATCTTTCAAAATGCTTGTTACAGCAATTGTCCTTCTGTGGGAAACCTAGCTGCAGCAGGTTTGTATTTTTCTAACATATAACCTGGTGCAAACAAAAAGGGGAAAATAATGATTTTTTGCAGTAGTCCATTACATTGCAGCAGGCATGACCAATACTGCCTCTTTGAAGTTTAATATAAGCAAAATGAGGATGCAGCTACTGTGAAACGGAATGCAGGCGTACAGATGGTAATAAAAACTGGATTATATCACCAGTGTGCCATTCGAGAGGTTAGAGCCTTGAGGTCATTTGGACCAGAAAACATTCTCACTTGTGTTGGATTTCACAGTGTGTGTCTAAAACTTGCACAGTGCCGTCGGTGTGAGTCAGAGAGGTGGTGGTGGTGGTGGTGGGGTAGCAATGACGAGAGAAGAAAGGAAAGAGGGAAGAGAGTGTTTAGGTGGGTGGGTACAGCTTTCACTGGGCTTTACCTTGTGCACAAGTTTCCGTTTGATCCTGCAGGTGATGGATTTCCCTCTGTTGGATTGTGGATGAGCCGTGACCGGGGGTAATCAGGTTCCCTTTTGTTTGCCCCCCTCCCTGCACCACCCCCACTCCTCTTTTCTCTACCGTCCCCTCCCCCAGTGAGCTGTTGCTCTGTGGAGATTTCCTTGACAGAGAGGGGTACTCCTGTGTCATTGTAATGCAGCAGGGCTCAGCAGCGTGGGATGATGTTAATGAAACCACATTCTCTAATGAAAAGCTCCTGTGGCATGTTTTGAAAGACAAAGCCTCCACAGCGTGGGGAGTATGCCTGAAGTTTTTCAACTTTCCTTTCACCATGCTGTTTTGGCATATTGTCTTTGACCAGGAGCTGAGTTTTTTTTTGTCAAATTGATGCTTCTATAGCCGCATGTAGCGGGCTAATGCTTTAAGTTTCCTCGCATTTCATTAACTTTGTCAATTGTGCCCTGAAAGGCTTTAGTTAATGAATAGAAAGCCATTGAATTAATCTTGTTGGAGTCATTTTATTAACTGTACCTGGAATATGAACACATAGCCTTTGCCATGTTATAAATAACCCAGTAGTCTAATTCCAATGACATCTCCTTAAGTTATTGATGGGTAGTTAGCTTATTTGAAATATGATGTGCTGTGTAAGGTGTCAGTAATATGAGACTGTTGTGCTCATATTGTATTGCTTTTGACCTCAGAATATGCAAGAGACACAGCGGGGGTGAGCTGTTAGATATCTTTGTCCCATCTAATTGGAGTCTCTTCATGGTTATTGATTAAGAGAATACACATCCTGAGGTCTGTAGAACCAGGAAACGGTAGCAGCTCACATGTAAACAGCTGACATTGTATGCAGTAAATTAAAGACATCCTGTGGATTTGATGATGGCAATTGTGGCCAACCAGTTAATATAGCAGTTTCAGTCTAAGATTAAATTACGTTCTGAGGGGGTGTAAGTTCAACTCTAACTGTTTGCTGGCCAGGTGATGTCCCATTGATTTTGATAGATTTGTTGAAATGCATTACTTCAAAGTTAAAGGGAAAAACCCGGAAGGGCGATTGTTCTTCAATGAGTCCTCTCCGGTGATCCATGAAAGGGAGGCTATGCTCATTGTTTGCAGATGCAAAACCACAACGGAGGTTACCCACTGTCCACCCTCTGAGGCATATATGACCTTGCTTTTAATGTTGGAATATCTGCTCTTGCTTGATTATGAGTAGAGAGAAAAGACCAAACATAGTTATTTATGATCAGACCATCATACAAATGAAAGCAGCTGAAGTCTTTTAATGCTCGTGCAGTGTTTCCTCTTATCTTGTTTAGTCGCTTGATAAAGTGACTTGTTTTACTAAATTGCATTTAATTTCAGGTAGGCTGCGGCTGCGGGTGGTTTGCCCCTGGGTGTCTAATGAAATTCTGGTGGCTTTGGAGAGCTGACACACATTGTGCAGCTTTTTTTTTCCAGATGAGCCCTTTAAAGCGCGGTTGCAAAGTGAGTCAGACTTGCAGCATTATTCAGCAGAGGTTTCCCTCCCTAAAAACTGGGTTAATGAAAAGCCCAAAAGCCTAATTGAGCTTAATATACTCTCTTATGCTGCTGTTCTGCCATCCCTACCCCCAACCATCTATTCTGCTTTCATTTTTCTTTCCTCCACCCCACAGCCTGTGTTTGACTCCTTTTCCTTGACAATTATGTGAGCACTGGTGATGAAAGGGAAGTATGTCTATAGTCTGCTTTAGCCTCGGTTCAAGTGCTTTAAATATGAGCGTGTCAAGAGGGTCCAGTGAGCCGGCTCCAGAGATGAGTTTGGGGGGGGGGGGGTTTACAGTTGACCAGTTAAATAATGTGATTGAAGCAATTAATGTCAACGTCAGCAACGAGAACATGAACTGGAAGCCTCTCTTGGGCTATATATATATCTCAGGATTTTCAGTTAATCTATCATTAAGTATAATTACCTCTCTTCCCTGTGTTTGTGTAAGGCAAACCTTTTAAACAAACCAAATTTCACCCTTTCGACCAGAAAAACATAGTATTAACGAAATCCTGATTTCTGCACAGTCTGAACCCATTTTTATGTTGTTCTGGTTCTCTGCGCTCTGTTGAGATTCTGATGGCCCTGGGTACAGCTGGGGCCACTCAGATGTGTTTAAGGGGCCCCAGTGTTTGGTGAGACGTGACCCTACTCGACCCACTCCTGTAAACTGGGCCAAGTGCTCAGCAACATACTCTTTTTTTACTGCCCACACATTTGAGATGAGGCTGGTGGGGGTTTCCTGGTGAGGTATAGATGAATGAAAGACCAGCCAAAGAGGTCCTGACCCGTCACCAGGGAGGCTCTCAAATGCGTGGAACCCCTACCTCATGTTGTTGTGACCTACAAAGTTGATCGTTCATCACTCGAGTGAGACAAAGGCAAATTTCCAAAATCCGGGTTTTCAGGCACTCTGCAAAGCAAGTCTGTCAGTATTTTTTCTCCAGCAGAATGATGGACAGTAAATAACGATTATAGCCCTGGTGGTACGCACCAAGGACTGTAAGGGACTGTCTCTGGAACATTGCAATTTGAATTTTAGGTAGCTCTGTTGTTTATTGAAATATTCAGTATAGGTTGAGGAATAGTCGGGAAGAGAAAATCTGCTGAAGCCCACAGTGTCAGAAAAAGAGTGTCTGCCGTTCAGATCTTTATGTTTGAGGTGTATGAGGTCTGCGTTGATGTCTGTGCCAATGCTGAATAATTCAATAGCCAGACATGACTTTCTTAATATTCAAATCCCTGTTCAAGATGAGATCCTCCAGTACAGAGGAGCCATCATGCAGCAGATGAGAAAAATGAAGAGCAACATGAGACCCCGTGAAGCTCTTCTTCTTTAATTGTATAGCAGCCTCTACATGTTTCACATATTCTCTTTGTCATTGCGGGACGCCAGGAGCGACCCCATGACCTTCTTTTTCTTTTTGGTGGTGTTTCACACTCCAGATCTCCATTTTTATAAGCTAAGGCAGCAGTTTCACTGTAAGTTTATTCGTAAGAGCAGTTCATTGACCCCATCCCCCCTCTTTTTTTTTTCTGGAAGTGGATCAATGAATCCAGGGTCTTTGTTTGCAGTGATCAATATGTTGTAATGAAGGCTGCGCTCCAATTCCCAGCTAAAGCATCACCAGCGGGTTGGGGTTGAATTTGTTTTATTCTTTATTGTTATCAGCCTGCATAAATTTATTTTCATCTCCCCGTCACTGTGTCTTGTTTTTTTCCTGGGAGTGCCATGGCCTAGATAACCACCACATATTGTGACGGCAGATTGAATCTTGGCAGTATATGGTTTTTTGAAACCTGCAGTTTGCCTACAGTATAGCAAGACAGCAGAGTTGGTCGAGCGCTAGTGGTAGGGCCCCCACAACCATTTGTCAGAAGATCACAGCAGTCCTAAGGCTCTGTCGTAAAAATGCAATCATAATGTTAGTTATAAGTTATAAGTGCAGCCGTCTGTGGCTAATATGTGGGTGTGCTTTCTGAACTTGCTCGGACAGGATAGGACATCTTTTATTTATGTATGACCTTTGTAGCCTCCAAATTCTGAATCAAACTAAAGTGTAGTCTGAAAATAAGCCCTACATGTTTGGAGGCAGACAGGTACTTGAACAATGCCGAAATGTAGATAAAGTATTTTGTGGAGGACTGACATTATCCTGATGCCTTCTCATCACCTCTGTTCATATCGCTCTTATCAGCTGCAGGCCCTGCCCTGTGCTATTGGCACCTAAGAGTGTGTGGCTCTGACATTGGGCAGCAGTTAAGGTGTTCCTCTCTCATGCCTGTGTCAGTGTGGGGGGTTTGTCCTTAGCATATAATTACCTTGTTCAACCCAGGCGGCACTTAGAAGTGTATGGGCGGATCCTGGTAACAGAGACTTCTCTAACTAGCTGTTGGTAAGGGCTAATAATTGACCTAGACTGGCTCTATCAACACGGGATGTGACTGAAAATCAGCAGTCAGACCATGCTGTATAATCTCGTTAAACGTACAGCGTCTTTTGTTTTTCACAAGGTTACGTGTAACTAGATTTGTTAAATCAAAATTTCATTGTCTATCATGATCTACCGGGACTGGATACAGATCTGAAAAGCAGACCTTGCACTATATTGCTCCTCACACAGTCATGTGAAGGTTAGATGGGCTTTATGGGTTATTTGGCTCTAGATCACACCTGGGCCCCTTTGTCAGTGATGCTGTATGACTGAGGTTTTCAAGTTGATGTGTGTGCTTCCATCTAAAAAGACTGTCAAAAGAGAGAAGATGTATTTATTTTTCTAAAACAAACCTGTCCTGTTTGTCACGACACAAGAGGGAGCTAGGTTCAGTCTTGGTTTAGACTGGTTCTGATGTTTCCTATTTAATGTGAAGAACACCCAGGAAGTGCACAAGATGACCCCGCTATTTAATGAGGCCGTGTATAAATAGCTGTATTGACCTGACTTTCTGCATATATGCCTTCTTATAACTAGGCTAGTGTTATTTTTCACAAGTGAAATGCTGGAACCAGTGTGGAAAAGAAAATGCCAGCTTGCACCTAGAAGACAATACATCAGCACTATGGAGAGGACTGTTTACTTTTCTAGGGACTGATTTGTGGATTCCACTGCCATTTTTCTTCTGTGGGACAGCCTTTTTTGGCTGGTAGAGCAAACAACTCCATATCTCTTTCACAGATCCTGTCTCTACAAAGAAAGCTCTGTTTGCAGTGTTGCCCCAGCCGTTTATTGTGCAATAGCCCCGTTCGATTTTGCCCTCAGTTTTTCCCTCTGCCTTGCTTGTTTTTCTCATTATGTTAAGGTAGATGAGACTGTAGAGTACCTCGGCTTCACGTTTTCCATCGACAGACACGTGAAGGGAAGCCACTCCCAGTCCCCACTACTTTCTCTCTCTTCTTAAATCTTTTGTTTGCAAGTTAATACGTTTAGCTTCATTTAGCCTCAGCTTTGCTGCTTTTAGACAGCAGCGCATTCAGCGGCTGGATGTAGATTTAACAGCACTGAACAGCAGACAGCAGGCAGACACAACGTCTTTGTGTGCAGGGTCAAAGAGGGAAGCTAACACTCAAATGAATATATTAATGAGATAGTTTGAGCATATGTAGAAAATAGAAACAGAACTAGCCTTATGTTTAGCCTTTTTCCGTATGCGAGTGACACACATAGCTCACATTTAAAAACCTCATGCTGTGTTCAAGAGGCTACATGAATTGGCACACTATTATTCTTCTGACAACAAAAGAGACATTTGAAGCAGGGACACGTTAATTGACCCAGATACTGTAACCATGTTCACAAAGGCCAATATCCTGCCTGGGAAGAGACGTCTACCTCCTGCAGGCCACGCCAACTATTGTGTTCTGGCGGAGGCTTCAATTTCAACGCACCAGCGCCTCTCTGGACACTAGCCTCTGATGAGTCGTTAGGTCGTATCCCGTGACATTCTCTTCTCCTTTTATCCAACCCTCTATCACATCCACCACTCCCTTTTCTTCCCTCCGTTTTCCCCCTGCTGCACGTGAGCTTTAAGATGGAGGAGCTCCCCTGGCTCTGTACAGTGATTGATGTGACTTAATTGAGTAACGCAAGCACAGTACTGTAGCATTTAGTCCTTTATTCCGCGACTGAGCTTGTTTCTTGGAGTGACCTTGTTTGCTTCACGGCTTCAGTCATGAGTGTGATGTGTGATTTCAGTGGTGTTTTTTGAGTGTTTACTATGACGTGTTTTTTTGATAACTTGGTGTGTCCATGTCCGTTGAGAGACAGGATATAAGGTCCTTTAAGTATTGATCGATCGTATCATTCCAGGGACGTGCAATACAGGGTGAGAGGTATTAATGTTTTTTTTTCTTTTCTTACAAGATAAAAAACATCATTACTTTAATTTGTAGTAAATAAATCGGTTAATTGAATGTTGATTGGGTTGGTGATTGGGAACATTGCCTTGCATCTCTCCCCTCCACCCAAACTGTTGACTCATCAGATAAGCATATGTAGCCCACCATATTACTTGTCTCAAGTGATCTACTGTCACTAGGCCTTGCTGACACCAGCGTCTGCCATCACCACACGGATATTATGATTGACCTGCAGCAATTTCTTGCCTCCATTTGAGTGCACACAATGGCAGTGAGGAACATATCGCTTTGCGGCCCGCGTTGTCTGAGTTTATATTATCTCTGCCTCTGTCGATATTTACTGAGGCATTAAAGAGCGTGCAGCATGTCGCCACTTTATTTCCTGTAGCACTGCCTGCTCAGCAGGACGGGGGCTGGAGGGGGGTAGAATCTTACTGGAGGGTATAACTGTTGCTACAAGATGAAGGTCTGCTAATTTCCTCAAACATTTTGAGTCTAGCTTGCGTAAAATAACCTTGTGTATTGGGCAAATGGGGTGTATGGACACATGCATAAGGCATAACAGTTGTGAATAACAAAGCCATTTTGATTTGAATCTCTCTTGTTGTAAACTACTCTGAAGATGTAGGCACAATGAAAGAAAATGAGTTGGTAGAAGAGGCTGTGTTCATTCATCAAGTTGCACAAAATTCAAGAGATTTCTAAACAATGTGTGAACAAGTGACAGCAAGATTCCATCACAGACTTCACAGCAGCTGTTTTGCTTCTCCGGTCTTATAGCTAACATCTCAGCAAACAGTGTTCTTTTATAAATCCATCAAAAGTTAGAGCAGCATAGGAATCCCAGTAGAGTTCTCCTTCTTGCCACCTGACAAATGTAAGTCAAATATTTAGTTTTTTTATCTATAGTCCTGAATAAAACATTTGGGTCTCTTCACCTTCCGAATGGTTTAAATCTCTTTGCTAGTTTCTCCTTTTCTTTGGCCCTCTGCTCTTTTTTCTTGAGCAAGCAGAATCTTGTGTGAGGTTGTGAGCCGGGGGCTGCTGTCTGTTAGAGCTGCATGATTAGTTGTATGAAAATCAATATTTGCATTCCTAACTAAAGTCTCATTTGTACATGACAATGATTTCACTGTGTTTGGATTAGCATGAGATCAGTTGCACTAAACCAAATACTCCTGATTTCTCCCTAAATTGCAAATTGAGATCAAAAAGGAAACCCTGCTAGTAGTTCATTTATCCAGCCCAGTTCTGACTGTTTTTACCAAAGTCACATTCTTTTGCGGACTTCTAGGTTATAAGGTGAGGATGACTGTCAAAAGCACATTGCAGGTAAATCCCAGCTGCAGCATTGAAAGGTAACACCCCAAATTTTGGTGTTTGAAGGAGAAAAAGTAGTCAACCAAAACTTTCAAGGTAGTGCTTTTTGCAGGCTTTACATTACAGTGTAGGTGTTCCTATTTTTAACCATAATAAGTAAAGCAAATAAAGTATACCTTTTCCTCATTTCAGAGAGCTATTTGACTCTATGTCAATATTAAAAATGATGCTTAATAAAGCCATAACATTTCCTCTGTAAACTGACAGAAATGCCAAAGCCTCAGCTAATGTTCTTTGTCCTTTTTTCATAACACAGTGCAAACTCTGCAAACTTGACAACATTAACAGAGGTTTCCGAATACTTACCCACCTTCCATCTGATTCCAGCAGAGTGCAATACACTCAATCTTATATAGGTCCTGTGTCAGCCCTTCACTCTCACACTAAGTGTTCTAAGCACTGTGACCTTTGTAGAAGATAAGCTTCCTTCGGCTGACTTGAAGAGTTAGGAATACCGGCCTCAACCATTAATTTATGGCATTGCTAACCATATGAGGGCTATGAGCCAAGGTTATTGACCTTTCACGCCTGTCACTAGTGATAGAAGGAGGCAGACCCATGAAGAAAATGAATTGGGCTTATTAAAGAGCTGGGCTTTGAATCAAACCTAGGGGACAACTTTATCCCCCAGTTTCTCTTGCATTTAAATCATTACTTTCAGACACTGGTTGACCAATTGTCTTCTGCCAAAGTGGAAATTGAGAGCACATACAGCAGCAGTTACACTGAATCATAATGTTCCCCTGAATTTGTCTGGGAGAGATCAGGGTGCGATGCGTGAAATGCCTGAAGGATTAACACTTGGAGCACAAAACACATTACAGCAGCACATCTTGAACCGAGGTCATTATTATCAGATGAAGGATTTTGTGGACTCGGAATCCCTAATCAAAGTTTTTTTTGTAAAGGCGATTTGAACTGCTAGACAAGACTTTCACAGTTTTATTTCACTCGCAAATCTTTTTGTCTTTGTGGCCCTTTGCTTGTGATTTACTTGTACGTTTTGTAGCTGTAAGACAAAGGAGGAAAGCCGAACAGGCAGAAAAGCATTTGAATAAAATGAAGCATGCAAAGAATGTTGTGTGGACTGTGGAGAAAGAGAGCCGTGGACAGAGAAGATTGAGCACATGTTATTTCTGCCCAGTCCTCCCTCAGAGCTCCCAGTCTGTAAAACCTGGTGGGAGGCAGGGGAGGCATGCATTTATATTGGATCAACATGCTATGATGTTATTTTTCCAGCTCCACTACTTGTGTTTATAATCATACCGGTCCCTTATGGGGTTCAACTAAAACCATTTTTATTGACTCTGGAGAAGCCTATCTCTGTCTGATGCGTTGTTTGTACATAGGACCACAATCACATCCCAGTGGAAATAAGCAATAGATGAAAAGAGAGAACTTGTACCATAAATGTGTTTTGTTATTAGAGGACGTCCCCGATGAGGTCCAACTTAAAGGACATTTTTAATGTTGTACATTTGTTCTGTTCATACAGAATACCTCAGAAATTTCAAGTTGGCTGAGCTATAACGTCATTTCGCGAACAAGAACAGTGACTGAATCACTGATGCTGCTTTAGCCATCCTCCACTGCGGTATTAATTAAGAGGAGCTTGTTGAATTTTTCAAGTGTTTGTTTATTAGCAACGAGATACCCAGAGGATGAGGTAAAAGGGCTAATGCATGCGAATTTTGCGTGCTTGAGAGTGCTGTTTGTCAATGCAATCCATATTCGTGTGTCAGGGGGACTTATTTGCGCGCTTAGGTGGGCTACTTATCAAAACGTACAGTGTGTGCAAAATGGAAAAAAAAAACATTATCTTTGCCTGTGGGCAGCAGGGGTATGTATGAGTGGGAGGGCTATTTTGAACCTGACAATCTCCATATCGCAAAAGCTTATACCTCGAGCGGTGACTGTGGAGAAGTGGGTGCCAGCTGATGGGGGGGGGACATGCACCTAGGGTATGATCATGCTGTAGCTAAACATGGATGTCATTCTAAAGCTTAAGTTCACTCATAGTTCATGTAAAAAAGGAGGATCACCACCAAATACTAGAAAAGTAAAGAGATTCCTTGAAATTTTCAGCTGAATTCGAGTGTGGATACAGATATTTGAATTCTGCAGTATGTGCTGTAAACTTATTGGACAGCTAGAAGTCGACAACATAATAGTTGAAGCTCACTCTTGTTGATCCAATTGTGGGCCATTTTGTGGCCTGGGACCAAATGCTGCTCTTTACACCGAGCACTTTCTTTAAAGGTAATGCATTTGTCAGGAGGAAAAGCGCGTTAAGTCATCAAGTGTTGGTGTTGCACAGCCTGATGGATAAAATCACACCTTTGGTTGTTTGAGCAATCAAGGCAAGTTGAAAAAACACTTGATAAAAAGGTAGCCGTGGCATGTTTCATCATTTCAGGTGTTGCTGTGGTTACAGGTGTAATGGATAATGAAATCCACTCGAGCTGGTTACGCTCACCATGCTCTGATGTAGTACTGTATGCAATTTTAAAATCCCTGTCAGTGGCTGATAAAGCTGTCAATCACAAGCATTGATGATAAACAACACGGCTGCTCCCTGTAGCCCAGCAGTCAACAGGGTTTCATTCGATTTGTGGCAAACATTTTGGAGTTAAATCAACTAACAGATAAACTTAAGAAATCCTCTTACTAGTCGACAAAGACCTCCTTTCACCAAGAGCAGTCCTAAATAGTGTGCTGCGGATGCCTTGCCAAGACCATAAACCATCAGGTTGACATGGCATTATTACTTCAGTATTTAGTGTTTGTTTAAAGCAACTCCTCCACCCCCAGTGCGCACACACGCACACAGCCTGTCTTCTAAAGGGGATCTTATTGGATAAATAGCGGAAAAACAACTGTGGTGAACCCGTTTGAATGTCTCCCCTCTGTCCTACCAAGAATGTGTTGTCTAGGAGAGCTGAGGTCAAAAGACACAAACAGGGCTTTGTTCTGTATTTACCAGGCTTATTCTGTGCAGTGTCTGTAGTGGACAACAGTAGTACACTTTGTTCTCTTATACGTCTATTGGAAGATTGGGTAGTTGATTAAAAGATAATATTTATTCATGAGCTATAATGCTGTATATTAAATTTATTTTTTTTGTCACACATTCACCTGAAGTTGTGTATTTCTGGGTTTTTCGTAGATGAAACCAATCTAAAGAGGAAAGATTCACGGCCCACAGGAGGCTACATGTTGATGTCGAAAGCAATCTGTGGCTTTTCAGTAATAGATATTTGATGATACAAGATGGAGTACAATAAAATCCACTTTTGTGTTTGAGATTTCAGACTACGGATATAGTACATGCAAGCATGCAATGCTGCCACATTGTTATGACTTCAGACTTGAATATTAACAATTATTCGCAGTGTTGAATCCAGGGGCTGGGGACTGAAGTGCAACTGCGTAAATGACTATTTTGAGTGATACGTTTGACAGTCATCCCAGTGTGAAGATGAGATGATTCTTCCACATTTTTATGCCCCTCACAAGTATAATCAGTACAATCTCAACAGTGTAGCTGTTGTTACTTTTATTGGTAGACAAACTAACAAGCAGAGCACTCTCACACTGAGCACCTTGCGAACAGGGCTGTCGCAGGCATTAAAGACTGTGTGTGAGTGCAGCACTAGGTGTTGGATCCTGCTGACAGCTGGAACAGTATTCTATGAAACAGCCAATGCAGTGTCTAGCCTCTCCTCAGCCTATCCTCTGATCCCCGGCCTTCATTTATTGGTCCGTCTGCAGTGCACTTGGAAAATGCAATTCCACTTCCATTGATTTATGTCTTTTTGAAATAAGGCGGTCCAGATACTGGGCACATGCATAAGTGGGAGTTTTTCTGTCCCTCTTTACCCTTTTTCTCTCTTACTCTCTCTCCATTTCCATCCCCATTTCTCTCTCTCTCTTTCTCCCCTCCATTTCTTGAAAATCCATTCTCAGCGTGCCACACGGGTTCCTTAGCCGCTTATCATGCCTTCCACCAGACCACCAAGGGGTCTAAGCATGTGTACGCAGGCAGCTGTGCACCACTGTTAAACTCCATTCTGTGTGGGATAAGTGGGGATTGGCATGTTCTCTGCCCGTCAGAGCGGGTTTCATCTGCTCAAAAATGCGACAGCTGGGCAGAGCTTTTTCACTCCTCCCATATGAGAAATATGGACAGAAATGAGACATAGAGAGACAGAATGAGAGGAGGGACATAGAGAGCGGGGTTGCCACAGCTTCCTGACTGTGGCTTGGAGCAAAGCAAATGTTGGCACATGTGTTATGAATTAGCACCGACATAACTGTTTTTAAGAGTGGCCTAACGCATTAAAGATGTGTGGCTGGTTCCTCTAACTTTCTTTCTTTGCTCTTTATGCTGTAAACACTGAGCAGTAATGGGAGGAAGGGCATAAGAAGAGTAATTTATGTGCGAAGGAGAAGCCTGAGATGAGCCCTCCCTCCGGGATTAATGGGAGTCTCTGTCTCTGTTCACAGGAAATATGAAAGGCCCTTTGTTGGTAAAGGGCTTGCTGCTGCCAGCAAATAACTACCCCCTGTCATATCGAAAATCCCCCAACCTCTAAATTCATTGCCTCCTCTGCTGCTCATCCTTCACCCCTTTTTTTTCTGTAAGCCTATGCGTTTTCCGTCAAAGTCGCTCATTTATGATTCTGTACCGTGCCTGCTGTACAAAAGCCCAGGAGACACCAGCTCGCGTTGTTAGTATTCACTGTCACTTCTAGAGTTCTGGCCATTGGGTGAGCAGAAGGAAGAGTGGGGGAAGTAGTGCCGTACAGGTAGTGATTCATAGTTTCATGCCATGTTCAGTCTTTTCCCTCTTCTGTTTTCTGTCTGATGTGTTTAATTCTGAGACTCACTATCATATCAGGCAGCGAATAGCTAGTTTTCTGTGGTTAATGTGTGACCAGTGGACTGTGCTGGTGGTAATGGTTTATTTTTAGTGTTGGTGCCGGTGTGTTTTAGTCTGTATAGTGGCTAAGCATACCTCCTTAGGCTATGCTAAATAAAGAATGGCCTATCAGTGAGGGGAAATGACTGTTTGGCACTGAGCTGGCAGTGTGTCTTTCATCAGGTCACACATTGCTCTCCTCACACCTGCGGCTCAGGACAGGAGGGTGAAAGGCTGTTGGCAGGTGTTAATTGCTAAAAAAGACTGCAGAAAGCAAGGCATGATACTATATTTATTTGTGCAGTGTGTTTTTGTTCTCCTGAGCTGATATTTCACACACTGCACAGAATGATTTCTGAACAGTATTTTTATTTATGCATCCAAATTGAAATCGGAGGAACGATGTGTTTTCACCGATTGTTCTGTTCTTTGTCTGCCGAATTTTCTCTTTGCTCAGGCACTTCAATTAAGTACACAGATTAATGTGTTTGTGCAAAAATCCCCTTTTCAATGGCTCTGAGCTTACCAACACTCAAACACAGAAGAGGTTCTTTCTTTTCTCTCACATGCCCAGCTTTTCATTTCAGTACGGAGGCTTTACATTTTTTCATTTACCTGTACATCGATAGGAAGAAAAACAGACTGAAGAAATAGCAGTTGAATCGTTTTTTTAAAATACCATCTTGTCCCTAAAAATACATTCTTGACTTCGATTAAAAAAAGAAGTTACAGTTGTTTTGAGCTGTCCGTGGTAGATTCAGCTGTGTTTGCCTTCCCTGCCTCAGGAGTTCCACTGCGAGAGCAGAGAATCTATTGGCTCCATATTGACTTCCCCGGGCTGTCGCCAATGGATTTGACATGGATAACGCGTTTGTGTTTGTAACGGAAGGGGGAGGGGGCTTAATAAAAGCAGGAGACCCCCAACTGAAAAAAAGAGGGAAGAAGAGTGAAGTGAAGAAGAGGGGAACTTAAATGAAGAGGGCTCAACTTGGCAAAAGCCATGGGTTGTCAGGGGCAACTCAAATGGCTCTGTGTAACCTGCCTCCCTCTCACCCTCCCATCAAGAAAGCTCAGACACGGGCATATAGTAGGACTGAATATGAGCCTGGCATTGAAAGGCTGAAACAAAATACACACATTGGATGTCTGCCTTATAAATGATTTCTAATTGAGTTTTCCCGGGCTCTGCTTGGAGTGTAGATGGAGTAGAGCTTTAATGAGCTTCATAGTTTCATGTTATTCTATGCTTTAATTGTAATACTGAGGACGCCATTCATTTGTTTAATTTACTAGACTGGAAGCTGATGGCTGGGCTGGCACGGTAGGGGGGAGTTTAATGGCTATCCTCTGGAAAGGATAAGGCTTATTAGGTCTGATGGGCCTCCTGTCTCATATAACCTAATGTGGCCATGATAGACAGAGGATTCTGGATTTGGATACATTGGAACTATAAATCGAAGCGTATTCCCAGGCCCCTGGACTTTGTAATTGCCCATTAAGAGCCGTGTTTGTAGATGGCGGGGCCAGATGTCCCCCGATGCAGCTGAGGGTCCAACTTAGGCTTTGAAGCAACATGCATTTAAAGTGAGGAGGAGCATGGGCTGGACATTGTCGCTCATTAAAATGACCTGCTCTCTGCTAGCAGACCCGTAAAAAAACTCTTTAATGTTCTTACCAGAGAAGCTCCACAATTTGCCCACAATTCCACAGCCGTAAAGAGGGGAATTGAATTCCTATGCGAATTCTCTGCTGTCGTAGCTCACAGCACCAGCTGCCTGTCTGTGTTAAAAATCTAACCCTTGGGCGCCACTCCCTCACACTTTGGTGTGTTCCATATGTTACATTGATCTTAAAAGCTCAGCTCCCACTGGTCTACTTGAGCAGAAGACCTTAGCTTGATTGAGTGGGACATATGCAAGGACAACATCAAACATTTCAGTATTTGGTGTAAGATCACATGACCCTGGCGATGTTATTCCGATTGATTTACAATGTAAATGGGGTCTCTCATGTTACCGCTTGCCTCATTCCTCATCCTTAGCCCCTCTTTCTTAGTAAATATACGTAAATGTGTACTTGGTCCTAAGGAACTGGCTGTCATGAATGTTAATTTGATTTACTGCAGGCACACTGTCAGGGGTAGTGTGTCAGTGTCATGCTGCACATGCATGGCAGCACCCATCCCTCTCTGAACACCCTATCTCTTGTTTGTGTTGGGGCTGTAAACTCCCATGCACAGCTGCCACCGGGTCATGTCTGGGGGTTTCTGTAATGCCGATGACCTCTTAATGTGGATTCCAGTGAGGCAGAAAGGCAAATGTTTGTGCTTCCAGGTCTTCCTGGTATCCTGGGTCGCTACAGCTGTCACGTTATCCCCTTCCTGCCCAGGCCTTCCAGCTCAGAATGTAACACAGTACCTGCTAGTGTCCCAGTTGCAGACACTCTATAATATCTGCTGTTATTTTGACAGAAACCTGCATACTTAATCATTAGGCTTCCGGCACAATAGCCGTCTTTGAGGTTCAAGTCCCAACCGGAGAACAACAACTGTACTTTTCAAGAAAGGAATCTGACTTAATGTCCTCAAAATGCCTTGCTCTCCAATTAATGGTGAATGAACTTTATGTGAACTACACATTTTCAGATAATGAACACTGAATGTTATTCAGGGTGAAAGGTAGTAAACTTTCTGCTTAGCTACGCTTGGTGGGTGTTGAAAAATCCTCCTTCCCGCCATGTCTTTAATTTCATTGTTGTCTTTTCTGTGGAATGTTATGGCCGTGTTTGTATGCTGGTCATAATGAGTGCCAATGGAAATCTTATTTACACTAGTTGGGTTTAGGAGTGTTGGCCAGCACAGTGGAAAGTGTCTCCACTTTGCCAGTCTGCAGGGACTACACTGAGCTCTGTTTCTAATGGATGGGTCTTTTAATGCATCAGCTGAAAGAAGCACAACAGTTTCTGCCACAGACCAGGATACAATAAAACAGTGACGAGTAGAGCTCTCTGCTTTTACCCCCCACCTCTGCCTCGTTGTTTCACAAGGTTTTTTTCTGCCTCACTCTGTTTCTTCTCCTCTATGCCACACCTCATTTTACTCTTGGTCGAAAACTGATATGCAAACTGCTTCAGGTTGCAGTGCAGTGCAGGCTCTATGACTGTTTTAGAATGGTGAACTCAGTGAACAATGGGATGAAGCAGGGGTGCGAGTTTAGGGATGGAGGAACGCAGCACCAAGGGAGGAGCCGCTCTCCCCTTTGCCGCTAGGCTAAAAGCATTCAGCTCCTGCCCATTGTGAGTCCTCACTCAAAGGGATTTGTGATGGGGATGATCTTTGACCCCTATACACCCACATTATGTAAATGAGTGTACAAAACAGAGGGATGAGACACTTATTTTCCTCCACACACGCAGTTTATTTTGAGTATGTGTGCACTGATTTTTGTGAGTGTGGATACAATGAAACGATTGAAGCCAGTGTGACACTTACGCGCGCTTTTCTTTAAGTGGATATGATTTCTTTGTGAACACGATGTCTTACTATACTACGCCCTCTCTCTCCTGTATGTGTTTTTGTTTACTGCTTAACAAAACGTGTCCTGAGGCGTCTAAAAAGCATAGAGAGAAATATAGGAGGAAGAACCTGTTGTCATGTAAGCAAGCTTCCTCCATATGTTGTTATGATAGTGGGAAGGTAACCAGATCCCCCTGTCAGCCCTGCCCCCCCCCCAAATGCTGTTATTGTCCCTGTGCACAAAGGATGGGGGGTGTATGTAACACAAGATGGAGCAACACGCTGAGGTTCACGGACAACGCCCTTTCCCAGACTGTATCTGAGCGCATCAACTGTCCATTTCTGGTCACAGACGTTTTACGTTTCACACCAGAGAAACAGAGAAAACACTAGTTATCATGCAGCATTATTGTACTATATAGTGGTGGCAATCTCCATTTACGTCAGACATAGAGGGAATCAGATCGTCTATAAATGTGAGCCATTTTAATTAATGTGGCGATGATTAACAAACCTGTATAACATATAATAGGATAGTAATAGCTTCATATTGTGGGTATGGAGTGTCAGAGGGACAGTGGTCTCCAGTCAAGTGACTCATTAGTTTTAAACATGATCCCAAGACAAAAAGTTCATATTTATTGACCGATGTGCTGTGTTTGCTGTCTTTAGTCTTCCCCGCCGGGGTTAATGAATATAACAGCATCCTGTTTGACACCAGTAATGGAAGTTGCACAGCTGGACTTAATGGCTCTCAGTGTTCAGTATTTTTTTAACACCTTTTTCTCTGCTTTTATGTTGATTTTGCTCAGTGTAACAGAATAATGCATTTGAGGAAAGGATGGCCTTCAAACTCAATAAACTAAAGATGCGGTTAAATTTTACCCCTGTGTGATTGGTAGCTGGTGGCTAATGTCTGTCTGTGTCTGAACATTTGTAAGAGGTGGGCCGTGGTAGCTGTATTTAATTTAAACCACTTTGATTTTTTGAATATTTCCCACCTGAACAGTATTTTCAGAGGTAGAAAAATGTGTCTGGATACTTCAGCACCACATTATACAGTGAAATTCTTGATTTTGAATAGATGGGACTGTGCTGTTACAGTGAACCTCACTGTCAAATGCTGTTTAGACTTAAATTCAAAACAGTTGGCCAAGTGTTTTTTTTCCTCTTTTGAATTGTGCTTTTGAAAAATGCGGTCACATAAGAACAGTGTCAGCATTTTTCCACGTCAAGATGCGTTTTATGGTATGTTTTTCAGTGTTTAATTAATCCAGTATTTGCAAATACATGGAACCTTTGCTTGTTTTTAAAGCTCAGTATGACTCAAATGTACTTGATTCAAACCACATGTTGAAGGGGCTTGAAAGAGTTTCTACAGCATCAACAGACACAGCTGGCCAGCAGTCTGTGATCTCATATAGCATGCCATGTTTGCCATATTTCGCTGTACTCGTCAGCTTCGCCAAAGCCCTACCTCTGCGAACGAATTATTTGCCCTCAGATTGCCAAATCACATGCTGATGAATAACCTTCAAAAACGGTCATGTCATGCCGCTTTTAAAAGAAAACAATTGGGGATGATGAATCAGATCATGTGGTGAGTTTTAGGAATCTGCAAGTTCAGTGCTGACGTCACAGAGCTGGTAAGCTTGTAAAAACGCCAAAGGGATGTTATTTATGAATGCTGCAGAGGGACATCTCCTCAGTGTTCACGTATAGTGTTAGGATGAGAATTACTGTCTCCATTGGCAGTAAGGTGGCCGTGGACAGTGAGTTACAGCCTAACTGCCCTTAGCACTGATCATTAACAGTTCTAACACACTGGGATATTAAAGTTTGTTTTACTGCTCTCATCAACAACCATGCAGGACTATAGACATGTGCTATTGAATTCATATAATGTGAGTTATTAGGCCGTACATCTTGAGTGTCCATGTGTATTGCTGGATCTGTCTAGTGTGGTCCTAGAGGAAATAGAGTAGGAGATCATATTAGTTAATAAGCAGCTGTGCCATACCTGAACACAGAAGTTATGAGAAAAAAAATTAAAGGTTATTATTATTATTATTATTATCATCACCCCCGGACTGCTTGTTTAAATCCTTGCATCTGTATGAGCATGCTCACACACCTGGTGCAGATAGACTTTGTTCAAAACAATAAATAATAAGCCCACTGTTAGCACAGGGTTTTATCAGCCAATGAAAGTAATGAGATCAAGCTAGTGAAAAAACATAATTCCTGCGCCCACTCCAGTGAATCAGAGGTATGTGGATAAGTGGGGAGAGCAGCCTCAGATGAGAAGCCTTGTAAGTAATAAAACCAGCCACAGACCAAGTGATGCAGCCCCCATCAGTCCAGTTGGTTTGTTCATACACTTTAAAAAATAGGATCAATTCCAGTCTAGGGAATTGCTATTCTTATACCTGCAGGCGGAGCAGAGGAGTTTTGAAGTAAATAGCACCCCACCTGAAACAAATCAACCTCGCAACTTGACCAACAAATAAGCAGTGCCGCACTCTGCCTGTATCATGTGTCTGCTGGACAGTTGTTGCCAACTTAAAATTACCCCAACGTTGGCCTTTCCACAGCAATGAAAAAGCTGTCCATCAAAACAAAAGTTAGATTTCATCATAAAGTTAGCTGTAGCTTGATTCTTGATAGTAAGTAATGTGTAACAGTGGAAAATCTTTTCAACTGTGGAAGAAAGTCCTGCTGCCACTTTTGAAACACTTATTGTCGGATTAATCTGAACAGTGTTAGGAATCAGCCCGTCTCTGCTTATGTATATATGTGAAGGAAGAAAGCGAGACAAACAGGGAGGCACATAAGGAATTGTGTGGTGGATTAGGGTGCAACAGTGTGGTTTGATGTTTAATCAGTCCTTATGCGTAAGCTGTTCTAAGGGGGGATAGAAAGGCTTTTCCAGTAAGCCCTAATGGTCGTGGGATGTCTTCCTGGTGAATATTGCCTCTGTTGGCATAACACGCTGTGAACCTGCATTTTTGTTTGCCTGCGAGGTTCCACTGAAGCAGAATGATAGGGCAGCACCGACCAAACATGGCATCTCACTTCCCTCCCTCTTATCTGTCTCTCTGTCTGGGTCGGCCAGGGTGACTCAGGTGGAGGCTTTATGATCGCTTGCATTTTTGTCGTTTGAAACTTCACAATCGCGTAGCTGCGCTGTCAGGCCTGGCCTGAAACCAGTGTGTAATTGGACAGCAATTACACCGCTTAATGGCAGATCAGGTTGTTATTGTGACATTTTAAAGCAAAGAAATAGACAAAAGGACAGCAGGAAAAGACTTCATCATTCACTATAAAACCAAACTGATGGTTTCCTTGAGACCACCCAACAGCACCAGAAGCTGTCCGCAGTGATTCACATGTTTGTGCCACCTGCTTGTTCATGCCACCACAGTCAGTGTTGGTGTGACCCTGGCAAACGCTGCTATCACTGTGAGGCGGCAGACTATTCCCACGAGTCCTCGCGCTAAAAACCCAAGGTCTAGAAACATTTCCGCAGGCGGCCTTTCCAAGCGGAGACAGATTTGTACATGGCCATGCTTGTGGTTTGGTGTTATAGCTGCAGACAAACTGAGGACAGATGTGTTTGGAGTCATTTTCACCCCCCCCCCCCCCCCCCCCCCCCCATTCCCTCCCTCCTCCTTCCAGTTCCCCTAATCTGGGACTCATTGTGTCTGTAATAAAGCACAGCTGCACAGATCCTTCTCTGAACCCACTCAGTTCAGCTGATTACATGGGAGTAAGAGTGCTTTCCTCTCACAGAGTCCAGTCACACAGCCATGCTCCCCACATGGTAATGCTCTACTGGTCCCCTAACACAGATAATGCATGTGAGGGGAGACACTTCCTTGTGCTGGACTGATGCCAAGACTAATTGTTCACACCTGATGCTGCATTTGCAGATGTTACTCTTCAAGGACTGTTAATATCCATTGCTATTAGCAATGTGTAACACAGATATTGCACACATAAGGAAAATTATGTTTATTCTTTATCTGTATGAGCTGCTTTGCAGATTGCAGACGTGTATACATGCTTTTCAGACTGCATTCATTTTTTGATGGAAAACGTTTTTGAATTAACAACTAGTTTGTTCGCTTTTAATGCTGCTCACACCGCGTTATGTAAAGGCAAGGCTCCAATGCAGTATGTCAATTTGTCGGGTTGGATTGTGTTAAATTGCCTCTGCTCAGAAATAAAAACCAAGTCATGCATATGAAAGTGAGCAGCCCTAATAGAAAGATGTGTCTCTCTTACAAATTGATGCTGCATTGACCGTTAGAGGCTGAACTTCTGCGTTAAAGCTAAAAAAATCAGTAACATGGATCAATAACAGCTCTGAATCGTGCACGAGATGTCTGTATCACATAACATGCCAACTTTATTTCCAACTCAGATGAACAACTCAAGTTCTCAAAGTCTACAAACTGCTTACAATCGAAAAAAGCTTTCAAATTGATTTCTTTGCCTGCTGGAAGTATACAAGTTTGTGCTATCAATTTGAGAATGCTATTCATTCAGCCTTCAGATAGACATTAATTGCTCCGTGCAGATGGATCTTATACCACTATCAATCCATAGAATAACCTGCCTCCTCCACTTTGATCACATACTATGTGTGGGGGAGGGCCCAGCAGGTCAAAGCAGGTTCTTAGCGAGCTGCGTTCAGCATCTCAGTTGTTGCTTGATATCTTCAGGAACCAACACAGTACAAAGGGATAAGCTCGGTTGACACATTAAGACAGCGTTTGTAAATTCATACAAATGCATGCTTTCCTCTCTGTTTGCTTTCTCTGACTGGAGCAGCACATAACAAGCTGTCATGTGTCTGAAAGGCTGTGTATGTGTTGAATGTGAAAGCTTTTGAGAGGAACATTGGGCTTGTCTTTAATCTTCTCTCTGTGTATTTTTCGTCTTTTTCTTTAAGCGCGGGCTAATTGTGTTTCAAGCAGAATTTGACACGTATTGATTCAAACGTGCAATGGCAAATGCGCACACCCTGTGTATTGGCAGCTGCCCTAATCCCTCTCTTTGAAGAAGAAGCTCTTTCCTTGCTGTCATTGTTTTGAGGATGGATTTTTTTTTCTTTCTTACATTTTCTCTCCTCCCCAACCTTTCAGAGGAAGCAGGTTTCTAAACCCAGTGACTCTGCAGCCTTGGGGTTTTTCCATATGTTGGTTTGTTTTGCTCTTTATGAAGCGGTTTAGAGAGTGTCTCGGGGTGTGTGGCATAGGGCAAGTGAGTAAATTGAGGATAATGGTTGGCCGCCGTGACTGTAATGCTCTGCCCACCATGATGACTCATTTGCTTTGTTTAGCTTGAAAAAGAAGCTTTTAAATATCCTTATTGCCTCTTCAATAAAGGAGTGTTTTTTCCGCGTTCTCCCTCTCTTTCTTTGATATTTATTTTGCTTTGAGATTTAAAATAAATGTCTCTCTCCATCTGTCCAGGAATATTTTAATAGATTACCACATCCGTGCACATTTGTACAATTTACAGACGCTGGTGTAAACAGAAAGGCAGAATATACACAATATATTTTTTGTGTGTGTGCGCAAATGACTCGGTGAATCATTTTTCTTTACTTCGAGAGAGACGCAGAAGCAGCCTCTATTTTACAGTATAATAGTCTTCTCTAGAGACCGTCAGCCTCATCTTCCCTTGTCTGCCGCTTTGTTTCCCAGCCAAAGAGGATTCACATGCCTTCTCCTTGTTTCTCCTCGTGCCCTGACTTCTCCAAAGGAAAAAGCAGAGAAGGAGGAATTCCATTAGCTTTGTTCTCAAACACTCAGCATGAACTTGTGACTGAGGTACACATGACATCATGGCCCCAAGAACTGGTCCCAGATCCCCGTGCATTTTCTTACAGCTTTTATTTTACATCTTATACCGTAGGTGGGTGCATCACATCCTTCCATGTCTTTTCTTTTTTGCAGACACTCTGGGTTGTTTAAAACCCTTCACTTTCTAAAATCTGGCTCAGATTGCTGTGCTGTTCTGTTTGGAGTACGCAGAAGGATAAAGGAAAACTGTGTATGTGTGCGGGTGTGTGTGCTCACGCGTCCACGTGTGCATGTTAAAGAGGGGGAAAAAAGTGAACAGAAATGGCTTGTTTGTGTGTGTGGTTAGGTTTGTAATTGGATGCAGTGGACCGCATCAGTCTTTACCTGAGCTAGTCATTTGCATGGGTTTGATTGACAACGGAGCTATGCAAAGCAGGCGCCAAGTCCTACTCCCTATGAAGGTAGCAAGGATGCACAAACCATGCCTTTTTCATTAGCTATCACTTTCTTGTTAATTAGTATTTAGTCATTTTTGCTACAAAAATAGTTGAAATTTAATTTGCATAAAGGCATATTAACTATCCAGCCATGATCTGTCTGGAGTGTTTGGCTTTATTTTGGCAGATTAGATCTCACTTCAGGTTAAACATAGTGTGAAGTTTCTTAAACTTGCTGAAGTCATCAAACTTAACATACTCAGAAGAATCTTATGCAAAAGAGAAGTCCACCTTAACAAGGGCACCAAAGCCGAAAACGAAGCATCCATCAAGGCAGATTAATGTCAGACAAATAATAATTAAAAAAAAACCCTGATAACTACTTTTGCTTGGTGTAGTGTGTGCATAGCCTTTAAACATAGAAATAAAATCTCCTTCCTGTTTCACCCTGTACTACATTTTTTCTACATAGTTGTTACATATGATAAGATTCATAGGATAGTTTTTTTTTCACTCATTGTAAAAAGCAGCCTTGAATTCTGGTCATTCGCGAATGTGTGAATATGACTCTTTGCACAGATAATCAGAAGTAGTGCATGTAAATTGGAATATTATGTGTATTACTCAGTTACATTGCCTGGAATATCACATGATGTCCTTGCCATTGTGTTTGCTCTGGCTGGTCATTCGTGACGCTTATTCACCACCGTGTAATGAAAGTTTAAGTGTGTTTGAATATAGTGAGGCGAACAAGATGGTTGAATTTATTACGAGACAGAAAGCACTGAACGACTTTAGGATTAGTATTAACCACGTGCTGCTGTATAGCTATGCATGGGGCGTGTCGCGTATGAAGAGAGGGTGCCTACACCTGTCACGCTATTTACGATGGCTGGATCTGCCTCTTTTCAGCATTAAATTAACTCCATGTCAAGCAATGACACAGAAGGTGAGGCAATTTTCTGAACGTAATCGTGTCCTAATATACAACTGTGTTCATTCTTATCAAATTTGATAACGTACAAATTAGCTTCCGCAGTGGTCCGTCTCCTGGGACATAGCTTCTCGAACATTAATTTGCACAGCCTTTGTCCAGTGAAAAGTTTTAATGATCTGTTTAGTTTGTTGGTCATGTCCGTCTCTGAGCTGTCTTCAGACAATGTGGAATCTGATAAATGCAAAAATACTTGTACTTATGACAAAAGTTAAGATCAAATTTTTATTACTGAGTTCAATTTTCACAGCCGAATGAGTGAGTGATACCCCGCCTATTCATACTCATCCCAATAGGGATACGCCACCTAATATTTTCGTATCAAATATTTAAATGCTGTTGGCTTGAACGGTGGCTGTTCAATGTTGGGAGTATTCATGTTGCTCAAAGAGCTCTTTCAAAAAAATCTCATCCAATGACATAAAATCACAAGATGTGGCTAAATATACACCTTCCGTTTGTTACTCGATGACACGTGTGCTGTCACCGTTTGATTGAAACAATATGTTTCCACCCTTTACTAAAACGTGCAAAGTTTGCACACAAACTGGTGCTTTTCTGTCTGGCACCAGCCATCTTCAACCACAGACACACCAATAGTGTGTTTTCTGCAGTGATAACAGTTCTACTCCCTTTCGAAAATAAATGGGTATCTTGTTGCACTACCTTTAAGTGATTGTTGATATAATTTCCATAAACATGCACTCTGACTCAGTTAAGATGGGAGAGATGCTGTGCCAATGTTGAGCCACAGCGTTAGTTTGACAGATTATATTTTCTTGAGCTAGGGACAGTGAAGCTATAGCCTCACTATGCATGATTTAGCGCTATTATTTTTCCACTTGGTGAAAGCAGAATGAGACATTGACATCCTCGCACAAGTCACCTGTCTGTTTTTCCACCAGAAACTCTGGATAATGATTGTCCCCGTGGAACAATGATGGTTGTGTGCAGAGAGATATATTTCTCTGTTTCTCCTCTTGGCAACAAATCAGAGACAGGACCCACTCTGCTGCTGTGATTAAAAAGTCTTACAAGAACCAGTGAACATGCCAGCAGAGGTTACCTCATCATTGGTCACTGCCTCCTTCTTTGTCTCTTTGACTTTTATGATGGTATTTTGACAGGAATGATCAAGGGGAAGAACTAAATTGCTCTGAGTCTGTGCTTCAGAGATCAAAAGGACCTAATAATGTCACATTACAGGTTGCAGTAAGGCAGTTTTAGTGCTCAGCCCTCGTGATCAGCCTTTTCAGAAAACATCAGCTCAGCTTGGTACCAGAGGCATGGGAGTTCATGGTGATCAGCTGATGTAGCCATTGGCTGCTTCAGTTTTATTGTCATCTTTTCTCTTTTCTCTCAGACTTTTTATATCTGGATATGTTTACGGGAAATTAACTAATACACCAACAGCTCTTTGTTTATCAGGTCATATTTCTTTCCTTTTCCTAAATGACTGGGAGTCTGAAAAGGTTGTTTTATTTTGAAAATTGGCCGAATTCTGTATGCTGTTCCTCTATCTGGATCTGCTCTGTGGCGCTTGGTGCGGCTGCCTTCTAAAATGGACTAGGCACATATATTTTAGCAGGGCAGCGTGGACAGCCACTTCTGAAACAAGGTGCGGCGCTTCTGGTGGATTCACAAGCGTTGTCTGGAATTGCTGCAATCATTGCCGCGTTCCAGCCGGAGTGCACCATAGGGGAATCTGCAGTTACACTCAAGCTCTCCACCAAGCTGATATTACATCAACAAAATGCATAAAAAGTGATGAAAAGGACAAGTTTTCTTACTTTAATTAATTCATGTTCCTGAGTGATCTGACCGTGCATGACGCTCAAGCTCTCTCTTTTTATGTGGTGTCTTTGTTTTCATCGCAGTGGATATATATAATAAATGAAAGCGATCAATATCTGATGTTAAATATTTATGGTTATTTCTCACCCAGCGAGAGGCTCGGAGATGAGTTAACTTTCCATCTAGCTGAAAATGCCTGAGATGCAGCAGCACTGTATCAGCACCGTGGCATAGCAGAGATGGATGGTACGGTGCAGTGGAGCATTCCCTAAAATGTGTATTACCGCGGTGTATGGTCGCCAGAGAATGACCTCTGTAATACAGGAACAATAAAAAGTGATGCATGTGGACACCTTAAATGGATTATTATTCACAGTCTGATTTCTAAAAGGCATCTCAGTGTCCCAACCTGGCACTGGCCTCCAGCCTCACACAGATTGCTTTATTTTACCCCTGCCTGCTTTTGTTCTCTGTCCCTTTTCCTTCCCTCCATTAATCATTAAAGCCTTTGTAGATTGAACAGAGTGACCAATCCAAGCAGTTTCAAGGTGAATAAGGGTATAGAGAGTAATTAAAAACCTATGACCTTTGATGAGAGGACACAAGTAGGTCAGAGAAGAGCTGCTTATGGTCATGAAGTTCAACACCTCATTTCATAAAGCTCTGATTTACATCTAAGGGGTTCTGCCAACTGTGACTGCAGGCTACGAGATTCAGAGATACACTGATATTATATTGTCACGTTTACTTAACACTTAGTCCCATTGCAGTCAGCGGTATTTTATAAGTTTAAATTTTCAAATATCAATTATTGTCCTTTGAACCTGAAGGATGCAGGAAGGAAAGACTCTGAAAGGCACATTTTCTGGCTTTCACCATTTTCCAGTTTGATTTACCAGCATATGACTGTGATGCTTGTCATAGTGAGCCTCACCTGTAAGTATTCACAGGGGTCACAGAGCTTTTCTGAAAGGCATCATGAAGAGTTAAGTGTTTGACATCCTGGTAATGTGGTCAGTTTAATACCCCACTAAAGCCTCTGTATCAAGCCGCTCGTCTCAATAACTCACAGAACAAATCCCAGTAGCTATGCGCTGATAACTGCAGAAGGATGTAGCTTAGTCTTATCAGCTCTTGGCTCCAGTGACACAGTAATCCACACAATGCTCGGCTGTCATTGTACTGGAAAACACAGAATCATTTCATTTACCCAACAAAGGCTGGAGAATAATTGTGACGTCCCCCTGCACAACCCTTCACTACTAACCCATCGAGATTGCTAATTTTCAAAGGTTAAATATCACGTGTTCAAAAGAGCCAAACTGTCAGCATGCATTTTCTGTTTGTTTGTTTGTTTGTTTTTCTTTCGCCACTGGAATAAGTGGCTCTCACTGTCTGTTTAGGAAGCTCACAGTGGTTGGTTATGTTGGGCTAGTTTTCGCTTAGTCAGAACTCAGCAGGTATCTAGGAAGCGTGCAGCTGATGTGTAGGCATGGGGCAGCCGCAGGAGGGGGTAATGGTAGTTTCCTTAAGGCTAATAATTGCTGAGATGTAATAGAGAAGCTTTGTACCTGACAGGAAGTGGAGGTGACTCTCGGTCTGTTGGGGCATTTGCTTACCTTGCAATTGTCCTTTAAATACAATGGTTGTCAAACATGGTTGCTGTCCCCTTAATGTGATAGAAAAGTGTAAAAAGAAAAAAAGAATATGTCAAAACAAAGGAAAATAATTTCCCTCTCCAGTTGGCCAGATCAAGGCAGTTTCAAAATCTCTTTGTTTGAGACTGAGCAAGCTCACATAGCTATAGCCGCTCAGATGTCCATGCTGCTTAAATTTCTCAGTGTGCTCACCTGTGTGTGTGTGTGTGTGTGTGCGTGCGTGACATTTTTTTGAGGGCCTCTTCATAAATTTCTAATCAAGCAGTTTTAGGAAGGAAAAATAGCTCCAGCAATATGCATAAACTATATAAACCAAGTGTTGGGGGAATGGTCACTGCAATCAGGCTAGGAAAATGAGCCAGCTGCTTGTTAAATGTGTTTATGCTCTGATGCAATTCCGCTTTAGTTTTCTTAATTGCTAGAGACACCGAACAGAGTACAAACACTGCATGTTTTTTCCATTCAAATCCCTTACATATTTGAGGCCCAGCTATAAATGCATGGAATGCTTTGTGCGTTTGAAGTGCAGTGCATTAGTAAAACGCCTTCAAGGGCTTAGTCTGGCAAAAGGCAGTATCATCATTCCCAGATCCAAGCTTCAGCTACAAACAGTTTACTTTCTCTGAAGAATACCCTATTTTCTGAAGACAGAAATAAAATAAACCAATTTTATTGTTACATACACACAGTCATACACAATGCAACATATGGTGAAATCCTAAACCATCATAAGTATTGGGAGCAGTGGGCAGCCGCTGTGCACCGCCCGAGGACCAACTCCAATTCTGAGGCCAGTGCCTTGGTCCAGGGCAGTGTCTGCAGAATTAACCTAACATATATGTTTTTGATGGTAGGGGAAACCGGATTGCCCAGAGGAAATCCATACAAACATGGAGAGAACATGTAAATGTCTGCCCCGACCGCAAATCAAACCAGGAGCCATGAATCTAATCTCTGCCTCCCAGCTTCTTTAAATGTATTTTTTTTTTTTTTAGAAATTTCTAGATTCAGTAGTGGAACACAGCATCACAGCAAGTACCGCAACCCCTCTACCACAGCTGCTTATTTTATTAAAAAGGACTGATGATGCTTTCACAGCCCAGTTCTTCATACAACTGTGATCGTAGGTTTTAAATGATCCATTTAAATGTGCCTCGTTTATAAATCTGTTTTAAAAATAAAATTGCAAATGCATCCTTGTTGAGTGCATCGGATCAGAGAGCAACTAAACAATCATTTTCCATGGGATGGCTTACTTAGTCTACATAGAAATAGCCATAATTGTGAAGAATAGGATTTAATAAGTTGCACAATGGCGTTTGTTTACTCGCCTTGAAGCTGTACAATATGCATTCATAATAGTAACATTAGAAAAAAAGTACATTCAGAGAGACAAAAATAAAATATGCATGCACAATTACGCAAATCAAGCAGCCATCTTAGTTTAAAAAGCATTCGTGTATTGTGCTTTTAGCAGTTTGTGTAATAATTGGGCAATTACAGAATACACGATGAAGGATGTTTTTATGGTCGGGCACAAAGTCTGTACGCTGACCTTAATTTGGCATGTTCTCCCCAATTTTGGACTGGATTAGAATTTCATATCACAGCAGTTTGAATTGAGGTACCAGAGTGCGAGCTCCACTGGGGCTTAACAGGATCTTATAAACAGTGGTGCTGGCATGGGTGTCTCACACAGCACATTCAGTTGGAGCCTCTGCTTCATATTGCATTGTCTCATCGCCAGTGCAGTCCACTCTACTAAACCTGGTCACATTCATTTGTGAATAATGCATTTTGTCAGGGGTGTTGTACTATTTGCCAGGGTCGGGTGGGTGGATTGCCACTGGGGTATTTGCCTGGCTCTGCATTTATCCACGGCCACTGATGAAACACCTATGCCGAGTATTTCTCAACTGTCAGTGACCTCACTTCCAAGAAATGAGTGATGGTATATTGGGATGATCTCACATGAGAGGTTTGAGTTTTGTCACATTTACAGCACATTAGAGGGACTTTCAGCCTGCTCACTTACAGCCAGTGTATTTGGCAGGCGGGTGTAAAAGCTGAGATTGTGGAACATTTTCTTTGCCTCCGTGCAGTCACGGAGTCTGCATTCCATGCTCCAAATTAAATGTATCTCTCTCTGCCTCTCACTATCTCTCTCTAACTATTTGTGTCTGTCTGAGTTAGAGTTATCACGTGATTGAACAGACAATAGAGAGGCACTCTGGCACTACGGAGAGGTTAGCTGGGGTTTTTGTGTTGCTTGTCAGTGAGGGGGGGCATCTAAGCTGTGAATAGGATCATTGAGCCGGAGGTAATTTTGGGCCCCGGTGCAGGGCATTAGTTGGACAGGCCTTTCTGCTGACAGGCCTGTTTCTCCTTCTCTCTCTCTCTCCTCCCCTCTTTTTTTAACCCCCAACCCCCAGTCCCCCTCTTGCTGCATCGGCATTTCTATCCAAACCAAAGGCCTTTATCATTGTGCCCATGACGACATGTCTGATAGGGCGTGGCAGCCAAGATCTCTTTTAGCCCTTTACCTTGGGGAGCCAATACATCTAGATATAGATAAGTTGCAGCAGCCAGGGTTTAAGCGGTACCACACTGGACATTTCTGTGGTTTTATAAGCCACCAGAGTGTGTCTGATAAATGAATAGACACATGTTGGACATTCTCATTCATTATCATTGGAAATGGTTGTGCCTGCTGGGAGCTGTGCAGTGATTGCCGAGGGGACTGACTGTTGAAGGGCCTCTCAGAGGTGCCCTGATGGCCAAATTTCAGACAACGTTAAAGAGCTGGAGCTCAGCTCAACAAGAGGCTTGGGCTAAAATAACTCACAGGGGAAGCGCTGCTGTCAAGTGCACTGCTGCACACTGCACACGCTCACAAAAATGTACGGTCAAGGGACAGACAGACAATTTGTAGAATATAAATGCGTTTAGTGATGAGTAATAAGGAGTGATAGGTTGTGACTTAATAGCGCAAATGTACTTTAAAAAAAAATGTCTTGAACCAGCTGAGCCAGATGGACATCTGTAGTCCATAGATTACCTTTTTGAGGCCAGACAAGTCTGTGTTACATTACTGGTTTCCTGTTACTACTTATTGCCTTAGCGCTGACTGGAATACCCCTAAATACAGCGAGGGGGAGAGGAACTGGCTGAAATAGCACTGTTAGAAGAATGCAGAAGTAGTTCCTTTTAACCATTAATGAACACTACCCAAACTCATACCCGAGGGCATGCTTTTTTCAGCTGCAGCTAATTTATATTGTTATTTAATGTACAATGATATAAAACAGAAAAAAGCAGCAAATGTTCATATATAAGAAGCCAAAACTATCAAATGCTTAGCATTTAGTTCTAATTGATTGATCATAACAGTCAAAGCTCCACTTACAGATATTTAAAAACATTATATACTGTTAGCACCTCAGTCAGAATGGTTTGAGAACCTCCGGGAGAACTTCTTGAATCTATGGACTGACTTTTGCTGTATTGTGAGGTATTTTGACAGTCCCTTACTCTGTATTCTACATCTGTCTGAGTATCTGCTGACTTGGGCTGGCTGGTGATTGCCTGAAGGCTTTGAGTTTACAGGCGGCTGGCTTTAAGGCAAAACCTTCAGAGACAGAAGGTCATATATCTGATGTCAGCTTTGCCAGGTTCAAAGAGAAAAAAACCTAATTGGTCAAGGGTAATTTAACAAAGGCAGCCAGGAAAGAGCTGGTCAATATCAAGTGTATTCCAAGATAGGAGGAAGATCTTGTCATCTTCCATCTTCATTATTAGGACTGCTGGCTCTCCTGCAATGCGATTTCACCTTGTATGCTGTTGAGCAATATTTAGATGAATTGCGATTCTTCAGGTTAAAAAAAATTTGCAGTGCTGTTTTCTTGTTTTGTCAGTGTTTAAATCTTTATGCAGTAACTGTAATAGAATGGAGCATATGGTCCTCACAGAAGATTTGTTCTCTGTGTTTGGGTTTTGATAAAGTAGAACAAGATTGCATTTTCATTCATCAAGATGAATACATTGTGAGTGCACTGCATGCCAGTTTCCAAGCCTTCCTTTGGTGCCCCCCCTTCTCTCTCTCTCTCTCTTTCTCTCTCTCTCTCTCTCTCTCTCTCTCTCTCTTTCTCCACTTTACTTTCCCTTTCCTGCTGCTTTGTTGCTTGCAGCCATTCTGCCTTTAGTTGCTCTGTGAGAAAATGGACATATTTGTCAGTACTGGGACCAAGAGCATCTTCCTGAAAGCATCTGCCTTGTCTGCTATTACAATCAACAAGAAAAGTGGAAGTGGAAGTGGAAGTGGAAGCGGAAGAAGTGTAAATTCACCCATCATCACTGAGAGACTTATTAGTGCAACCCCAGTTCCAATATATTTAATGTTTTACTCATCAGCTTTATTGATTATTGTGAATATATGCTTATATTCTGAATTTATTGCAGCAACACATTCACAAACAAATTGGGACAGGGCCAACTAAAGACTGGGAAAGTTGTGGAATGCTCCAAAAACACCTGTTTGGAACATTCCACAGGTAAACAGGTTCATTGGTAACAGGTGATAGTATCATGATTGGGTATGAAAGGGGCATCCTGGAGAGGCTCAGTCGTTCACAAGCAAGGATGGAGCGAGGTTCACCACTTTATGAACACGTGCTATTATTAACATATTAGTACATGGGCTCAGGAACACTTCATAAAGCTGTTGTTGATAAACACAGTTCATTTACTAATGATTGCATTCTTTTTTTGACATTTTTACACAGTGACCCAAATTTTTCTTTTGAATCAGGATTATAGTAGGGTGTGGCGCACTTATGGAGAATTGATTGCATGCGTTTGGGTGATACTATAAAATGAAGCCTGGGGTCTTCCTCTGGACCCCAAACTGATCGTCTGCATCCTTTCCCAAAGCCCAGAGGAACCTGATGTGCGAGTGCAGATAATACTCTGAAGACATCAGTGGGTCCCCAAGGTAGTAGCACAAAGGAAGATTAGGCACCATCCTTCAAGGCTTTTGTTAAGTAATTCCACATCTCCTTTAATAATTCAAAGCGGCACCAGCAGAGCCTCCACACAAACGATATATGGTATTGTTGTGATCTCTGTGGCCAGGAGGAATTTTTATATTCCCCTTTATACCATTTTGTGTGCTACAAACGTGATTGGGGGGGATCCACACAACAGGATCACTCAATGAAGCTCTAAGGTGTTGAGGTGTGCATTTGAGTGTGTGTGTGTGTGTGTGTGTGTGTGTGTGCGTGTGTGTGTGTGCGTGCGTGTACATGCAAGAGCTACGTGAAGGCTGTGCTGTACTGTCACTCACTTGTAACATGAACTGGTGTTGTACCACTGCCACTGAGGCACCGGTGGGACTCAAGCCCCCATGAGCCACCTGTCTGCAGCGTATGTATGCGTGCGCGAGTTTCGGTGTGTTTTCTGTGTGAACATGCTGATGAAATAAACATCACGTGGACTCACTTCTGTCTCCTGAGGAGCTGAGGATCTGTAGTCATCCGCGGAAGGCATCCCTGTATGTCATAGGGGACAAAGCTAGCATGCGATGGACTTAGCTGGAAATAAAACAAGACTTTCCGAGCAGAATTAAGCATGTTTATACTTGCTGTGTATGTTTTTCAAACCTGAACATAGCGGGTCATTTAGACAGTCTAATTGACACATGGGGTTTTAAATGTAACGTTTTGGCTTTGTGGCTCTTCTTTAATCGCCCTTAAGGGGCACACTTCCCTTTTTTCTGTAGTTTTCTCTCCCTCCAACTCTCTCCTCCACTGCACCTGTTTTGAGCAATACCTTTGGGGCACAGCTTGAAGTGAATAATACATGAGTGCGAAGGAGAATCAGAAAACCTTTGTGGACCTTCTGTCTGTATGTCTGTGTGTCTGTCCTCTACATCCGTTGTCTCTGTATGTTTTTTCCAAGGTTTCTCTCTCACTGTTGGGCTATTTTTATTTTATTATTTTTTAATTTGTCTGTCTCTGTCTCTTGCAGTGAGGTTTGTCGACTGTGGCCGAGGTGGTCTGGTGCGGTTTGAATGCAGTAACCCGTCTGACTTCCGGATAGAGGCCAACGGAGAAGTTTATGCTGCCAGGAGTATTCAGCACTCCGCGCTCCCTGCATTACCGTTGTTGATCAAGGCCAGTGACACCACCACTCAGCAGCAATGGGTGACTCAAGTCAGGCTGGTGCCCTCCACACACTCCAGCCAGCAGGTGAATATATGTTAAGCGCTTCCATAACATTTTCTGACTGATTTTTTGATTGTCTGACTGATGTTTCTGCCATGGAAAGGTGGAACGATCAATTCTCCTTTCACAACAAATAACTTACGCTTACTCGGCATACTGCACATTCACAGATGACTAGTTCCGTAAATTGTAGCAGGTGTTCCGAGAGACTGGATGGATGCTTGCTAATTAAAACTTAATGTGTCAATTTACTAGGAGCACAAACATATACTCAGCACGGTCAGTGGGTAGCAAGAGCAGATGCAAAATAGCTCCTCATAAAGTTGATTTCAGTGAGCATGCCTTGTGATTGTGAGGTTATTGCCTTATCATCCAAAAGGGGACACACCTCTTTCAGTGCTTTGGACGACAGGAAGCATCTGTCTGAGCTGTAGAGCGCTGCACTAACCGTTCCACTGGACGTGTTGTGCAGTCATCTGCAATTAGTTAGAATGACCATGTGCTCATATGTCAACATTGTGGTTGGCTGAGGATCAGAGGAAGCGCACAAAAAAAGCACTGCACATGTCCCAGTCTTGTAACCAGGAAATGAAAAGGCCGTGTTAATGTAGAGGTTTTAACTTCAGTGCCAGTGGATTATGTGATCCTGCTGAATTAGATAATATCTGTTGCTTTGAACTTACAGGACTGACACTACACACACACACACACACGCACACACACACACGCACGCACGCACGCACGCACGCACGCGCACACACACACACACACACACACACACACACACACACACACACACACACACACATGCAATTCTCAACTGTGTCCCTTTCTGTAGGGTTATAAATGGGCCACATGCACATATTTAATAATCACTGCTTTGAGATCTTCAGTCATTAGCCTTCCGGTGTATTAATGAGCATCCCCAAATGCAATAATCGTGTTTGTTTTACAGAGAACAATGAGCATTTCTTTTTTATTTCTCTAATACACTGAAGCAAATGGCCACGAGTGGCCATTTCTACATGTGCAGCACAGCAGATAATCTCAGGAAAGATGGGCAATATTTTATGCAGGTACAGATTAAAAGATAGTAGTGACAGTTATGTGTAGTTACCATCAGTACTGCAGGCCCATTGGTCTGCTGAGCTGAAATTAAACTTGTACCCGGTAATGATTTCATGGCTTCTCAAAACACCATCGTTAGCCACTGACACTCATTTACTATAGGGACTCTTGCAGGTATGTGATTTTAATGATACCATCAGTCACTGTTCTAGGTTGGTCAAAGGCAAATGCATTCTTGTCCCAAGCAGGTAAACATAGTCTTTCAGCAGATTTTTTTTAGTTTTTAAATAAAAGTCCCCACCTCACATTTACTGTATGTGCGTACACAAATTATCAGCTGTATCATCAGCAGCCATATTCAGATGTGTATCTGTACAGAGCTCTTGGGTTTGCCCTAATTTGTCCGTAATGAAATCAGGGATTGACTTTCCCGTATCATGCACGTTTATGAGGTCATGAGCGGTTGTCTTCCCCACAGCATAATTATTGTCATGAATCATCACGCATCTCTTAATCACATCAGCGATTACATTTTTTATTAGTCCATGAATGCGGCAGCCTTGGGGAAACATTTTAATCAATGACAACCAAACAATATCCTCATTAACATCAGAGGGTCCCACTATCTCCACCTCTATTAGAACCTGAGCTCCACCACAGTTCGTGAGGGGAAAACATTTCAACATCTGAAAGAGAGAATTTTCCTAAAAGGGCAAATGCACACAAATGTCTAATCCCTCCCACGCACTCACAAACACTCAGGCCATCACTCAGCCTCACACTCTCCCGGACTCTGAAGTAGACTCCTATTCAGAAGATGGAGGACGCTCAGAGAGTGTGGATAGGTGCAGACCTCCAGCACACCAGAGATAGATGCGTGTTGGGCTGAACAAACCCACCATGCCATTCATCATTCCAGACACAGGTTGCAAATAATTACTGCTCTCACTCGCACCCATTTTAATAGGGTAATAGATATTTCTGAAGCATGCTCCTTCGCTATCTGTCCGCCTGCCTCTCTGCATTTCCAATGTGTGAAAGCAGTATAATCGGATTTCAAACATGATTAGTGGAAGCTCTCCGACAGCTCCCCAGATGTTAGAGGAGGGGGAGCGTGGGATGTGGGTCACGTTATAAGGTGGCAAAGTGGTAATTAATTTCTGTTTGCATGGGACACTTTGTAGTAGTTTGTAGGACTTGACTACCTCACAACCAATCAACTTTCAGATGATTACAGGCTACAGTAGTAGAAAATACTTCAAGGGACAAAAGTGTTCCATTGAAATCCTAGCCATCACTCATTGACATTGACAGATTTCACATATTGTTTTTCTGTTTTCCTTCCTGCCTTGTTCTGTTCAAGGTTATTTTAACTTTTTCTGGCACTACTTCAGTCTCCTCAGTCTCTGGAGCAGCATAGGCAATTTGAGCCATCTGTGTCTTTAGTGTCTGGCTTGCAGGTACCATCCTCCCTTGTTTCAAATCTCATTCATTACAGGCGAGGGAGGATGGCAGATCCATTATGGAAGCTGGTCTGTCTGTGTGGGTGCATTTTATCAGGACATAAGAAGAGGTCTGCCATTTAAAACAAACCAGTGCTGGCGGTGTGCGGCAGTAGCAGAACAGTAGCCACACCAAAGCTTTTCAAGGCATATCATCACATGTTGTACTATAGATATTTTTAGCTACAAAGAATGTCAAAGAAGAAGGGATGGTGTGATTGAACACACATTTTGAATAGGCATTAAGTGACATTTGGAAGAGCTCCTTAGGTTTTGCAGAAAGTGGCGTTCCTTTTATCGCCACATCAATTTGCTTTTTGTATAACCAGAAGGGAAGGGTCATTGGTCAGCGTACAGTGCCATTCTTTGCAATGAGGTGTCACTTCAGTATGTGGTTTGGCACGTGCTGCTGTTGATTGCAGCTTTCAGTGGTTACACGATCAGAAAAGACTAAGACAAGACTAAGAAGTGTCAGCAGCCATGTTAGTTATGTCAGTTATGTGCAAAACTAAACAGCAATGCATCCATTGCTTGCTACATATTTCAGTCTGCGATGGACTGACCAGCCAACATTGGCCAGCCAACATTGACCAGCCAACATTGACCAGCCAACATTGACCAGCCAACATTGCCATAGAGTCATGCCACTAGCATGGCTAAAAATGTTGCACAGATCTCATCATGCAGGTCTTGAACTAAATCATATCCTTTTCACAGGTCCAGGAAGTTGCTGTCCCTCCAGTTATGTCCAAGGATTTGAAGGAAATAGCGTTTCCATCACGAAACACAGACAGCCAACTCAAACGCATGAAGAGAGACTGGGTCATCCCCCCAATCAATGTCCCAGAGAACTCACGAGGCCCATTCCCACAAGAGCTTGTCCGGGTAACGTCGCTCACCCAACCACATATGTGCACAGACACATACACACATATACGCACATACACACACACACACACGCACACACACACACACACACACACACACACACACACACACACACACACACACACACACACACACACACACACACACACACACCACCCTCACAACTTCAAAGAAAATGCTTTTTGCCTGACATGACAACCTTGTAGGTCCCTGTTGCCATGAGCTCCCACTCACAGGGTCACAGACATGAGCCTTATGCCTTCAACAAAATGCTTCATATTTACAGCACTTTGTTAAAGGTCAGGGCTATTTTTTCCTGCTGTATTATTTATCTTTTGTTTCAAGGGGCAGTCGGTACCAATGTAACCTGGCATTATTTAGAAGTAGAGAGAAATCTGAAGTGCTCACCATCGCAATTGTTCCTCGGTTGCCTGTTGAGATATTACACTTCTTTTATCTTGGCTCAAGGACACACACGGGCCGATTCATTTGCATCAATTCTCTGGTCAGAGCTGAGTGTGGGTGGCTGACAGAGGACTAGCAATACTCGGGACAGCTCAGAAGTTGATCCTTTTTCAGCGTATTCAACTCTCTTCCTTACTGAGTGTTAAGTCCTGTATATGCTATTTGTGTGTATTATATTTAATCAGGCCATATTAGACGGGATGTTTCTGGGCTTTAGTGGATGATATCAAGATGAGGAAGTATTCTTTGTGCTCAGCATGGATCCAGGCTGTAGGCACAGAGGGTCTCGGCTTACATGGCAAATAGAATAGTCAGCCCAGCCAAGACAGAAATTCAATACTACACTCACGCACACACTCTTTATAAGCACGGTTTTACATACACTGCGACCTATTGTTAAACTAATACAGTGATTGGTGCAGAAAAGATAAGTCAATAAATCAGTCAGGCTGCAGGAAGCTGTATAGCAATTTTTGAAGATGAATAAAGATTTTCTGTTTCTCGTATTACTAGAAATTTAATAGTTTTGGATTTGACCGGTGATCAGAAAAAAGGATCTGAAGGCATTAGAGTTGGATCTGCAAACTTGCGATGGACATTTACACTTTTTACTGTTTAAAGAACTGATCGATTAATACGAAGAGCTAAAGAATACTAATCTTAAGTAGCTGTAACTGTAACGCATTCTGTTATTGTTGAAAGAATGTTTTTATTAAGTTATGTGTTGTCTAAAAACGGAACGTCAGCCCCAACAACCCAGTGCTAGTCAGTATATAGTTAGCATTGTTTTGAAGTTTTCATTAACACTTCTTTATACCCACAGATCCGGTCAGACCACGACAAAAACCGGTCCCTCAGATACAGTGTGACAGGCCCTGGCGCTGACCAGCCCCCCACCGGCATCTTCATCATCGACCCGATCTCTGGAGAGCTGTCTGTCAACAAGCCCCTGGATCGAGAGCACATCCCCAGCTTCCATGTAAGTCACAAACAATAGTTAATTAAAAAAAAAAACCCTCTTTAATGATATCATATGTAATTTTATGTTCGAATGGTTTCTCAAGCTTGATTTCTGTCTAGCTGAGCTGTACATTCCCATTAGTTGACAAGCGCCCAATGGTCACATGTAACCTCAGACTGAAGGCCAGGGTCCCCCCCCCCGGGAAACCTGACTTATCCGTCTGAGAATTTTAAAGATTTAACATGATGTTTTTGAACTGCGTGTGTGCTCCATACATTATGATGACCTCCAGCTCCTTCAGAGCTGCTATATTCGTCAGTGGTTCTCCCATTACAATGAAGTGGTCTTGAAATTCATACGCGTTAACATAAACTAGTAGACAACAAGCAAGGTTTTAGGTGAAATGAAATTATAGACTTCAGCATATTCATCTACTTGTCTACGTAACGTGAAAATCATGAAAGACTTTCACAACAAAAGACTTTCACAGATACTCATACTGGTTCAATTAATGCTATATGCAATCCTAAAGTGAATGCACTTGACACACATAGTATGATTCATTAATTAACTTACACTGGAATGAGATTGCAAGGTACTCCAGGTATATGATATAATACTGTTCATAGCCTGCAGATTTGCAATATATGCTGCACTAACTATATTTATTCTAGAGCATGAATGGGTGGAATCAAAATATAGATATAGATGTGAGTGAGTTGAAATCTTGTGTAAGGCACTAATCTTGTGGTGGTGTGTGTGCAGGAAAGACGCACTTGAAGTGCAAAAAAATGCAGCATATCAGAGTTGTTTATGTAAAGCAGAAGTGAACCTGTGCTGACCCAGTGTAGGCAACAGTAGCATCTGTTTCATGAGCCGACCATAAAAATGCAGCTAAAAGGCTTGTGTTGTTGGCGACTCTGGCAGGTATCTGATTTGTTTGTGGGAAAGATGTTTTTTCTAAAAACTTTTATCTCCTCTTTGTCACAAGGACTTTCAGAACTGTTTGCTCTTCTACATACAGTAAACTGTTTTCGGTGATGGCTCATCAGCTTAATTATCGCAGCACTTTAATGGGCGGCATTGAGGGACTGGTTTGTCCCAGCAGCGGATTGTTTTTGAATGGTGGAGAATCATCCAAGCTCGAGCCGTTCCACAGTCCAGATGTGTTTGTGTTTCCTCCAGTTGAGAGCCCATGCAGTGGACCTGAACGGCAACCAGGTAGAAAACCCCATTGACATCGTGATCAATGTGATCGACATGAACGACAACAGACCCGAGTTCACTCATCAGATCTGGAACGGCACTGTTCCAGAGGGTTCCAAGCCAGGTAATATACCACATCTTCACACTGTATGAGCAACCGATCGGCTGTAGTCTGAGCCTCCGGCTTCACATGCCGCTGTGATGTTAGCAGATCAAACAGCATTGATGGCATTCCTGGGGTGGCCACTTTGGTAATTTTGCTTCCACTGTATTAAAGTGGTTGCTGATATTTTAAGATCACAAGAAAGAACAATGGCTGTCTATAGTACAAAGCTGTAAATCTGGTAGTGTTCAACATAGCACTGTTCACTCAACTTCTAATGTCTTTGATTGCCAGTAAAAGAAGAAATAAATAGAGAGATGTCATAAAGTTATTTGCATCGTGTATTTGTCTTTCTACCCCATAGGAACTTTTGTTATGACAGTAACGTCTGTTGACAAAGATGACCCCAAAACTGCTAATGGGATGCTGCGTTACAAGATCCTGTCTCAGAACCCAGAGAGTCCGACCTCCAATATGTTCACCATCAACAATAAAACAGGAGGCATCATTACAGTGGCGGCAGGCCTGGACAGAGAGGTGTGTGATACGTCTTCTTTTCTTCCTTCTTGCTTATCTTTACCTTCTGGTGCATCAGTTTCTAACTTAGCTTTCTTTATCTTGATTTAATATGCCTTAATGTTGCTGCCATTCCACTATTTATGTAGTGTCTGTACATGCAGATTGATTAAATAAAATCATTATATTGGCACTGAAGTGAGACTTGCATCAGCATCACCATCCATTCTGTTGCTTTAATTTTTTGTCTTGCATTTGCTGTCTGTTGTAGACGTATAACAACATTAGTTTTCCATGTTTATATAAATGGGCTATGCATTTTTAAAAATATGATGTCAAAACACAACTTGAGTGTATTTGCTAATATCCAGACTGTCTGAGAACTAATGAGCTGAAGTAAATTTTGCTGATTGCCAACTAAATAAGAAAGTGGGGATAGATTTGGCTGTTTCACACTTATTTACTCTTACAAGGAGGCAGCGTGCATCACCGAGCAGCTAAATGTTTTCCGTCCTTCATTCTCGCCCTCTCTGTCTTTGTTTCTGTAAAGCAGAGGCTTTGCCTGCATTTTCTTTCTCTCTCTTTCCTGTGCTGTAAATGCTACCACTCTGTCATTTAATTGGATCTCATGGCTGTTTGAGAAAATAAATAAAATAATATAGAAAGCTGGAGCCATTTGGTGCAATTCTAGTGAGGGCAATCTGGCTAGGTGGCTGCTCAATCACTTCCGCCCTGGGGCCGCCGTTTTATGTCCGCCAGTTGCCACCATGAAAGTAATTTGCCCAACTCTCATTACCTAGCAACTGGTCCGTCACCTGAGTGGCTTTTAATGTGAAAAGAGTCATTTGTTAGCTTCATGATGGGGTATATAGCAGAGGTGCAAGTTTCACACATGCACACGTAAACTCATGTCCCCCTAGAGAATAAATCAGATTTATATAAAAAGCCACCATTAGTCATCATAATTAAGAAGCCAGCCAGTTCCGATTTGTTTCATTTTAGCTGAACACATTAATACTGATGTACAGTGAGTTACCAGCTTATTAGGCACACTTAGGCGCAGTCTTTTTCAATGTTAAACAGTTGTCCAGAAATAAATCCAATGTTTATGAAACTTTATATGTTCCATTTTTGCTGTGAGAGAGATGTGGATGCAACCCTTCGGTCATTTTGGAGGCTGTAGTTTGTGGCAGTGTTGTGTTTAACTGCAGTATATTGAATGTTTTTTGTCATGTTTTGGCCTGAGGTGGCAGAATATTAGGAGACATCTTTGAATATAATGGAGTTCAAAACAACATCACAAAATAACCACAGAGTTAAAGTTAGGACAGATAAGAGAGTAAGTCCATATTCTCCAAACCCGGTTATAGAATTGATAACGTTGTTCAAAGATCAAAGAGCTTTGTTTTAATCCTGTTATGGCTTCTTTCCCTTTTCCCTCCAGAAAGTGCCTCAGTACACGCTGATCATCCAGGCCACTGACATGGAGGGCAATCCCATGTACGGCCTGTCCAACACAGCCACTGCTGTCATCAGAGTCACCGACATTAATGACAACCCGCCAGAGTTTACTGCTGAGACGGTAAGAAACAAACTCATATCTGAGACATCAGCACAGCAAACATAGCCAAAGGAAAGCAGCACAAGGGCCCCCATTCCACTCCACTCATTTTGGATATATATGCAGTCAACCGTCAGTTCTGCTCACTTACCTAGTTCTGCTTGCCCAGCATTTCCGAAGCCATACAGATATACAAGTAGCCAGCCATGCGTAAAGTGTTATATCCCCCTCCAAATGTTGACACATGCAACTACGGGGGTGTCTGCCCGAGTGAAAGAGGCACTTACTGTGCTCGCGAATCACTGAAATTTGTGATGCTACCGTTGTGCTATCAGGGGAGGACAGGGAATGAGATGACCATGACGACATGATAAGTTACCTCAGATGTCTATTTACCCAAGATTGGTCCTGCTGTGCTGTGAGAGGCAGGGCTCGGTGTATTTTCTGCTGCCAAAGCAGTATCACTAACAGCTCGCTGCTCTGTACGTTCATGGTTTATTCATGCAGTTTTTCGGTGAGGTGCCTGAAAACCGTGTGAATGTCATTGTGGCCAATCTGACGGTGACTGACAAGGACCAGCCCAACACGCCGGCCTGGAACGCCGTCTACAAAATCACCGGGGGTGACCCCACCGGCAGGTTCTCCGTGCCCACTGATCCAACCACTAACGAGGGCCTGGTGACGGTCGTCAAGGTAAGGCCTCCTCTTCAAACTCCACCCCTTCAATCCCTTGGAAATGCAGAGTGGATGTATGCTCACTATACTCAGATGTGGGGGGCTGGGATTGATACTAAGATTAATGTTAAATAGATGAGATTAATTAGATTAATATCTGTCAGTTTGAATATTGGGAGAGTTTGTTGTTTATAATACACACTGAATATGATATAATAATCCAATTGTCCAGTCGTTTGAGGGATTAAGGCATTTTGTGTGTGACTCATAGGATATTAGTACTGATAAAATAAAAAAAAAATCACTGCAGCAGATTCATCACATATGTTGAATTTTTTTACAATTAAATTTACTGATTGATTAACCAATTAAATGCATTTATAGATTATCAGGCATGTCAGGGGTTGACATGACGTGAAGACACTTATTTCCAACATGGTCCCGAAATGCTTAAGACAAAGAAAACCACGAAGAAGCATCCAGCATTAAAACACAATCCTGAAAAACAAAAGCACATCACCACAATTTAAGAAATAAGCCCCTTTCGTATTTAAAAACATCTGTAACTGAAGGCTTTTCCACAACATGGCACCAGTGTGGAGAAAAAAAAGAACTTCTGACTGCATTATGCACTCAAGGCACTTTACACGAACATGCAATGGCCCTGGTATCATAGCTGTGCTGAGTACGGACCATTGTTATCTGAGGAGCACACCCATTGATAGTACTGCAGATATGATGCAGCTTCTGTTGTTCTACTCTGAGCTGTATTGGCAGCAGTCCTACCCAGCTGAATTCATCACGACCAAGATGAGTTCGAGGGGATGCGTTTAGCAAATACTGAATAATATTATTTTGCATCACCTGCAGTTTGTTCCTAATTTTAGCTGTCGAACCACTGTGCCAAGCAGAACATGCATAATCGAGATGGCACTGCATCAATAATGACACAAGAAGTTTCTTAACAACAAATCCTTGTTCTGCCATAAAGGAACTTGAGTTTGTTGGCACACTTGGATAATGTTTTAGCAGCAACAGATTCACAGCAGAGTTTGGGCAGACCGCAGTAATAATGGGTTTAATACACTCTAAAAATTTAAATTTGTAACACATGATTAAAAGACAATTTCAAATTTCAGAGCACATTTCAGATTTTATTGATTGGCAGCTTTCTTGCTGCTGTGTATCGTTCAACTGACCACAAAAGGATACAGTCTCTTTATCTCGTCTCGCTGTCCATTGTGAGCTTTCACAATAAGGTTTTTCAGGCAAGAGGAAGAAAAAGCTTTCATTCTTTTAGCTGCTCTCTCACCAGTCTTAGATTACCAAAAATGTAATGTGATTTTCTTTTGTTTATTTATCCTGCATTTTGATGGGTGACTCACTCTCTGTATACCCTCTCTTTGCTGTTCTCCAGCCTATTGACTATGAAATCAGTAGGACATATGTGCTGACAGTGGAAGCGAGGAATGAGGTGCCCCTGGCCAGAGGCATCCACTCTCCTCGTCAGTCCACCGCCACCGTCTCCATCAGAGTGATAGATGTCAACGAGAGCCCCTACTTCGAGCCCAACCCAAAACTCATTAAACTGGAGGAGGGAATGATGCCTGAGTCCACGCTGACCACCTTCACTGCACAGGACCCTGATCGCTTCATGCAGCAGAGCATCAGGTAGATATTACAGTAAAGAGGAAATAGGATGAAGGTTGAGTGCTTTCTGACTGTCTAGTTCACAGATATGGAGAATTTGAAGAATTCCCCCCGCCTTTAAAGTTAGCTTCAGTGTCTGTTCTCCCTTAAACATCCAGCATAGACGTTTACTTAGCACACATTTAGCTAAAATAATCAAAACAGCAATGTGATTGCCAGTTGGTTTAAGATGACTTGCCACCTTGGCCACTTTCTGCATCCCTCCTGCTCAAATAACACCGCAGCTAGCATGCCACCATCTCATTCTTAATGAACAAACCCTATTTTTTCCATTTGCATCTTCAGAAGTCTTGCCTCACAGCTGTTTGGCCGTGGAAGAGTTTATCTGCCTGAAAACACTCCATGTGAAATAAGCTAGCTTTGTAATTCCACGGTTTGTCCTACAAATTAGATTGCGCTACTGATAACAACAAGCCAGTTTGGTCTCCCCTGTGAGGCTGCTCTCAAAAGTTGGAATAATTATGTAAAATGCATGACGCCTAAAATATTTATTCGGTGTAAACAAATAAAAACAAAAGCATATTTAGAAGAAAGGGATGCCATACTGGAAATGGAGAGTAAATTCACCAAGATTTCCATCTTGGAAAAAACAACAGACCTTTTTTGCTCAATACTCCAGAATAAAAAAGAACTTGCAGATAACGTCTGACCTGAAATTCAGCTTCAAATGAATAGTAAGGATTCTGAATCACTGTGTAAAACTCTGCTTTTCTTCCCTCAGATACTCCAAACTCTCAGATCCAGCCAACTGGCTAAGGATTGACCCAAACACTGGTCGTATCACGACAATTGCCATTTTGGACCGAGAGTCGCCCTTTGTGAAGAACAGTTTGTACAATGCGACATTCCTGGCTTCTGACAATGGTGTGTAACCATTCAAGTGGTACTGCAGTTGCCAAAAATACCTTGCTGAGCTCCGGTGATGCACTGGTTACATGGTCTAGGTGTTTTAGCTAGGCTGTTACGCAAGCACTCTAGTCCAGGCCATTATTGTTAGAGCATTCAGGAGGAGATAATGCTGCGTTTTCAAAAGGAAGCCTAGCGGATGTCTAGTGTAGCCCACCTCTCAAAGGTCAATTTTCCACCTAGCATCACTTTGACTGCCTCTGTGATGTTTTTCAGTTGAAGCCTGTTGGAAAAAAAAATCTCAGTTACAGCTGCAAAGACATCCACCGTGCTTGAAGGTCAACCTTGTACCAGGCACTTGGCATGTCTGGAACGCTGACCACCTTAGTTGAAGGTTAATGTGCTAGCAGTCCCAGAACCATCCAGCATGTGGATATATTCACCTCTTCTCTGCACTGGTGGGATTTACCTCTGTTCAGGTTTACCCTGTTCTGTGGAGCATAGCTTAGGCCAATAGGCTTAAAAACTCTACCAATAAAGAGGTTTCTCAGCATTAATGGGTCAGGATTGGATGACTAGCTCCTTTGAGCGTGGCCTGAATGGTAAAAAAGCCTCTTAGCTGAGTGAATACATAGAGGAGCCTGAGAGGAGCGACAGTGGGCTCTGTTTGTCTGCTTTAGTATTCCCATCCCGTGTCCTTCGTCAGGAAGACGTTCTCCAGGCGCACGCAACACACACACACACACACACACACACACACACACACACACACACACACACACACACACACACACACACACATAGTCCAAATGTTCTGATACCTCTCTCTTTTGGTCTACCTCCTCACTTGAGATTAGATTCTCAGATCAGTATGCAGTTTGGATGGGTCTTCTCCCACTCGAGTAAATAGCTGTTTAGAGTGTCTTATCACAGCATGAGACCCAAAGAATAAACTCCATACTTTACGTTTCTCTGCTGACTACATAATGACTGCAAAATGAGAGATGGCATTTCAATAGTATATATTCCTATCCATATGTAAATTTGTAAAAAATCACTTTCCCATAAATATGTATGTGCTGAGTGTGTGTGTGTGTTTTTTTTATAACTCGTGTAGGTGTACCTCCAGCAAGTGGTACAGGTACTCTCCAGATCTACTTGCTGGATATCAACGACAATGCTCCCAAAGTGTTCCCTCAGGAGGCAGAGATATGTGAAAAGCCAGAGCCAAATGCCATCAACATCACTGCGCTTGATGGAGACCTGAACCCCAATGCTGGGCCGTTTGCCTTTGAGTTGGCCCACCGGCCTTCTGATGTTCGGAGAAACTGGACCATTACGAGAATCAGCGGTAAGGCACAGATCACACACACAATTTTCACATCAGTAACCTCAGATTCATATTATATATTAATACATAATATACTAATCCTCCTTTGGCATTGATTCACATTTTTGGCCTTCCTCTCTGTTCGTCATTGGAAAATGAAAGAAGAGAAGACGACCTTTTTTAACATTTTTCAATTCATGGTGTTAAATAATTAGAAGGAAAACTGTAAAATATATTATGTTCAGCAGTCTGTTTGGTAATTAAAGCTTGAGACTTTGATCTCTGATCCTTTTGAACAACACTTGTGCAAATGTGTAAATAACACACTGCAGAGGGGTCAGGCAGGGCCGGGACAGGCACTGTAATATTACATTAACACTACCAAACAGTCATTAATTGTTTATGCTAATTTGAAGGAAGACTCATGAGTGGAAGAACTAATTTGTTGTTTGTTAGCTAATAGACAGCGTGAGTCAAAAAGTAGTGAATATATCTTAATAGGATAATGGCGTTTGGATTATCGCTACTGGGAATTTCGCCTAAGCAGCATTATCAAAAGGTATTCAGCAGATTTATAAGCTCCAAATCTAAATCCTGGCCATGTTTTGGATTAGATATGCTGATGCAACTTCCAGGTATGAATTTATGCTGCTTATTTGTGGTAATAGGAGTGTAATCGCACTGTGAACACGGCCTATACGAGCAACTATTCAGAGTTTTGATTTAATCCCCCCTGAAAGGCTCCTCTGATAAAGAAACATGATTTTATTTTGTTTTTAAATACTCGGAGCAACTTAATTTCTGGTTTCACTACCTATTTGCTTTGACAAGGAGCCGCCGTGTATCACTCACACACTCTCTCTGTCTTTTCTCCTCAGGTGACTATGCTCAGGTGAGCCTGAGGATAGGCTTCCTTGAAAGTGGTATCTATGAGATCCCCATCATAATCACAGACTCAGGCAACCTGCCCATGTCCAACACCTCCTATCTGCGGATTAAAGTGTGCCAGTGTGACATCAATGGAGACTGCACTGACCAGCAACACATCATGGCGGCCGGCCTGGGCACTGGTGCCATCATCGCCATCCTCCTCTGCATCATCATCCTCCTCAGTGAGTGTCTCAGTGCCTCCCTCAAACAGCACATCGCACAAACACACACAGATTATAATGACAGCTAAATATTATCCGAGATACCACTAGATTACTCTGGGATTACCAAAAAGATAGCCTTGATCAGGCCCACATCCACGCTCTAAAACACTGGATCCGATTACACTTGTATGATGTGAGTTGTTATGTTTTTGTAATGTGAGATCTCTCTGTCTCTCTCTCTTACTCTGTCTGTCTGTCTGTCTGTCTGTCTGTCTGTCTGTCTGTCTGTCTGTCTGTCTGTCTGTCTCTCTGTCTCTCTGTCTCTCTGTCTATCTCTGCTTGTCCATCAGTTCTTGTGCTGCTGTTTGTGGTGTGGATGAAGCGTCGTGATAAAGAACGCCAGGCCAAGCAGCTCCTCATCGATCCAGAGGATGATGTGAGAGACAACATTCTCAAGTATGATGAGGAAGGTGGTGGAGAAGAGGATCAGGTAAGGGCGATGTGGTAAACACAAAGTGCAGACTCTCTTTTCAAAGGCCTTGAGAACCTCTTTTCTCAATCTGCCTCTTGCTATAAGCGATGGTGTCCTGCATTAACACACATTATTTTGCCGAAGTGAGAACAGTTTGGGCTATTTTACACTGAAAATTCTGTCCATGCTGCTTTTTTCTGCTAAGTTAGCTCTGGTTCTTGAACCAGCTCTATTCAGGATTCTGAGAACCTTGGTGCCATCTAGCAAACCAGCCCAACCAAACCATTGTAATCAAAGATGTGACATCAATGCGTCCATAAATAACATCTTTCTTTACAAGCTATAACTTTGAGTGTTATTTAATTAGACAAGAATAGTTACAGTTCTGTAGGAATAACTGTGACAAGCGTTGATGCAGAAACTAAAAATTGGGCCTTAGCCTGTTTCGATAACATTAACATTTCCTGGACTTCGGCTTGTTTTATTACATAGTGTCCACATGCTTCTTAAGTATTATTTTACTTTCAGCAGGGAAATTTGGTTATCATATTGGTACACTTTTAGAAAATTGTCTACCAACTCTCAGCCCTGCATACCAAGCTGAAGCTGCACAGTGTTTCTGAAAGGGTGACATAAGGCCAGTGTGTGGTCTTTGTTAGGGAGAAACATTCAGGTCACATCTACAGTATGCAGCAGCAGTTTCTGTATAACTGAAGCAACTTAAGCACAAAGAGGACCACCTCGAATCTTTCTGCAAGCGTACAAACTCCTGCAGTGCGTCCTGTCTCCGGCTCTGCTCCAAGACATTTCACAGTCATTCACAATCTGGAGTAAGACTGGAAATAGTACCTTTTTTTCCTAAAAAGGGGCTGGGAATCGAACTGTGCAATCAGTAAAAACACATTTTGATCCAATCAGTTCTGGAAATACTGGAAGTCTTTCCTCAGCTGGAGCTGGTTCCCGCTTCACCATCCTGACACACAAACACACACATGTGATGGAAATGCAGTGCCACGGGCGTCAATAAAGTCACATCTCTTTATCCCCCTGCACCGATCACGCACACACAGACACAAATTCAATTGTCCTAATGACCCCTTGTTAGCAGAAGGGAACCATTTCATAAAAAAAGGAAGTAATATACCGAATGGGCTATTTTCTTGCTACTGGCTGAAGTGCTCCGGTGGTTTAGGTATAGCAGAAACGAGCAGGAGACCCTGTTCTGACCCAGCACAGTGCCAAATTAGCCTCGGAGACTTGTAATTGGTAAGCTGATGTCATTTTGAGATAGACATCTGTTGTGGCACAATAATGAAGCTCTGTCTAAGGTAACAATATGACTGGAAAGCCATTACACATCAGCCAGCAATGAGGCAGGAGGGAGCGCACCCACTTGTGTATTCTTTTCCTCACTTTCACACACTCATCCATAACAAAATGCACAAACTTGTGGTCCAGAACATGTTGAAAAGGAAACACGATATAAGGCCCTCAAAGGCAAACAAGCGGGTACAGCAATTTATTGAGGGGAAAACAAGCTTCCATTTTGAGTGGCACAGAGGAGGGCAGGACGCCAGCAGAAAATGGTCTTGTCTGTGGAATCGAGAGAGTCAGTGTTGGGTAAAAAATGGCCCTTACTTTCCCAGCAATGTGGTCTTTATAATGCCCACCTCTGTTCTCCCTATCTCCCGCTGGGGAGGAAATTGAAGTGTCAGACCATTGGCGCTTTCAGAGTATATGATTTTGGTTGCTGCTGCCGTTGCCCTGGTTTGTATTGGTTTGTGAAGCACTCATTTCATCAAAGGCAGACAGCTGATCAGGCCGCGCTCCCCGGACATGGAAAAAAGAATGCAGAAATGATAGCAAATTGAGAAGTAGTTGTTCACAGGTGAAAAAAATAAAATGACATAAGACAACGGTGAGTCATCTGCTTCTCCAAATGACCTCCAAAGAATTTGATGCACATTAACCAGAGACAGTGTGGCGGTGGAGGCATGCTTTGAGAAATGTTTTGATTTGTTTTCCCATCTCTTGCAGTAAGTGAGACAAAACAAATCAGACCTGTTTACACAGAGAGTGCCTCATTTATTTGTCACCAGAGATAAAAACAAGTTTAGAATGTTACTGGAACTGGAACTTCTTAAGTTTTATCTCAGGATAATTACAGTTTATTGCAAATTGGGGCTTATTTTTGCACATCTGGACAGCATTTCAATTATTGTAACAATGTACAAAATGAAGCAATTGCTCCAAATTGATTTGGGATTCAGCATCACCATTTTTAAGTCCAGTAGGACAAGAAACATTAATGGTCATATTTAAATGTTCAAAATACTGAGAAATATGTTTATTTGCCTTCTTGCAGAGAGTTTGACCATATGGTTAAATATGAAGCTTAACTTAGTTTAACTTAGCACAAACAAAACAAACACAATGCAGCAGTCAGTAGCAGCCCTTTAATAAAATAATGGAAAGAGCTTTTCCATCAGGTGACCACATCCATGATCAGTTTATGTTCTGGCGGGTTTATCGCTCTGTTTGGTGGTCAGCTCAGCTGTGGGAGTTGAACTGTGGTGAAAAAATGCTGCCACACACCTCGCTCGACCAAGCAGACTGCTGACGTAGCCTGCGTTCAGTCTGTCTGGTGAGGTGAGCTTCAGAGGGTGTAAAGATCACTTTGTGTGTGGGAATAGTCTGGCCTCTCTCACCTCTACACACATATTTCATGCATTGTTTGTAACAATGTGATGACGTGATGATTGTTGTTTATGTTCACGTCGAGCTCCCACTCCAAAACAGCAGATTTCAAAACCTCAGCTATGTTGAGTCCAGTGTGCACGAAACGTTTCATTTCCCATTCGCTGCTCATAACATGAGCTGTGACTGTAATGTAGCTCTGAGCAGCTCGTGAGGTCCACCCATCTGTGGTTATTGAGATGCTCTCTGCTTCTTTAAGGCTCTCTGTCACTTTAGCTTTTGTCTCTTGGTACAGAGCTGCTGTCACTGTGTGGCTAAAGTGTGGCCTTGGCATAACTGTGTCCTTTGGCTTTGCCGCGTTTACTGACCTCTGAAATTCATCGTTGTCGACCACAGAAAACAGCCTTAACTCTTTGGCTATATGTTGCATCTTGTTATTCGCTCACCTCTCAGACTGTTGCGTAGATGCTTCCCTTGTTGTTGTGATTTGAGCATTTCTGGGTGGCGATGTGCCAAATGGCCTCTCATATTCGATGTGTTTCCCATAGTGTATTTGACCGTCGTCCAGCAGAAAGTTGTTTTGCGTTTGTCAGTTTCCTTTTCACCATTGTCAGTTCTTTAAACAGGAAAACTGAAATGCTGCCGCTCCATTGGAATCATTTCTGGTGATGTTGCTGCTTTCCCAGCCTCCAGAATTAAATAAGTGTGTCCAATGTCATTATTACCAGTAGAAATTATGACCAAAACTATTAAAGTAACACACTCACTTCTGTTTTAAATTGCTCGGTTACGTCTCAGAAGGCTTAGCAATGCTGAGTATGAATGTGGGTCATGATTGCCGGGGGCAACCATTTCGTCAGGCCAGTGTAGGTGTGAGGTGTTAATTCCCTGGAGGGAGCTGCTATGTCATTAGGCCTTCCTGCTTCAGCCGTTATGTGCCTCTGTTGCAATTGCTATACCGAACTCCTGACCCCTCCGCTATGTGACCTCAGAGAAGGTCGATCAGGAGTCAGACTGAAATGGACCAAAGGTGACGGATGATGTTATTGTGTGATGTGTGATGACTGCTGCTCTCCAGCTAGCGTCAGGGGCTACTGCCATGAAATCAAATTAGACATGAATAATCAATGTGTTTGTTTTAGATTTGAGATGATACTTATTAGTGTGGAGTTGAGTAGGTGTTTGTAAAGTGCCTGGGTGGTGTTTGTATATCTGGGGTTTTTTTGCATCATCACAGGGTTTATATTTATGCTCATGTTTATTTTTACATTGGAACGTCTGCAGTCTTTTTTTTTTTTTCTTCTGGGAGCGAGCGTGCATGAGTCTGTGTGTGTAGGTACATGTGCAACTGAGCAAAGACAATTTTGAAGGGGGATATTAGAGATGGATGGATTACCGAAAGTCTTCTAAAGAGGGACAATCCATCATGCACGCTTATTAGGCACACACCCTGATTCTCAAATGGCATTTTCTCTATCATATCTGCTGTCACCGTGATACCATCCCGTCATTCAGCTCAGCTCTGCTCCTCACCACAGCCTCTTTTTCTCTCCTAACTCCTCTCTTCACTCTTTCTCCTCCTCCTTCCCTGCCCATGACTTTGCACAAACTGCGAGCCATTCAGGTTGCCTTGGTAATGTTAATAGGATTAGCAATGGCTTATGCATATCCACCATCCCGTGTCTGGGCATTGATTAGAGCAAAACAGTCGCCTGCACATCCTTCCTGCAGCACGCTGCACAAGTACAAACACTCTGCAGCGTATGATGTGGTCCTCAGCTCGGACCCCCTCAGTGCTGGCTCTTTTAATGTGTCAAATTGTCCCTGGGCTTGTGCTTCACAGACAAGAAGATTAAAGTTTCCCTTGTGTTCCCTCAACTCTTCCCGCCGCATTCTAACTTTAAAATCTTCTCCACTCAGTTGAACCGCTCTTCCTCTGTGCAGCACAGGATGTGTTTACCTATTTAAATAATCACACTCAGTTTGGGGTCTCGTCACGCTGCTCTGCTAACTCCCATCTGTCTATGTGTTCCACAGGATTATGACCTGAGTCAGCTGCAGCAGCCGGACACGATAGAGCCTGATGCCATCAAGCCGGTGGGGATCCGCCGTCTAGACGAGAGACCCCTCCACCCTGAGCCACAGTACCCCATGAGGTCAGCAGCACCCCACCCTGGCGATATCGGAGACTTCATCAATGAGGTAAATGCACCATCCAGCAGCAGCAGCGCCAAAGCCTGCAGAGTTATTGCACAAACTGAGGTTGTCGTGTTGTGTAGTGAAATAAAATCCCAGAAGAAGAGCTGAAATGAAAGGATCAGCTCTGTCACAAAGTTTGAATTTCATTTTCAAGCTGAATGACTTTCTTATAATCAACTTGTATCTAAATAAACAATTTGGTTCTTGTGACTCAGTATCAAGCAGTTGTGCGCTGCCTTGTAGAGAGAGGAAAAAAAAAAACTTCAAATTGAATCAATTATTATTAGAATTGTTTTCATCTTTTCCCAGCAGAAGGTAGAAACTTTTCTCATTTCACACATATCCGCTCAGACATGCATAAAGTCCAAAAAGTACATGATGCTAACTCACTTAGATGTAATTGTTTTTCTCCTCACTTTTTGCCAAAGTAGAGTTATAGATGTGTCAGCATAGACATGGAAGATGAGAGTAGCAATACATTGGCTTTCTATCGGAGTGCACTGTTCAGAGTGCCCTCGTTTGCCTCAGGCCATCATTGACTCCAGCATGAAGGGAGAATGTAAAATGAAAAGAGCAGTCATGTATTTTTCACAAGCTCCAACAGACAAGAGTTTCACAGCATTACAAATGGAGTTCTCTCTGAGTTTTTGGATGGCGCCCATGTTTTTAGATTAGAACTTGCTCTTTCAGCTCCACTCCCCGACCATCTATCTCTCAGATCCCTTAACCCAGGCACCACTCATTTTCACTCTCTCCGTGTCTCATGAATACACCTAATACACTTGTCGTAACAGCTGATATTGAGTGGAATTTAATGTTTTGCACTCTCAATGAAGAGCGGTTTCACAATGCACCATCCTTCATCAGACTCGTCATTTTAATATTCTCACAAGACCTCTGAGACGTTTCAAGTCTGAGCATCCTGACCCAGAAAACGCTCACTGCATCCAGGCAATGTTGGATCTGTTTTTAGTCCCAGATTTGACAGTCGCTAAAGCTCAGTCATGGTAGCTCCAGTGCTCACACGGAGCTGGAATCTGACCCAACTGATAAGGGCTAGCTGCCAGAGAAGCACAGAGACAGAGAGGGATGGGGGAGGGGAAAGGGGTCTGATCTCCATCCTGTAATGTGCACACACTCCGGGAGCCTGTGGCTCTTAATTAAATTAGAGGGACAAAAAAATTTAGGTTTAACATAAGTACTTTAACCTCACAGTCGGACAAACAAACGTCTGTTCGTCAGCTCCTGGTCTGTTCCCATGGCGGGGGGCATTAGATACATGACCTTTGTTGGTCACAGGTGGACACAGCGCCAGGTAGCCAAATAGAAATACCAGTGTCTCTTTTGTGAACTGTGAGACAGACTGACGAGAGTTCACCATTTCACTGAGAGTCGTGATTATCTCCGGCACACATGACTCAGTTAAAATGAAATTACGAGGCAGAGTTCTGTGATTGACTAACCTTATGAAACTGCCAGTGGGGTTTTGGTTGTAGATGGAAGGGGGCTATAACCACCAGAGCGGTAATGGTTGTAATTGTAATGAACGATCCATCTGTCATATTTCCCACCAAATTATCAGCACCACAGCCCTGAGCAAATACTTAACGGAAGCTAACAAGTGGAAAATAATCGCCAAGTGCCCAGGCACTTTAATTCAATCCATCTTTTTATTTGAGAGCATTTCAGCGCTATAATGGCAGCATGGAGGAAACTATAAATCTTCGACAAGTTCCCAATGAGCTGAGGTCTCGTTTCTCAGCGTTCTGTTGCTCCACTTCTGTTAATTCATTTATTATTTGTTGGGTACCTCAGTTGTGGCGGTAAGAAGAAGAAAACTAGGCTTGGATCCAACGAGGTTCATGGCCAAAGCACATCTCAACTCTTAGATTAGCAATCCATCAAGTCTCCTGAGTCCCGTTAGGGAACGGGGCTGGAAATCAATAACAATCCATAAGGACCTCTCATGACGCTATGAGGATTTCTAGGAGTGTTGAGCACAATCTTCAAAACAGAGCCACCCACAAGAGCACCATGAGCCTCGAGATAACATGGAGAGACTCGAATTCGTGGAAAACACACTCATGCTCCCGTCATTTCTGCCTCAGTTAAGCTCAGTGCTTACTGCTAATGTTCAGCAGGAGTCTGATAAATGTGATCTATTAAAGATACCGCTTTCTGCTATAGATGATAAATGACAAAATATCAGTGTGAGAGGTGTACTGCTCACCAAAGGCCCTTGAAGAGAGAAGAGGGGGCTACACAGGGGTCAGTGGGGGGAGTGGAGATGATTCCAGACATCTGAGGCAGCTGGTCATGCTCACTCTTGGCTTTTGATCAAGCAGCAGATAATCCTACATCCCAGAAACATCAGGAGAGTCCTGACGAGAACACAGAGGAAACTCACAGGAACACCAGAGCCTGATTAATCTTATTTCCTGAACAAGCAGAGGTTGAACCACTGACTGGTTTTAGGATAGATTAGCCTGTTTGTGTGCTGCAGTAGGGGGGCGGGAGTTGTGTTGATGTGGGCTGCCTCCTTATTGCAGACAGTGTTGGTGTGCAGACGTGGCTTAATCTTCTCATCTAACTGTGGTTTTATTTCCCTCTGTAAAGGGACTGAAGGCAGCAGACAACGACCCCACCGCTCCTCCCTACGACTCCCTGCTAGTGTTCGACTATGAGGGCAGCGGCTCCACAGCTGGCTCCCTAAGCTCCCTCAACTCCTCCAGCAGCGGGGGCGACCAGGACTACGATTACCTCAACGACTGGGGCCCTCGCTTTAGAAAACTGGCAGACATGTACGGTGGAAGTGATGACTAGGACACACAGCCACTCCTCGAAGGATGAAAAGATGAGAAAAAAAAAAATGAAGAAAAGGAAAGATTTCTTGTTGATGGACATGGACAGCTTCTGATATTCCCTGAGAGATGGAACTGTGACAGAAAAGAAACAAAAAATAAACATTGATTCAGAAAATTTTTTCAAAAACAACCAACCTAGGCTTATCGTTGTAGTCTACGCATACATATGCTTGTTGAAAGCTTAGGCATAGGCTGTGGTCCAGTTATGGCGGATGTGGGAGGGAACACTGGTGGACTGTCACCACTTGGATTGTTGGTATTGAATGCGCTCAGTTACACTTGAATTTCACAGTACAGAAGCACTGGGATATAATGTGCCTTTTTGTACATTTTTTTGGATCTAAATGATTAGTTTTATGTTCAAGGCTTTAATGGTACTGACTTTTGGAGTGATTTCAAACAAAGTATGTTACACTCTGGTATGCTTCTACATGCTTTTTTCCTTTGATTACCCAATGCTCCTGTTTGTTGAAGATTATTTAAATAAACTACAAAGATGAAGAAATGAAGGATCATCTCTGTCAGCTTGGATGGGAAGACAAACAATTAAGAGCAGCACTGTACAGTACGCTAGACTTCTAGACTTTTTTCACTAAAAAATTAAAATTATGCAGCTGGTTGCAAATAAAGGGAGTTATGAATCATACTTTTGTAGCAGATTTTTTTTCTTTTTTTTTCTGAAGTGATGTAGTGTTTTGCAAAAACAACAAAAAAAAAGTGTTTTGGTCTAATCTATGTACACTTCATTTGCCTTAGTCATCATCTGATATTTTCAAGTTTTACTTCACTGTAAAAAGATGTGTGTACATAATGTTTTTTTTCTTTATCCTTTTCTTTTGATGTAGTATATGAAAAAGTGCAAAAGGTTCCAAACTTGTAAATGTTTGATTTGGACTACAAATTCAAGTTTTTTGCATGTTTTTATCTTTTCATGACAACAAAAATGAAAAATGTTGTTTCCCAAATTTATTTACAAAGTGAAAAAAATAAAAATCTGGGTGACATTAAATGTGTAGAAGTTAAGAGAGTTTTTTTGTATAAAACAAGAAAAAAAAACACGTTGATAAAAATTGAAAAGTAGTGATATTGTCAGCACAACTGTTGAATTTGTACCAAAAAGGGGGGGGTGGGGTGGGATGACATGCTAGGCACTAATTACTGAATCAGCTTTAAGACTGGAAAAGGTTTTTGACTTAAGCCTTGTGGATAACCATGTGTACTGGAAAACAAATTATACATCTCTGACCCCAACCATCTAAATAAAATGCTAATTTTGGAGCTAAAAACTGCCTCTTTATTTATTTGTTTTTACTCAGCATTGTTGCAGAGGCTTAATTAGATTGCAAATAGTGCAATCTATCACAAAGGACAATAGCTATAAAAAGAAAAAAATAGTTCATTGTACGATGTTTTTCCAGAGGGGAGAATAAATAATTTATACTCTTATTTACTGTATTTGTTGTTTGCGCACATTCTGTACAAGCAAAATGCTTTAGGCCCATACAAGTCCATAGATAAGTATTGTGGCTTGCAGGCTGAGACGTAAACAATAAGCTTATTCTGTAACACTGTGTGTGTGTGTGTGTGTGTGTGTGTGTGTGTGTGTGTGTGTGTGTGTGTGTGTGTGTGTGTGTGTGTGTGTGTGTGTGTTCCTAAGCCAAGTCAAGGTCAGAAGCTCAGGAAAATGTCAAATCCATCCAGCACCTGTCTGCTGTCGGGGGTAAAGTACTGTAGGTCAGACTGGACTTGACCTCAAAATGAAGAATACCTCCAAAAACTGCCCTTAGGGACTCTGTGCTGCTGCGGCATGTGTGAGGATGAAGACAGAAATCAGTGTGTGTGTGTGTGTGTGTGTGTGTGTGTGTGTGTGTGTATTGTACGTGTTGGTGGTAGCAGTGGTAATGATCTGTTTAGCCATCAAGCACGCGGTGAATTTAGATGACGAAAGTCACGGGGCGTGGGTCGTTTAGCCTTCACCTGCCCTTCCTTTCCCCTCTCCCCTCTATTACTGCGGGATCTAGAATTCACCGCTTGCACCCAGTTGAATAGATGTGGACATGGCTTATTAATTCAGCCAAATTAGACAGGAGTTTAGCTTTGTAGTCCTCACACAAAACGCAATGAATGTCTATTAGAGAATAACCAGTGAACCATACCTGCCTTTTGTTTTTCAGCTGGTGTAATCAGTGTAGCTGCTCTGTTAATCAGTTCCACATCCTGTACCTCTTATTGGGAGACACTACAGGTGAACAGACTAAAGGAAAAAAAAGTCTAATAGATATCACCATGAAACTTCCCCAGTTGATTACTTATATTAAGACAATTATTTTTTGTATTAGTGCTTTTCTGAAATATGATTTTTAAATATGCAAATGATGCATTAAATATGCACTGATCTATATAAATATCCAGAGCAGAATAGAGCTAAAATACCTGAATGTGTATTATTCTCTGAAAGAAGATTTGTTATGGAAGCAAAATTGCCAAAAATCTTAAAATTGACCATTGCATGAAAAAGCACTGTTTTCACCCCTTAAGAACACTGGTAGTTTTCACACATCCTGCATGAGGCGAGTGGTTCGTCTTACTTAAACGACCTTGTCTGGTGCATATCACTTATCTCAGAGAATGCATAGCTATGCACTCTGTTTGCCAGAAGCAATACAGTATTTTACATGCCCAGTCGGATGAAATGTTAAACAACAAACTGTCTGACCTCGAGGTGTTGTTTCAACTGCAACTGACTCACATTTTTTTCGCCAAATTGCCTCTTTTAACACTGAGGTTTTCAAACCAGACGGCTGGTTTTAATGTGTTTCCCTTTGTTTCTGCTTTCCTAATAGAAGCGTTACACCACTTACACGTTTGCCTAACTACTTTATGTTCTTTGATCGCCGGCAGGCACAGATGTGATTCGTAATTCAACATCTCAAAGGGGCTCCATCAAATTCTTTTTACTGCTTATACATGCCCAAAGTTAACAACCGTGCAGCCAAGCAGGAAATACCTTCAGAGGAAGATTTTACAACATTAAAGGAATAGTTCGACTCTTTTGCTTTTTTGGAGCGTTAGATAGGAAGATCGATACCGCTCTCGTGTCTGTTAAATATGAGGTTTCTGTCTTAGCTTAGCTGGCAGTCTGAAGTAATAAATGTTCCCAGCATCTCCAAAGCTTATTATTTAATCCACACAAAAAGGACAATTTGCCATTTTACAGTAATTCATTGGAAGACTGTTTCTTAGTGGGGGGAAGAATTGCTACATGGGTTTTGTACAAAAGCTAGCTGCTTCTCCCAGTTTGCAGCTACAGTCAGCAAGATTACAGTCCGGAGGGTAATTCAAAAATGGGCAAAGAGGTGGAGTGTGGGTGGAGCTGAGGCGGGCCAAATGAAGCCTGGCTGCTGAAACCTAGCGCTTGGCTGTCACTCAAAGTGGCCATGACCACAATTATGACAAACTTAATATAATTGAAATAAGTGAGGTGCATAAAAAAATCATCCCCCATATATGAGCTACAGAGACCAAAACTGATTTAATATGGGGGTCTGAGGGGATTGACTCGCAGCCTCAAGTGGCCATTTGAGGAACTGCAGTTTTTGGCTTTATTTTTCAGCCGTGGAGGTAGCGGTTTGATTTTGTTATGTTTCAGACAGTCAGGCTGGCTGTTTCCCCCTGTTTGCAGCTGCAACCAGCAAGCAAACACTCTGCTGGCTGATTGACAGATGATGACAGATTGCAGAGTGGCACTGATCTTTTCATCTCCCTTCAACTCTCCTCCAGAAAGCGAATAGGCGTATTCCCCAAAATGTCAAACTACTCCTTTAAATCCCACATAAAAGATAAATACCCCTCTGGTTGCAGCACAGTGCTGCAGTGTACATTTGTCCAGTTCTTAATGCCGCCTCTTCTCCAGATGTAAGTGCTCTACAGGCTCCCCCACCCCGCCGTATTGTCATCTTGATGTTCAGATTGCTCCAACCGGTTCATATCCACCAAGCAGTCAAGTCCTGTTTCATTTTTTAACCCTCAGCAGCAGAAAAAAAAAAAAAAAGAAAGAATTGATATTCCAGCACTGCACTTCAATTTCACAACATGGATTATCCCCGAAGGAAAGCTGGCAATCTAAAAGAGCCCAGGACATAAAGGCAGCCGCTACCCAGCTCCTCCACTATCCCCACCCAAAACATCCAGTTCTGTACCATTTATAGACATGAAGTGTTACAGACTGTTAAACAATGCAAGGAAAGCAGTCTGCTTCAGTTAGACTGATGCTGGAATATATTATGTGGGAAATTAAAGGACAATGTATTTTGAGGATTATAATCACTGACATTGACTGACTGAGTGGTAATTAGAATGTCTATTGTGTGAGCAGCATATTTTCATCATTTATTTGCCATATGGTACCGGCAAGGATGGTTGAAATAATTGCTCAAAATAGTATCTCATTTGCACATTTTAGCTAGCTGACGAATGGATAAAAATAGTAATGCAAGGGAATTTAAGTATGCAGAAAATTATTTAGCTAATTAAGTTGGATGGGGATGACATTGTTTCATCTGCCAGTTTATGTGAACGTCTTTGACATACAAAATGCACATTAAAAAAAAAAAAAAAAAAGCAAACACCTCAGGAATACAAAATGGTAGATAAATAATGAATGTGTTGTCATTTGTTGGCTTAGCATTGTGGGCTTTGTTGTCTATCCTGGAGTGAATGCTGGCTCTCATGTGCACATTGCTTTCCAGTGACTCTATATCTTTTCCCATTAGATACTGCAATATGTGCTGGGCACATTATTGTTTTAGTTTTTATTCGAAATATTAACTCCAAATACGAGAAGGAACTCAACTTATAACCCTGGAGTACTCCCTAGATGTCCTCTTTGGAAAATGGCTGCAGATTGCTGTTCTTACAAGCACCCCAGGGCCCCTTTTATTGACTGTGAAACAATGCTTTCACCAACACCCCCTCACCATCGCAGATTTACAAGACAGCCATCCTCAGCTCCTCAGTGTGTGTGTGTGTGTGTGTGGATGGCTGAGCAAGTGTCACAGAGCCATCCAGCCTCCGCGGGGGGACTGTCAGTAAACATGCAGAATACAGACTAGAATCCGATGCAAACCAGCTTCTAAGTTATGCTGCTCCTGACCTTTGGTGGACTTTGGGAAGATGGATGCTACCCAGGCTATCGATAGAAATTTCTGGCCCGCAGCAGCAAGAGCATATTTCTTACGGTTTCCCAGCCCCTGCATGCTACCTTCGAATGAATAAGTAACTAAGCTGGATGACAGAGTGTGCACACATCGGGCTTCTGCCGTCTTTAATGTATTTGTGTATGGACCTAGTCACTTGTGTAGAATCAATCAATTTCATTTCTACACTGCTGCCCTCTAAGTGTAATATTAGATCAATTTGTTAGGATTTCTTCATCCTCAGAGAGTGGAATGGACCTGTTCTCAAGTCCCAGGTTTTTTTTTACGCCTCAATCACACCAACATCCAGCCTTGATCTACAGCTCCCTGTGTTCTCACTGACTGCAGCCAGATATCTCTCCACTGGCGTTCCCTCTGTTTCACCAGATATTGTTCTGCCTCTGTTCACGATACTGATTTATCAGCCCTCATTTATCAGGGCCCATCACGCCATTATTCTCAGTCCGCACACAGCCATGACACCGTGGTCACAGAAGTGGGGAGGAGGGAGGGGGTGCGAGGTCGGGGGCGCACTGAGATGAAAATGATGAACGCTGTTTCTTTCATAAGATGCATATCGGCTGAGCATGAGATTTCCAGCTTGTATATGAACGCTCAATGTCACTTTCTGCTGCCTGCGAGTGCGCAAAAGGAATTTCTCATCCCACCGTGGTTCCTCTTGCATGAATGGTTGATGTGCTCCACAAAGGACATGTAATCATAAACCACGCACGCACATTTACAGACACCCGGGCCATCTCTTTCACTTTCCATTCGTCTCTCTGTCACACACGCACGCTCACGCTCACACTTTCCTTCTTTGTCACAACCTGGACATGACACCAACTAGAAAAAGAAAAAAAAAACAATTACATTAAGCAAAGGCAAATAGCGACTGTGCACTCTAGAGAAATACTTTGGGATTTTTTTTATTCTCCTGTGAAGCACAATTTGCAAAAATGGAGAGAGGAAGGCAAGGAAAGACGAGGGGAAACAAAGACACCCTTGAGAGGCTCTAGATTTATTCATGCTTTTAAACACTTGACATTCCGTCACCCTCTTGTCATTAAGGCTTTATGTCCCTTGGCCACATCCACACAGTAACTAGATAATTTCTTTGAATGAGAACAAATATGTTGCTGCTTTTGTGCACTTGCTGCTGACTAGTGAGGGACTTCCATGATCAGCGGCTAATAAATGTGCTGAAGGCTAGCCGGCCCTGAGATCAATGTGCTGCTGATTGTACAACTGGGTCGTTTTATTATTTTCTATATGGTGGAGAAAAGAGGCCACTGGGTAGGCCAGTCTTTCCTGTCTACTGACTCCATTGTAGTCACCCATTTGCACGGATAGCCGAGGGCTGGAGTGACAAGCTATCAGCCGGGCAGGAACAAAACTTCCAGAGCACAGTCAGTCTTAAAGATCATCAGCTTTTATTCACACATCGTCAAAGAATGCTAGATGTGATGCGAGAGCGCACATCAATCCGAGCTAATCAGCCTGCTATTTGTTTGACGTCTGTAAAATACATACAATAGATGAATTACAGCTCATTACTGTAACACAGCGATGAATTAGCAACTGAAAATCATTAGTCAACTCTGACATATTTGTCAAACCATCTGCTTGGTTAAGTAATGATAAATACAGTGATTATAAGCTCCCTTTAATCCTTTTTAACACTTTAAATTCAATTGACAAAATTCCCATGACATAATGAATAGCTCAAACTGGTATTTCATGCTAATATGACGTTGCCCCAGCTACTCTCAAAAGGTGTAAAAACAGATTTACACGACGACTGGATGATGTTAAATGAGTTTCCACCCTACGCTGGCTAATCTCTCTTCAAGCCATCGTTTTTTACAAATGCCTTCTTCTCTTGATTTGACCCTTTCCCCTCAATTCTAAAAGGAGAGGAGCTTCAAAAGGCGGGTGGCTTATACTAGGAGCGTCTCTGCTCTCTGTCGCAGGAAGTTTTTACAAGCTGTGTCCTTTAGAAGTCTTAAGGCCAAGCACAGATTTTACTCGGGAGATTTCACAAGTGTCACATTGGGCCTTATTGCCATGGAGTCCTTGGCTCATCTGCATGTCTCGTGTGGATGGAAGAGATAAAAAGAAATACATCCAGTTATCGCTGCACTAGATGAAACACTAGGTTGATTTATGTTGGTACACAGTCTTCACATTATAGAAATGACTTTTCAGGCTGCAGCCATGAAGTACCTTTCTGTCATGTCACAGTTGTAATAACACCTTAATAACTCCCACACTGACGGGAGAATGAGAACGGAAATAAAAACTGCGGCTGCTCCTCCAGTTTTGAATATTTCAGAACATTTCTTGGTTGCTTCATGTCATCGCAACAGAATATGTATTTCTTTCTCCGTCTTTCTTTTTTCTTTTGCTTTCTGTTTGTCCACACAAGTATTTTTAGCAGCCCCCCCCCCAACAAAAACAAAAACAAAAAAAAAACAGGATTGACTAGCAGCACAAAGAAGGAGCCTCAACCAAAGCAGTGAGAAGACTGCCTCACTCGCGCTGCAACTGACATTATTACAACCCTGGGACATTCAGGTTACAACATTTACTGAACTTAGGAGGGTCAAGATTATCCTTTACACTCTGGCAGGTTATCTATATTTACACAATGTGTCGTATTATCTCAAAGTGTCTTTTTTATTGTCCAAAACTGGTTGTATCTCACGCATATACTCTGCAGGATTTTCCCAAACAATAAGTACAGACTCATGCAAAAATAATCAATCATCACTTATGACCCACTAGAAGTGTGTGGCGGTGTATTTATCTGCCCTGTGCCTGTACTTTCTCATTTCCTTCTCATTTTGCTGTGTTCAGGGCATTTCTGGGCTGCAACCTTCAGGCAGCGGGTGTGTAGACGCCATCCAATGACAGGTGCGGTTGGGACTCGCTGGCTGATTAGACCCAGTAATCTGACTATTTGCATAGCTGTTCATTCATATACACAAACAATGCCATTAACATATATTGAAGATTCCTTGTCGATCAGGTACACTGCACTGGAGTGGCTGCATGTGATGCTGTGGGTGGTACACTGGGCTGTGTGTGTGTTCTGGCATCCACCATCAGGGCCAGGGGATGTGTGCTTCTGGTGGCACTGAGGGGACAAATCTAAATGCTGTGTTTACAATCCCTGCATAGCGTACCTTTAAAGCTCCTACACACACAGGCTTTAAGATACAATGTTGGGATGCTTTGTTTTCTCCTGCAGTGGAGAGACTATTTTGTCTGTAAAAGAAAAGCAGCACCAAAAAACAGATGAAGACAGCAGTGCCAAAGCTAAGAACTCCATAAACTCTTCAGTTTATAAACAAGCGTAAATTCATGCCTGCCAAGATGGATAAATCATCTTCATTGCTTTAAAGCCCCAAACACAGAACTCAGAACCACTTTATTATCAGTATGTAGAACATACTGGAAGTGGTTTTGGTCAGGTGCACAAACAATAAGACTGCACAACAACACAAAGAAACAACAATGCCAGCGTGCCTTTTCATACTGCTGTTTGAATGTCTGGCAGCAGCTTGCAGCACAAGACAGCCAAGAAATGCAAATATGGAGTAAATACATACAGCACAGTGCAGGATGTGAGCAGAGCAGGCTCCAGTTAGCTGCCCAAACATGAAATGTATCGTTAAATGGAGTTAAATTGTCAAATGAAACCATTTAGTATTCCGTTAACTCGTTTAATTCCCTGCCTTACTGTCTTTGTGATCATTCACATGATGTCTTACGACCTTGTGAAGCTCTTTACATCCACAATTCCTTGTTCAATTACACAGGCAATGTTGTAACAATAACACAAATTCATTCTAATTAAGTGTAAAATATGGCGGAAATGATGCCCACCATTAATACAGAGCATAAAAATTTCAGCTCATTATCCTCACGTATTGACAACACAGCTGAGCCGGTCATTGGAAATGCAACTCTATGCGTCTGTTTCATTGATTTCCCTCATTTCAATATGGACTACAAATTACATCATTGCAGTTGAAAATGTCTGTGCATGTTGTGTGTCTGCTTCAAGCTCCACAGCCTGATGCATTTTGGCTTCAGACATGCTTTACAACCTCAGTGAAGAGACATCAATAACAAGGTATCCAAGGACTGAGACATCAATTGCATATGAGGCTGCGATCAATAATTAATTTAATATAACACACCACGGTTTGAGATCCGTTACTGCCCATTAGTGTCTTAAATAGGAACCACAGAGATGTCATTAAGACACATTAGTCACGAAATGACTATGCAAAGCCAATAATTCCTTAGTTGTAGTTGGACGGGAAGCAGTCATGAAACATTCATATGCTAAATGGGCTTTCGAAAGAATTTTAACCACATTTTTATATAGTTAAGAATCCAAATTTCTAATAATAGCACAAGTAAATCTGAGTGAAAAGATTTTGAAGTGTGAGCCAGAAGTGGAGGATATTGCTACCCTGTTGAGGAACAGCACTGCACAATAATGTGGTACCATGACCTTGTTATCCCGTTGTCTCGATGTGAGCTCCAACACCATTAATGGCATGATACTGTGATCAATCACACCTTATAATAAGAAAGAGGTGAACCTTGTCTCAGTCCTTCACCTGATTCCCTCTTTTACCTGTGTCTCTGTCCCATTCTTTCTGTCTGCTTTCTGACACATATGGCTGGTTTTATAGTTTCATTATTCTGCAGTGGGTTTTAGCAATGAGTCCATATTTCTTACCCCGCATTTCTGGGTTCATCGTGGATTTCTTCTTACGATATCATTATGAGACCTGGAGCAAGCTGTCATGGCTCTGCAGGCCTGCTGTGGCTTCCAGTAGCTGGTCATGTAGATTTTGTGCTGATGAAAGTTTAGAAGGCACAAGGACACAAAGTTTGTTGAGAAAAAAAAAACATGGATATTCAGAAAGAAAGAAAGAAGGAAAGTTCAAATAATTTCTAAAACATCAAAATATCCTTTTAACTGAACTGCACGGTGAAGCGTGAATGTATCATCCTCATCTGCGAACTGGTATTTGTGATAAAAATTCAAATTAGGGTACTGAACTTGTGTATATTTTCTCGGGGAAAATATACACAAGTTTGGGGAAATGATCCTGGGGACTGCTCTGTGTTTTCAGCACACAGACATAAATGTGTATATTAGGTATATTTAGTGTATTTTACACAAAAAGAGAGACGGAAAAAGGATTACCCATATAATCATTTAATCTCTTTTGACAAAACCTCCACCAGCTCTAAAATGAGCAATTGTGCAGCATCACAGATAATCTGATCTCCAACTGAATGCACACAGAGAAATTCCTTTAAGTACACTGAAGGAACTCCATTTAATAAAGCACATTGTATGCACGAGTGATCCTGAAATCATTACCAACAGGTAGGCATGGATATTTCACTTTATTTATTTATTTGTTCGCCTTATTGTTTGCATATGTATTTAATATTTGGCAGAGCTCCCGCCGTTTGTCCTGGCATGCAGAAGAAGGACCTGAGCGGAATGATAATTTCTTCAGCTGATGAGCACGTTCGAAGGAGCACTGAATAACACACGGGTGGATCACTGGTCATCTATCATCATTGTTGGACTATTGGGCACAACCTTATCAAGGGCGACATCCATGTTTACACATTGGAAATTACCTCAGATGAATATCTGATATGGGTTTCTCTGGTGTATTACTCCACACGGCTCGCTGATAATAAAGTGTTACTGCTATAGATTGCATCAGAGAAAATATTTTCTTAAACCCGTGACACAAAGTCATGAGGAGAAAAGAACACAATGCATCATTAAGAATGCCTTTGCATTTTGCTGTTTGTGAAAAAAGTATATTTAAAGCAATTCCCAAAGAGTGGATGCTAGTGTTAGGGCTTGGTTACAATTAACCGGGTGGAGACAGCCACACACTCCCATACAATACCAAGACAGGTCATCTTGATTCTTGATGCTAACAATGGTATTCCAAGAGCAAAATACACACCTGTACATACTTTGCATTGTCTCAAATTATGGCTACATGGTTAGAGTTAGACTACTTAAGTGAGTAAATATGGAGCCCTAAAGTGTTGAACTAAGTTTTCAAATAAATAAGCAACTATTACCAACTTTAGCCAGTTAGCAATAATGTGTATATGTGTAAGTGAACACAGTACACAGACATGTTAGCTTAACAAGGACATGCACATGCTACCTACCTAACTGGGTAACTAGCTAGGCTCGGTGTAGGCTTCATTTATTACTGGGCATCAAAGCAAAGAGCCACTCTTAGCAATATTAGCTAGCTCCTGATAGCAAAAAGTGACCCCAGAAAATCTAGAGCTGGCTAGTTAGACGACTAGCTAGTTAGCCTGTGCAGCTTTATCAAACTGTAGCTATAAAAGGAGGGGGTTGTCACTGTATGAGTTTTACTATGTTTTCTGTATGTCTTTACTTGCAGTCATAGCGTCTCCTTAATTGATTCAGAATTACTTTGGAATTGTTGCTGTAACTAACAGGAGCTAGCTCGCTAAATTTGCTAGCATTGAAGAACACCACAGTCATGAAACGCAACACTGACTCAAAAAGTTAAGTGAAAGAGGCGATATAAAATAAAACGCTGCATTTTGAAACAAAAATCTCTACAATTGAACTCACAAATTATTGATTAAATTGTGAGTTATGTTGTGTATGTACAGTTTATCCATGTGATTATTTATAGCATATATATTTGTCTAATATTGAACACTCTGGGGCTTCATAAATAAACGCCATGATTGGACATCAAGCAGTGGTCTATTATCTAAATGGTGTAATTGATGTGAGAATATGACTGGCTGCGTTCCACCAGCAATCCTGCCGTGTTTGGCAGGAAAAAGCCATTGTCTTCTAAGCACTTGACTTGAATCTTCCTCTGAGGTTTGATCATCCACCATATGGGGGAAAGAGGACAACTGGGGCCCCTTAAGCAAAGAAACTCTTCTCTTTTTGCCAGAACCAGTATTCTGCATCTCGCTGCACCCTGGGACAGTATTAAGGTGGACACATTTTTTTTTTTTTGGTGTTTCAGACACTGTGCTGGCTGCCAGGACTTGCAGGGACTGATTGGCAAAGAGACGGGAACCTTTGGATGTGTGTGGGTAGGATGCAATGGGAAAACCAATAGGAGCTCCTTCTGCTTGAAAGGACACCCACAGACTCCAGTGGGAGATGTTCTGAGCTGCCTACAAAGTTGGAGGCGGAGAGAAAGGGGAAAAAAAAAAAAGCAAAGGATAAAATGTAAATTATTTGCCCAATTTACAGATGACAAACTGTTGGACACTGGGTGCTAAACAATCTCCTCATATGCTGCCTAGCTTTCTTAAAATAACCCAATTTAGACTGTGTTAATACAGCACAAGGAAATTTGCCATTCCCAGGAACCTGCAGGCGAATTAGTGACATTTGTACCTGCGCAATGCTCATGATTCTGTTCAGCATTCAGAGAGCGGGGAAACACATTACACAAGTTAACAATTTATGACTTTGGTACAAATGCCAGTTTTCACAATCTGACACAGCTTTCTTCATAATCAATGAAGGGGAGAAGGAAAAATGTTGATAAAAAGCCGATTTTTCTTGAACTTTGTCAGCTAAATGAATTAACACATTCTTCTAATTAAGAAATGCTTAAGGGGATGCTATTGCAATTTACTACAAATTATGTTACACTATTTTATCATTTAGTGCTGTGATAATTAGAGGTGAATCATCGACATAGATCAACATGTAAATTCACAGGATTTACTATTGTAAATGGCCTCAAAAGTCTGCAGGCATAGCTGAACATATTACTAACTATAATGTTTATCAAGCGGGTTTCCGACGCGGAAACAAAGCTTAAACTTTTATTTATGAAAGGATGTGGTAGTAGAAACGGTACTCCCTGCTTTATGGGTGCATTAATATTTCAAGTCTCTCTAAATCCATATGTTTTTCTACAGGTGAGCAGAGAGGTGAAGAGGCACTGACCCACTTCAATAATGAGGAACAATGAAGCAAGTGAGAGAAGGAGTCTGACCATCCCTTGTGCGCAGTCTATATTTTATTCATATGGATATTAACACTGTGCTGGAGAAGGGATGAAGACAATGATTAATATCAATATCTTGACAAAGGAAGTGTCTCTAAAACGGCTGGCTAATTTGTGTCTTCAGAAACACTTTTATGGAAAAGACAGAAAGCCGAGTGATTAGTTAGGGCTCATTGGTCTCGGAGCTTGGAAACAAATGAGTAACGCTTTATACACCCCGTCCGCTCATAAGCCCCCATCCCCCCACCACACACACACACACACACACACCCCTGCGTCCCACCCAAGAAGTGGTACCAGCGATTAGAGCGCCATTAGTCGAGCACAGGGGAGGTTCAGCTCTGGACTGCACCAGATTTATGATGGCGGGGGCCCATGCACCAGTGACCCTCTTCAAGCTGGCCCTTTGTAAGGTTCCACCATAGATACAGTTAATGGATGCACACAATGAGCCTCAATGGCCCTGCAATGATGGATCTGGGGCATTGTGAAAAGCTGTACAGTCAAACCAGGTATTTCAGATGCCTGTCACCCAAACTTAGAAATGGGGGGGAGGGGGAGAGGAGCGTGCACTGCAGAAATGTTACTGGGAACATTTGGAGAAATATAATTAGGACACAGTACAGGATTTCAGAGCTGTGTTTTAATTGTACATAGAGGGAACAGATTGGATTAGAATCTTGCCAAGGAACTGACCCAGAAGTGTCTGCTGAATACAAGCTTATATGCATATATGTCAAGACTGGTACACACGCTGTATACACACACACATTTGAACAAAGGCACACATACTGTACATCGAAAACCTCATAATCCTCCGCTGAATTCAAGCTCAGACCATAAAGTGAAGAAAGAGCATAGGAACAAACATGTTTAATCTTTATGTCAGAGACATAATTCTGTTGATGTAGATTTAAACTGATGCTTCAGATTCAGAAATAACATTCACTGAATTCACTGAAAGGCTTCATCCCTAAATTAATGATGTCATATCTTGATGTATGTTAATTTCAGTATTTAAGCCTTAGTGAAAATATCTCACCCTCACCCTGACCGGTCACCTTTTTTTTTTTTTGTTTTTACTGTGAAAATGCTCAATAAACACTAAAACAAGAGCCCAAAATGTCAATTTTTAATCCCCAAATGTTTGAGTCTCTATCGTAAAGGGTCAAATCCAGAATTCTTTGGCCATAAAATTTTAAGTTGTATTCACATATATAATTGAAATTACTCACGCTGAGATCAAAAATATATATTTTGTGTTTCTCAGCAGATAGCAATATTAAGTAAAAGCCTCGTTTAGTTGTATCCTTAGAAAAACTACTCATGTAAACAAACCTTTAGTGAGAAGGGAAAATGCTGCCTTTTACCAAACCATATTAGCCAAACTCTAATTGAACTCTCCAAACTCTCCAAATTCTGGGGCTTGTGTAATGATCAGAGAAGCCTCGAGCTGCTGCATGAGGAGGAAAAGGATGACATCATGCTGCAAATCAGTGAGCATTACTTACAGCTTTGCAGCCAATTTGGTTATCTCTAAATCACACCAGTTAACTGCCTCTATTTAATTCCACCATACCCATTATATGTTTTAACTTGCCCTGTTGCCATAAGCTCCTCATCCCAATGTGCAACCATTAGACCTAACACAGGAGTCATCTGCTGAGCTTTGCCTCCAATCAGTGTCTAATGACAGTGCTTGGTGGGTGTGGGTGTCACATGTCTTTCTCCCTCTGCGGGGACACTTCTCCTACCGGCGATGCTCACTGCAGGGGAGAAATGTGGTAATTGTGTACAAGTAGGCACATTGTGAACGCGATACAAAGTGAAGGTTGTTACCTTGTCAGTTTGATTACAATGCACGGCGATGACCTCACATTGTTACATCTGTTTTGCTGTTGTTGTTGCCGCCTGTTGTCACACCCCAGGTAATAAAAGGATAACTGCGGAAATAAAGGCTGTTGTTTAATTATGCTGCAGTTACAGCTATCACCTCCCAGCTCGCTGCAAAGTCTCACAATAGGCTGCAAAGCTACACAATGGGCTGCGAAGCTCATGCTTGATATTAGTGTGGTTGTTATGATTAATGGTATGTAACTACAACCCCGTGATTCCATCCCATGAAGTGCAGTGTCAGAGGAACTTTGTGTTGAGGTGATCTGTTTCACTACGCCGCCCCTCCTCCCGCCTCTCTCCAATCATTGTACACAGTGTTCTCTTCCACTCAGCAGCTTTGATCATGCTGAGATTGTTTGCTCGAGACTGTCACTGCTCTCTTTTTTCTTCCAATCATTCTCAATGCCAACAGTGTTGTTCCGAACTCTGGTGACACGGTGAAAAAGGAAATCAACAATGGGCCTCATTTGCCAAACGAGAGACACAGAAATGTGTACTGAGAGAGCTGCTAATAATGTACAATCAAAAATAATTAGACTGCCAGTTAGACTGTGGCTAATCTTTACAAACATTTGGCAAGAGGGTTTTGTGCTATGAATCTGTTTTGGCTTCAGATTCTGATGCCTGTCAAGGCACTAAATAAATGTTTGTCTTTCGAAGAGTCTTCCCAAACATTATGTAAACACAGATAAACTGGGTGTAATAAAACCGTCCCAGTATCATCATTCTACCTTGGGTATTACATTATTTATCATTTGTTATTTGTGATCATTTAAGGCTGTGGGACCTTCCAGAGAAACAATTTTTGCATGCATCTCATATTTTCTTATCTGTTCCATATTTATTACATTTTATCAGAACAAGCCAAAGCAAACAAAATGCTACAGGAGCTGGATTCATCTTGACCGCTCTTGTATGCCTGTGCAATGATAAGTGTGTTTTTTAATCAGGTTAAGTGTACACAGGCAGCAATCAGCTCCTTTCTGTAGGCATTCTGCAAATGTTCTAGTCCAAGGCACTGGATCAAGAAACGCTCTCTCTTTTGAGATTGCTCTTTGTCACAACACAAAAACACCACCGCTGCCAAGGACCCTACTTAATACAAGTTCACGGTCACTTCGTTTGAGAAAAATACCAAAGCTGGGTGCAACAGACAGTGAGAGTGAGAAGGAAAGAGGAATGACGGGCAGAAAGGTCACATTGACTCCACGGCTAATCTCCATCCTCTCCAGTCAAGTATGTTTGCTGACAGACAAATGAGCTCCTCTCAAATACATTAACACCACAAATAAATCCACCATTATGCATCCCATTTCAATATCAAGGCTGCACTGTAGCCTCACACAACAATGTCTCTCCTTTGTATCCCGCTGGGCAATCTATCCATTAGCCCTGTGAGTTGGAGTCAGATGAGTCTATCACAGGTAACAGTGACAAGGAGGTCCCTCGTTATACTTCATATACGACTGATATGAACACAGCTGTGCACTTCAGAAGAATTCTTGGATGCCCTTTTTACTTCTTTATCATCCAGGCGCAAAGACACCATGCGGCCAATGAATTACAAACCAAGGCGGATACTAAAGAAGTGTGCCTCATGAATTATTCTTCATATATATTTAGCCTAAAGAGGAGAAATTGTTCCATTTAACAACGGAAATACTCTCTTATTATCTTTCAGGCCAAGGGAACAGGCTGCCTGAAACCAGAAAGCAAAAATGTCATTTGTGATGCCATAACAGTTGAACACCTGGAGCTGGAATATAGATTCACAAGCTATTCATCTGAACGTAAACATCTAAATGACCTTGATATTGATATTAGGCCAGCATAACTGTGAGAAAAGCAACTAAGCTATTGCCATCTGTATGTTTTTCATCCCACATCAAGCTGCAGGTTTGTCTGCCATTACAACTAGAGGGCAACAGTGGATGTTCATATTTAAAAGCAGGAAATCAATCATATTTCCCCTAAATAATTGTGTGTGTGAGTGTGTGAAGAAGTGTTTGTGTAACAAGAAGGATCTGGCACAGAGCATATGGTTGCTCTGCCAGTCCTACTTTCACAGTTTGGTTGGTGCCAGAGTCGTCAAACTGATTTCTAACGTGCCATGTGTTCCGATTGTTCTCAATTTGCAGCTACTGAAACACAATGAGGAAAGTAAAAAGGTGGAAAAATGAGTGGACAGCGCTCTATCTTCGCTCCACTCCACACTTGTTTTGCTAAGCAGCTTAAATTGCACATAGGGAAAACGTGTCTGCATGAGCTGTTTGGTGCTGAGGTCTTCTGACAATCCATCTATCTCCGTCTCTCCGGTTTGGCTGCAGTGTTGTGCTGACCTGATGCTTCTCCCTGCCGCACAGAGACCAAGTAGAGATGAGCAGTAATTCTTCTCCTGTTCACTGGACCCGCACTTAAATTAAACACCTAATGTTTAAAAGAACTCAAGTGGAGTTTCTGCCCTGCAGGGATGCTGAGAAACTCTCAGGCCTAACTTAACTTCTGTCAGGGTTATTCCTTTTTTTTTGGATTGATTTTTGTACCAGAGAGACAGAGCCATACTGCCCTTTCCCTCATATGACGTGGACTCCGTTCCAGCTGTCTGTGTGTGACAGAAAGTGGTGTGTGAGTTAATGTTTTTTATTTTTCCACCAAGAAGCCTCACAGTCACATTCTGACACAAACGTGCACGCTAATAAAGGTCACGAAGACGGCTCTGCATTTATGCCATATTCCTTACGCTCACATGATGTGCTCATGCAGCCCTCTGCCAAAGTATGGCAGCAGAAAACATGTCTATTCACATTCTTGTCAAGAGTTCGAGAGCTCGTGTCCGTTTGGTCCATATGATATAACCATCAGCAGCCGCTTAGCTTAGCACAAAGGCTGGAATCAGGGCAGAACAGCCCACCCACCACCTTTAAGAGTACGCCCACATTAAGCTGTGTTATGTTGATTTTGCCAGGCGACCATGAAATAATGATTTGGTCTGCTGGGCTGCCTGTCCCACTCCTTCCCAGATGTCGGCTGTGATGCCAGCTGAGAAGACAGCAAAGACAGCTAGGTTTCAACCAAAAGAACTAATGTGGACACAAATAGCCTTCAAATAGTTCACAAAACTGCAGGATAAAATCCAGACAGCTTTGTAGAGAGGTAGTCTAAAACTCATTAAGTACCACATTATATCTTGTTTATTTAATCTGTATATATATAAAAAAAAAAAAACTGATGTAAAAATGACAAGTTGGGGTTTTACAGGGGATTCTCTGCTGGACAATTTCTTGGCCTTGAGGCAGTTACTTCCAATCTCAAGGTGACAACAGTTACCTTTGGACTGAGCCAGGCTAAGCTAAAGTAATCTGCTGCTGGCTATAGTTTGATATTTACCGTACAGACATCTAATGCAGCACGAAGGTGAAGACATGCGTTTCTCTGCTTGCAGAAACGTGACACACAACTGCTTCACCTGAGGTCTGATCACGTGTCCAGATGATGACGGAGCTAATATCGAGCGTATACTGTACTTTGTTAGCTCAGCTTCTTGGACTTGTGAAGTGTTTTGTAGAGGTGTGTGAGGCTAGCACTTTGCTGCAGTGTGATAACGTGGGAGTGCAGAGCTGCTATACTGTCTCTCTCTCTCCCTCTCTCTTTCTCTCTCTCTCAAAAAGAAAAAAAAAACTGTTCACCGAATGAAATCTACCAGGAAATGAATGCATACATAACAAAGTAATATAATCAGGTCATACGACAACATATAGTAGGCTGTGTTTGGGTGTTAGTCTGTATGTGTGCACAACTTGCCTGAATGTGTGCCTGAATAGCAGTTAGCGCATGTGAGCTACTTTTGTGCAGAAGTGTATGCATAATGATTCTCTTTCTCACTCTCTCTCTGCTCAGCGGAGATCAGCGGAGTGTCACAGGGGAAATAAACAGCAGCAGCTCAGCAGGATGGGCCTAATTAAACACAGTGCCTCAGCACTGCAGCCAGCAGACTACTGCAGCTTGGACCAGTCTAGACCTGACTGGCCCCGCCAAAGACCCACCGTTGCCATGATCACCGGCTGCCACTGCAAGTGAATGCCAGGGAGGAAGAGGAGGAGGAGGAACTGGACGGCACCTACAGTAGCTCATCCCTGCTCTGTGTAGCAGCTATACAGTAGAGGGCTGGGAAGCACTCAATCAACACAGCAATGAGGTGGTCCTGAGGAAAAGGACCGAAAAGTTTGCTTCTTCTAGGCCTGAAAAGGAATAATTGAAGGCAGAGTGATAACTCATCTGTGGCTTTTTTAACTCCAGGAAAAGGGGCTAGGATTGTTAAACCAGATTAAAAGAGCTTTCATGTTGTGGAAAGTTTTTATTTATTACACTATTAAGAATCCAGATGCTTTACTCAAATCCTTAGATTATACTGCTGCACCTTGTTCAACCCAGACTTTTATTGTAAATTCTAGTGGGGATCCCACAGTTGTCAGTCTGAACGGTGGGAAAATGTGGATGTGAAAGTGTGGTGGTTTGGGAAGTTCTGCTATTTTCTTGTGTACTGTGGAGAGGTGTGGGGCTTTGGTTCCTGTGTGTCCTGATTTGGCAGAGGCTGGATGTGGTTCTCCAGGTGGTTTGGGAACTGGCTCTAACACAGCTGGGACTCATCACAATCAAGCACAGCATAAAGACTGTGGACTGCAGAGGACTCGTTGCCAGATTGTTTCTGCTGCTTAGTGGTAGAGTTGGCCGCTTTATTAGTGCTACCTGCGAGTAGAAGTTTATATTCTCCAGCTCCAGCATCTCTGCCCAGCCTCTTGCCTTCACCTGCCTTGAGCCTCTAGTCCACAGCCATCACCACCTAGTTTCATCTGTGCCTCTACCTGCACCACCTAAGCTCTGTGCGCTCCAGTGTTTCTCTGAGCTGCTCTCCACCTCAGTGCCTCGTGCCTCACATGCTATTCCCAGGACTTCCCAGCTACGCGTTTCCTGCATACCTGGTGTCTCCGACCTACTTCATCCACGGGCCGTTGATCATCTTTCCACAAGCCTCGACCCCCAGGCTTCAATCCGTCTCCCTTCTCCCCTTTTCCTTCACTATCCACTCAATAAATTCCTATTTTACCCCTGCTCCCTGTCTGTGTATCTGCTATTGGGTCCAAATCCTGCCTTAGAACAACATGAAGTCTGGAGTTTGAGTATATCAGCCACTTTAAACATGTGATATTGTAAAACAGTGTGGAATAAGGTGTTTTTTTTCCCCCCACCTTGAGGCTACTTAAGCGGAAAAAAAGCGGAAAGATGGATGTTAACAGAAGTACTGAAATTCAAGTAAATGTCCTGCATTCACATACAAGCACAAGCATGTGTGACAAAATAGACAGAAAATAGCTCTTTTCAGATTGTTATGTAATATTTATTTAACTGATAAATAATGATTACTGATGTATTGATGTGAAAGCCGCATTCAAATGTTATAGATGGTTTGGGTGAAGTTACTTTTTAATTACTTCATACAGTTTGAAGTTTGTTCAATAAAAGCATAACATAGTATTTAATAAGCTGATATTGGTTTTGCATGTAAAATATTAAAATATTTCCCCTTGGAATGCAGTGGCATAGCATAAAATGGAATTCTTTTTTCTCTCCGCTACTTTAATAAGTAAAAAGCTATTATATCTGACAAAACTGTTACACGGTGTAAGTCCCACTTGCAGCATAGCACAGAGTTTGTGTAATACGTCATGAAACTGGAGGAGATGTTTCACCCGCTACTTTCTCCCACCGGTCGATGAGCAAAGAAATGTTCGGCAAAAATGAAATATCAGAGCTGCCCTCATGTGATTTACAATAGCAGCCTGCAGTGTGAGCCGTTCCTGGCTGTGCTTTTTAAGGTCTCACAGGAAATTACGACAAGCTTTTGTGAATGTTTGTGTGAAGGTGTGAATTGAGATGGCTGCAAGTAAGCCAAGTCTCAGCTTAGTCCTAATGCAGCGTCTGCAGCACACCACCCTGACTCAGGTTTCAGTTCCTCCCAGCTTCCTACAGACTTTCCTCCCTTATTCTGTAGCACATAATAGAGGATGACAGCAGAGATGTTGGTGAGACAGAATAACATGCAGCATAGCATTTGCATTAGTGCAAAACCCACAACACACCCTGGCATGTGCCTCAGTCATTTGATCTACTCAGCGCTGTATTCGCCTGTTCTAACCTTGTAGATTTCATTTGACCTTTTGACTTTCATGGTGTCACTTAAAATAAGCAGCTCCAGCTCTAGTGCTATTCTTAAACCACTTATACTGCCAGAGAGCGAGAGAGAGGGAGGAAGCTTGTTCTCTGTGTGATGTTTATCTGGCATTTTCCACTAGCCCGTGACTCAGTAGGCTGTGATTGCGAGCAGAACACATTGGTAGCTAGCAGGGGCTCTCCCAGCGTTGGCTATAGGGCACCACTTACCGGATGCTGCATTCCTGCATCTTTGCTCAGACAAGAGCCAATAATGACAAAACATCCCACCAGGATTAGGGGGGTATTTGGCCCCATTCATGGCCCTGCTTTCCTGCATCTGCATACTCTGTGTATTTGTTTTGAATGCATTCATGTGCATCTGTGCTTTTTGTCCTGGTGAGTGCAGTGTGAATTCTGTGGCGTCTAAATTCAGGACCCGGATGATTTCTTCTCTCTACATCAATAATTCACATCATCAAATGATTTTTTTCCTCTAAAAAAAGCCTTCCTTGAGCACTTACACCGTGATTAAGAAACCAGTAAATAACAAAGCGGCCCTACAGTAAATTGCATACAGTACAGCCGTCTGCTGCGTACTAAGCTGCCCTTGCGTGGAGAGATGCTGACAAGTGTGAGCCTCTGCTGTGGAAACTTAAAAGTTACAGAATGATGATAATTATTCCAAGATTTTAGCTTTCATTCTAACTCTTCTGATCCTCTCACTGCTCGTTTGTTTAATGATGGGCGGTGAGAAGCCGCATGGCTCCCCTGGGACGATTCTTAATCAAACAAAATGTATAAAAATCTATTTTCCTTTTTAAATTATCTTCATTTATTTTCAGCTACTGGCATGTGCTTCAATGTAAAAAAAAAAAAAAAAAGCATTTCTTTCTGTGCTGTTTAATGAACTTATCTCTGAAAATGGATTGCAGAGAATGATATGTTCTTTATACTTGAAATGTGCACCATTACATTTCATCCTCAGGAAGATAGGCGACAGACTGCACTGTGTTGTGCAAGATAAACGTCTTAGTGATGTTAAATGCTCAATGACGACATGCAGCCTGGAAGTACAGGTACAGCACAGAAGCAACCTTGAAGAAACTTGTCTAAGTGGCAACTATGCGGCAGCGTAATGGCCAGGTGTTTTGAAACAGCAGGAGCCGATGGCACTCCTCCATATTCATATTTCACATTTATTCATGTTTCACAGGAGAAGAGAGATTAGCATACATATCATGTCACATCCACCTACCAGCTTATTTCAACTTTTATACTGCACTAACGATTCTTTCACAAAATCCCCCCAAATGTGACATTTAATGATTCCAGATGTAGGCTGCTCAGCACTGGTACATACCGTGTGGATTTCAGGACATCTTGATGACCATATAAAGATATTTCAAAGCAGCCGGCACAGCGAAGGCAAAATAAACATTCTGGGAAGGATGTTTCCTCGTCCCTGATTCAGAACAGCTTTTAAGCAATTAGGGTCATTGCTTTTCAAAACCACAAGGCCTCTTATAATCAGAGCCACATGTGGACCAGGGGGCAGAGTCTGGTCACCAAAATCAGAAGCCTTAACAACCCAAAACATTAGCCTTGACACCTTTTCCATCACTGTCTTTGTCTGCTTTCAAAAGGATGTTCACAGATCATTTTTCACAGCGATGAACAGAAGACAGTTTTATCGCCTGCATTCATTCCTGTGGCTCGCTCTCTGTGGACACAAATTACTAGACCACAGCCGTCCTGCATGTACTGTGTGCCTGCGATTTTACATTTCAGAGCAAGCCTGTGTTCCATAGACAATACAAATAATACACTATTAAACTTCTCTTTACGGCAAAGATGACAACAGATGCAATAATCATAGAGGAGGTATGCATGCAGCATGGTCTCACCAGATAACGACAAGGCAATAATCGGTTGCAACAGTGGGCAAAGTGTTGAGGCTGTTTTACTGAGAACATGATGAAACTGTTACTCACATTTTACAAAACCACAGTGAAAGCTAAAAACTGAATATTGGAGCCTACAGGACCACCTTTCCAACTGCCTGCATAAAAACAAGCCATATTCCCCAGTTTTACTTTGTATACAATTCAGATTCACATTGTATTTAAAAAAACTGAACAGAGAATTAATTAGTCAGCCTTTTTGTGTGCACATGGTGAATGACACAATTGATTTTTTTGTATAATAACATTGGGAATGACTATATTTTGTTTGTAATTCTAATAACTTATTTAAATCGAGTTTGAGGAAGGATTCAGATATCCGTGACATCAGAGACTCATGTATTCCATAATATATTCCACTATTCACCATTAATAGAACCAAATAAGGCTACTTTGAATTTCTAAATGAGCATTTAAAGGATCTATGTGAGCTTTTCAGCCACCAGATGTCGCACTAGAGCATTTGAAAGCAAAACAAATGACCGTGTCTGCTGCGCCTCCCCCCTACTTTGTGTCCTCAGGAAGGTGCTTGAAACCTAGAGAAAGTTCCCTAAACACACCATGAGATCAACAACAGAATGCAGTTACCCTTTTGAGAGCGATGACAAGTGACAAAGTGAGTACACTACGCAAGCAAGAGGATGTGCACCTGGATTATTATTTCATTGGTTGCAATATTGATTTTTACAGTACATGTAGTTATGTTAGTAACATTAGTAACGTATTGATCTAAGGAGCTATTTCGCCGATCTGCTGAGTGAGTTAAATCCATCTAACATAATTATTAGCTTGCTAGCTACCTACAATGTAAAAGTAAAATATGCTTTTATTGCTTTTACAGTGCTGTGTGGGAGGCTACTCTCTTAGCCCCAAGTATCTCTGCTCACTCCGTGGAGAAAATGTGGCAAATCTATTTTTGATGGACAATGCCTCAATCTGCACAGAGAAGACTGAGCAAGACAGGAAGTCAGGTACCACAATGGTGTAGTGAAGCCAGTAGAATTTCAAAATAAAACACCCTGTACAGACTCACAATATCATCAACAATAACCCCAATTAAAACAGACAAAAAAGGAAGACAATCCACAGGTAAACAGGTTCATTGATAACAGGTGATGGTATCATGATTGGGTATGAAGTGGCAACCTGGAAAGGCTCAGTCATTCACAAGCATGGAGAGAGCGAGGTTCACCACTTTGTGAACACATGATTTTCTAAAGGATATTAATACATGGACTCAGGAACACTTTGTAGAACCAGTGTTGGCTATTTTAATTTAGACTTTACACAACTGTACTGAATTTTGTGGAATCAGGGTTGTATAGAGCAATTAAACAAAAAAACAACATTGCACTTTTGCACTAATGTGTTAATGGCTGCGCATCCTGTCATCATTCGAGGAAAAGACATCAGAATGACAGTAAGCTAAACCATCCACCCATCCATTGTCTATACCCGACTGTCCCTTTCCGGGGTTGTAGGGGGGCTGGAGCCTATCCCAATGGGCGAAAGGCGGGGTACACCCTGAACTGCCAGCTGATCGCAGGGCAACATATACATCAAACAACCATTCACGCTCACACTCACACCTAAGGACAATTTTAGTCACTTAATAAGCATGTTTTTGGTCTGTGGGAGGAAGCTGGAGTGCCCGGAGAAAACCCTTGCATGCACGGGAAGAACATGCAAACTTCACACAGAAAGGCCCGACCCGGGGATCGAACTGGCAACCTTCGTGTCTTCAACACGCACACTACCTGCTGCTCCACTGTGCCGCTCTAGTAAGCTAAACCTCTTATCATAAATGTTCGTCTCCATTATCAGTTCATTATCTAGAGATGAGGAAAATTCATATTAAGAAGTGTCACCTGAAATAAAATGTATCTGTCTCTGAGAGGCCATTTCAATTTGTAAATGCAATCTGCCTATTTCTTTAGACCAGAGCCAAGTATGTGACCTTAAATTGCATTCATAAGTGCAAGACGTTTACTAAAGCTCGTAGCACTTCTCCTTGTTCTGTCCATTAGCACAAAAATCTGCTCAGGTATCTTTACAGCTCAGGGATTATTACTGTACAATTTTCTCTTTTGTCACTAGCCTCCCAGGAAAGAGCTTTTTCCTGTACGAACCTTTTCTACTGACTGAATATACTGAATGTAAGCTTTTACTGTAACTGCCTTTGGTAATTTTCCTCTCTCTAGTGTAGAATGAAAAAAACAAAAAAATCAGCACACTTTCAGAATATATAAACAAATGAAACTCTGCTCAATGAAGTATTTATTTGCAGTTTTGTTTTTTAACCCTAATTTCTCATCCAAATGCTTTTTATTGTGAGTTTCTTAATGGCCTAAAGGGACTCTCCAAATCTTTCTTCAATATCACTTGATATGCCAGAACCCTTCTTTCAGTAACAAATTTCATTTCACTTCATCTTCTTTGCAAAAGGCTGCACTGGTCACTTTCATATCAAGCTGTAAAAGAAGAGGAAGAGCATGAACTGTCATGTTTCATGACAGGAGCGTCAGCCTATGCTTTTAATGGATTAAGCTAATAAACCATGCATACGTTTAGTTTTTCATTTGGATTTATGAGAAACTGTAAACTGTTCAAAAACGTTGAGCTATGGAGATTAAGTCTGACTGATCTTCAGCCTTGTGACATATGTGCATATATATCCATATATACAAATTCTATATCTATATATTATACATAATATTATTGTCGGGGGGAAGCTTCAGTTAGCCTTCACAATGTCTCTTTTGTGCATTGCTTCATATTACATTTTAATCCTGGTTTTTCTCCTTTGACATTTGTTATATCATGTCAAGAAAGAGCGTGTCGTGCTTTCATCTCTGTAGCTGAACTCTACTTTTCTTTTGTGGTGAATTTCCATTTATTCATTCATCTGCTTGAACAGGGCCATGGACGAAAAAAAAAAAAAAAGCCCTTCAAGAACATATCCAACTGTGGCTTCAGTCTGTCTGAAGCTAATGTTCAATTTATGAACCATATGTTTTTGTAATTTTCCGGATGCTTCAAAATCATCTAGATTGTTAGAATAAATGTAATAGTTTAATATGTCATGTCTGCAGTATTCGTTATCTGCTGGTGCATTTTAAAGTCTAAATGAAACAGCACTCAGAGATTCTGCATTGTGACATATTTGTGGATGTACACTGGGAGGAATTTGTTTTGATCCCTGAAAAGTCATCATGATATAACACACATGGAGAACTGCAGTGATTCAGAGTTGGACGATGATTGATGGGTCTTATGTTATGATATCATTATCATGAAAGTGACGCCTTACAGAATCTACTATTGAAATAAGATATGCTCACTGAACTTACCTAACACTGTAAGGCAACTGCTTGCAGATTCCACGGTCAAGTGTCCAATGAGAGTTGTTTCATCTCACCAGATTGAAGCCTCTTCCCTCCCACATTGCCTAGTGATGCTTGCAGTGTTTTTATATTTTCATTTTCAGTTTTATTGATTTATTTTGGAAGCCACTATAACAGAAATGATCTAACATGATCAAAAAGCACGGGGAAGGCTCGGCTCGTGCAGTATTAATCATAGTGGTGGGGGAGGTTGGGGGATTGCCTTTGTCCCCAGCCCTAGTGTAATCAAAGGGTCAAGTCTTCCTGTTCACAGCCTGAGACTCAGCATTTAATGAGGATGTTGTGTCCTGGCTCGCTCAGTCACACTATTGCTGTCTCCAAAGTCAGCCGCTGGACACATACATAATTGTGCTGATTACACCATTTTGTTTCGCAGTTTTCATATACCTTTGACAGTAAGACCTCTCTCAGTGGTAGCTAACTACATCCAGATACCTGAACATTCCTCACTTGGAGGAGTTGTAACTGCTAGTTCATGCACAAAAATAAGATGAAATAAATGTATAATAACCTGCAATACAGACATTCAGAATCATTTAAATCACAGTTTCTTGTTAAGGATATGTGTCTTGAATGTAGGCAGCATAAAACTAACAGAATGCAAAGCATGGTTATGACTCATGGGAAATAAATATGCCTATAGCCACAGCAAATTGATCATTTTCCAAATTGGAACAGTCCTTTTTCTGTTTTTTTTTTTTTTTGTTTTTCATATCAATTGAGAAGCCTGCGAGCAAGTTCAGGCAGGCTACTTAAATTGCACTCTCACACTCCCACATGACGTACTCTACTGACTGAAAAATACATCCAAAGCGTCCTTCGCTACAACGTGCTCTCTATAAGCTTTCAGTTGCTGCCCTGCTCATTAGCTGCTACCACTACAGCTCATGTTGCTTGTCATAAGAAAGCTAACCTGTTAATAGCTCAGCCATGTCTCTTCAGGGTGGCTTTGTGGATGAAATAATTGTGCTTTCAGCTCACTTTCCATTGTTCCTTGAATCCATTTGTTTGTTGCTCTCTATATCAGCTCTCAGACTCAAAGATGCACACATCAATGCAACTACCAGATGGTCAAAGCCGGTGCCACGGCGGCTATGGGGGGGCAATGTCTGTCCAGGTGAGCTTTTGTGCCCCTCCTAAAAATCATTATAGTATAATATGTAAAACATGTATTGATACATAATTAAAACAATTGATTTTCAAACAAATTCAAGAGTTAAAAATACATATAATAAAATCATGGCCAGGCCAGCATCAGGCTGGCTCAGGTAGGCTTAGCTCCCTAATGCCGCCCTTTGCATAAATTTGTTGGCACTGCTTGACTGGCGACACAGAACATCCCACCACCATCATCACTGACTTCTGATGTGCAACTCAACTGCCCTACCAATACCAGGATCTAGTCATTTGAGCTCAGAACCAGGTCACTTCTCCAAGAGCAATCAACTATGTTTCTCTACCTGCTACATAACAAGCTAGCCTGGCGGATGTTAGTGGAGACTCCACCACTAACAGCCCCACCTGAGAAAAACCAAATGAGGTGAACAAGTGTCCAAGCTGGATTTCTGAGGGGGGGGGGGGGTTTCAGTGACTGGTATCGTGGGAGAGAGTGGTTGGAGTACCCCTCCTCCTCCTCCTTATAGGAAATAATCATTCAGCATGTGCCAATGTTGATTTGCCTCTCACCATATGGGGATAGTACAATTGGAAGCATGCTATTGGATCTAACATAGGCTTTCATAAACATGCCACTTCCAAAGAGCCTCTGACATCTGAAGCCATCTGGAGGGAGCAAGGGAAATTTAGCACTCCTGACACTGAGATTTCCATGTTGATTAACACAGAACAACTGGCCAGAAATCAATACCTGTCATCTATTGCGGATATTTTGGTGTTTCTGGAGACAAATCAGTTGGCTTTGAGAGGTGAGCTGGATGCATTTGATAGTGTGGCAGAGGGTGAAGGAGTGGACTTTTCCTTTCCCTCTTTAAAGGGACACCTCCTCTGTCTGAGATAATGTCACACTACTAAAAGTGTAAAAGGGTGCCCACCCCTGAAAACCTTGCTGATAACTGTCTGGTGCCGGTGCTGCAGATGGTTCTCTGAGATGCCAGAGATCGCTCCTTCACATCTCCAAGCACAATTCACCACATTATTTCCTTCTTGTGCCAACATGCACGTGTCTCGGCTCTGTGTGCTTGGCAGTATCAGTAACCTACGAGGCTGCCGACACTGCTGACTGTGATATGTAGATGTGCTCCTGGGTGATGTGTTAGTATCTGCTGGCTGTTAATTTCTGCTTTTATGCTGCTGCTTGATTGTGCCAGCTGCTACAAAAGCCCACTCAATGTAAGCCCCATACTAGCCATCAATTTAACCTATAATGCAACATAATAATATAACAAACACGCACGCTTGTTAGTTTGGGAATGATAGCACCAGCTGCATACAGTAGGGAAAACAATCCAGAACATTGTGATGTATTTGTGGTGAAACAGTTCCAAACCCTGGTTAATATTAAAAATGTTTTATTATGGGACTCAGATTTTAAAAAAATAACCTTCACAGGCACTAAGAAGTCAATTGTAAGGCAGATTTTACTGTATTTTTTTTTTTTTTTTTCACTGAAAGGGCACCATAGAGGGCACTTTACCACCAGTTTTCTCCACTTTCCAGTGGAGAAAATGTAATAAAGCATTCTTAGAGGGTGCACTATGACCTTTTCTTGCACAGTAGCCGACCCTAGAGGGCATTTTATCATCTTTTATCTACCATAAGGCCACTGCATTGCATTTTCTCCATTTTAAGGCTATCCATTAGCGCACTCTTCACATTTTCTCCACTGGAAGGACAAAGTAGAGGAAGTATCATGTTTTATCTACCATAGGGGCATTTCTACATTATTTTTTCGAACATGAGGGAACCAAGAGGGGGCCCTACACACTGGTAAGAACAGATTGCCTATCATTCTCATAACAGATACATCACCAGGTCTCCAGGGGGACTCCACTGCATCCAGGAAATCCATACATTTTCTGTACCAGCTTATCCTGTTAAGGGTCCCAGTAGGGCTGGATCCCATCCCAACATGCATTGAGACAGAGTAGTGTATACCCTGGACAGGTCACATGTCAAGGACTAACCAAGTCCACAAAATAACAGTCATGGATGTGGAAACACTGACAAAAAATGTGACAAACACACAGATTTTAAGCTTTCCCTTTCCATTTATCAGGTCACAGAGACCTGCATTTTTGAAGCTTTTACACATTAAAAGCTTCATTTAAAGTCATGATGTCTCTCCAGTTTTTGTTGTTTTGTTTTTGGTTTTGGTTTTGTTGTTGTTGTTTTTGCCTCTCAGTAGTGGCAAATTTCTGCAGATCCACTCAGTGATAGTTGCTGCTCTTCATTGTGCGCTGACCTTGCCGCGTTAGATTAAAATGACCTGGTAAATTCACACAAACAGTTGTCTGGAGTGAGTAGAGAGGGGAAGAGATGGTTTGAGGGGTGCACTTCTAGGAAAGTGGCAAATTCTGATTTAATGCCTAAAAACGTGTCTTTCCTTGTGGAGACAATAATAATAATAATAATAATAAAGAAATCTTGTGGTTCAATAAGAAAAGTGAATCCAGATTTAATGTATACAATCAAGACATAGTAAAGTGACAACTGGGCTTACTGGCTTGTGCAGTAATGTGAGCAATTAAATACAAAGACAGTAACTTTTCTCTTTATATTTCTCAGTCTTAATAGAAATACCATGCTTTCCCGAAGGCATGGCCAGATAAACAATTATTTTGGATTTATGTGAAGTTATTTTTTATTTATTTAATTTTTTCCACATTGTTAAACGCACCATATGCTCACAGTGTCCCAATGGGTATGAAGCTGATGGATCTCAATAGAGTTGCATATCATCCTGGACAGGATGGAGGAGGAGATATTAGGCTAATGAGTATAATTATAATTGTAATGGCCTCTCTATTGTACAGTGTTAGTAAAGGTTCGGTGTTCTATTAATTTTGACCTCTATTTCTCTCCTTCTTTCCCCTTCTGTTGTTGTCCTCTCGGTATCTGTGCAGACTTTGCACACACATGCATGTTTGAGTAATGAACTTGTGCATGCATATGTGTAGGTGGCTGGTGGGTGGACATGTAATCATTCCCACGTTGTACCCCTGGTGACCTGTCTTACTAATGCAGTCATTAAAGATAGTTATTGTGGCCACATGGCAGTATAATGATTGGTGTGCAATACAAATACAGAAAAATTGGATAGAATGGCATCTCAGGTTTATTGTCATAATAAGAGAACAACAACAACAAAATGTTTATCACAAACACACAGAAGAATGCAGAAAGCTGCATTGGGCAGCTAATAATCACCAGTGAAATTTGGGGAATTGACACCATGCACTTAAAAGGAATAAAAATTACTACTGATGAAACGTTATAGACCATTTAAAGCTCCATTAAGTCATGTTTTTGAACACATTGAATCAAACGAGTTCCTGTAATGTTTTTCTGCAATCACCATTCGATGTCTTTACATTACCTCTCCATCTAGTAGTTTTCATTGTCGGTGGCAGAGTGCGCCTTTCCCTAACCAGAATCAAATTGCCTTCACATGCACGAAGGATTCAGCAGAAACAATGTGGTATGTAATCTGGCATGATTTTGCCTCACTGATAACACTGTCGCTGTCTTTGCATTAGAGCCATATTAAAGTGAGAGGAGGTTGTGTAGAAGCATTGTTTGTATTATTTGTCGAAATTCTGTAAGCTGAAGTGATTGGATGGGCTACCTGCCTGTCTATCGATGCACCTGCCCACTTTTTATTGTATATCAGCGCTCTATTGCTCTGAATTTGTCCTGGAGTCCTTCTTCTCTCTTGTGGTAAATACTTAATGCAGCTTTAAGACACATTCATTAGTGTATGACAGCGCATGACAGACTTTCCTCAGGGACATCTTATTTGTACTCTTAAATTTCATGTTTAATTCATCATTAGATTGCAGGCATTTTGCAGCAGCACTACTGTCAACAGAATACTGTAACTAAACAGACAACAGTGGAACCAACATTGATCCTATTATGTTCCTGAGAGTAAAGCAGAAATAGAAAAAAAAAATGCATCAAATGTTGGCTTTTACAAAGTGCACAAAAACTTCATGTGTCAGAACACTTATGATTTATGAAGCCTTCACTGTATTGGTCCAGTATAGTTCATGACAGCTGGCAAAGCCATTAATCATGTGATGTGTATCTTGCACTTCCCATGGGGTTGTCATTGATCATTTTCATGTCAACAGCATCAGGCCTGAGACACAGCCTGGAGATATTAAATTTTAAATAAAGATGATGGGGACGGTCCCTAGCATGGCTTAGTGGGACTGACTGTTCTGACTTGTGGCTGGTCCACTCTGTCACTCCACAGGCCTTGTGAAACTGAGTCACCTTACCTGTGAGTTTATTACATGGGTGGTCACTCTCAGTCAGCAGAGATAATCCCTTCTTGGATTAACCTCGATGTTCACTGATGTAGTAAATACAAAAAGGCATCACTTTGTGCTTTCATCTTAATTAAAGATGGGGGTCTTTGATTTCAGGCAGATTAGATGGAGGTAACTCTTTGGAGCACACCACATTTGTCATGACCTTATCCTCTGCTAACTGAGGTAAGACCAGGCAAACAGCAGCATTGCAAAAGTTTATTTATGATAAAAAAAAGACATGCATAATAATAATAACAATAATAATAATAATAATAGTTGCTGTTTGATGTGTTTATCTCTCTTTATGTGAACAAAAGAAACTGTATTCCATGGATGCTTCTTAAGCATTCAAGAGCCTACCAATTATAACAACCTTCCTCATTACAACCTCACTAGAATTAATCGATTTATGCCATTAAACAACAATAAAAAGAGGAGAAATGAGACTCCTTTTAATCCAAGCTGTCTTATTTGTCACAGTATATTCAGTTCTCTTACCTGCTCACCTCTGCCATCAGTACTTTTCCACACTCAGCCAGGCCTACCTGCCCGCTCGCCTGATCACACACCTGAGGCTCATAGCAATCACTGCAGTATTTAAGCTGCTGTGCCACACTCACTCGTTGCCAGATTGTCATTGTTCCCATGCAAGACTCTACAGCTTTTTCTCATGGCCTGATCTCCTGGACATATTGTAGCCTTTTGTCCCTGACCATCAGTCTTCCCTTACGCTTCCTGGATTTTAATTTGCCCGATACTGTTTGGTGTTTGCTGCACCAAACACAAAAGGAGCCTCAAAGACTTGATATTCAGCACTTCCTGAGTCTTTGCTGCCTGTGTTGGAGACTCTGTGTTGCTGCTGCTTATCTGGACCTGCCAAGTCTGAGATTAAAGTTGATCTAAGCAATATCTGTGTTATGGTGGTTCTGCACTTGTGTCCAAACCCCCTCCCCTGTCACATCTTCACATGTTCTGTGTTCTTACCTTGATTGCTAATGTTAGTCATGGGTACTCCCTCGTTCAGGAGTCACCTTGTTTTGTTTTCAGCACCTTTAGAGAGCTGTGTGCAGTCACTGGAGCTCAGCTAGCTGCTGCTTACAAATTACAAAAATAGAAATGACAAGGAGTGAAACTAATGTGTAATGTAACACATTACTTTTGCTGATGATGTAATTTTTTCAGTGAGTAACTGATTAGTTTTCAAGGAACCAGCTAAACCGTGGTCAACAACAAAAAAGTGCTTCAGCAAAACAAACGACACCAGACCTGTCAACCCTCCCATATTTTCCCCTTTTCTCCCACTGTTCTCCCATTTATTTGTAACCCATTTAAACAAACTAACAAACAAAGGCTGTGTTTGCTAATCTTCCCTCCAGTGCACAAGATGGCAGTGTGTACAACATTAGCTGTTAACAAGGAGCTGCTCATTTGAAGACAACCCACCAATAAAACAAGAACAAAAAGTGGAAAACGAAGTAGTAGAAGAAGTGAAGGACGGGGATGAATGTGAGAGGGATGGACTACCTGCCAAAAAGGCTCAAAATTTGCGCAAGTGTCTCTCCAAATGGGAGGAGGCCTAGCCGTACTTAATGAAGAGCAATGACGGTCAAAGTCACGCTTTTGTAAAATATGCCACACACATATTATTGTACCACACGGAGGGAAAGGGTGATGTGAGCCAGCATGGCAAATCGACCAAGCATAAGTTCACCCAAGAGGCACAGAAACATGCTCTGCCAATGACTGCATTTACACTCTCTCTCCTCCATTTTCATAATCATACTCTGCTACCAATTGTCTCTCTTGCCAGTAGCCTCTCTCAAAATCACATGTGAAGCATAATGTGTAAGTGATGTGTAGATAACCTAACCTAAATAATACATAAATAAACTAAGTGCTGAATTTATATGGCCTTTGTATTTTCATTTATATAATTTAGGGATGTTCACAGCATTGCAGATGAAACAGGAATGTGATTCTGACCACCTGACTGTAGCCAATTAATGTAGGAACTAGTTAACTCAGACCTTGTTGCTCTGATATTATAAAGCAAGTGGCTGCCTAGTAGTGATTTTAGGATTCACTGTGCATACCCTTGTCTAAATGTGACAGGTATGTGGACAGCGGTAAGGGTGGTGGGATGGTCCAGGGCGGCACCGGAAAATTTTCCTCCTTTTCAAATGCTAATGCTGACAGGTATGGACAACACACAGCAATACAAACACCACAGCAGGGGCAGCCTCCCAGCACCCATTTTTTGGACACCGTGCTGTAAACACATACAATGCTGTTACCACACAAAGCGGTGCCTGTTGAGGTTCACTCACGGAGAGTAGTTTGTACCCCATCCTTGACAAGTAAATGTTCCAAGTTCTCCACAGCTTGAAGTGCAACTTCTTTTCTTATTCCTTTCTTTTTTCCCCAAAAGAATTCAATATTTAAATTTTTCAAACTACGTCCTCCCTGGAGCAACTGTTTGACATTCATGCATGCACCTCCCGGATACACAATCCCATTGTGGGTGTGTTCAATTTAGGTGACCTAGCATGCTCGCCAGATGATGCATTCATTCAAATGAATCGAATGACTTCCTGTCACATGAAGGAGTGGCTCATAAAGTTATAATCCTGATGATTTTCATGCATAAACCCCCATGTTTTTATAGTGTTTAAGGTCTGCGTTTTCTGCAATAGCCATTCAGTGTATTTACATCCAGCAGCAATCTCATCATATAGTAGTTTTCATTGTTCGTACCTTTCTGGATTGAAAGGGCTTTAAGGAGGAATCAATGCAGCATGTAACAGCCTCACTGTCACTCTCTTAACATCAGAGCTAAATCCCATTGTGGGTGCATTTGATTTGGGTAACTTGAATGATCACCAGACGATGCATTTGAGATTAATTAAGTCAAAGCACTGTACATATAACCTTTTTTACCTACACGTCAATCATAATAACGCCATCTGTAACCATGAGCTATGATGATGTTATCCTTAAAGTCATTGTTTTAAATTGTATTGTGCATTGTCCACAAACCAATAATGGTTGTCCACCGCCTCAACTCCACCGCTAATTGTCCAGCCTGATGGTGATTGAACTGCACATTTTGAGGGTTGGGCGGAACGCCTCTCCACCCTGTTAAAGTTCAAAGAATATCAATAACTTGTAGAAACATGGTAATCAAGTTTCACACTGTATCGTATAGACGGCAGCCAATTTTCAGAGGGGATTGTGAGTAAAGCCTGCAGCGCTCAATGGCAATAGTGTTTTAATCACTCTGTCACAGACTTGAGGCCAGCTTAAAGAGCACAGAAATGCATGATGAATGATGGCTTAGGCTCAGCACAACTGGTGTAGTCTGCAGGATTGCTATGATGCTGCAATGGAAAAGGCTGATTAGTGGCATCTGGGGGGATGATTAATTGATGCAAACACATTTCAATTTAACGGCTCTTTGATCAATTATTAATGAACAGACCCCCCCATCCCCCACTCACCCTTTTATAATGTACAACTTCAATTAACAGGCTCTCTGCTTTGACCTATCATTGCCCTTTCCTTCAATTCTGAACCTGGAAGTCTGCAGGCAAGTATGTCCGAATGATCAAAACCCTCATGCAGATAAATTCACTTCCACATGTGTGAAAATCATTGAAAGGACTTGAGAATAAATGAGAGTGGTTGTAAATTAAGATTTCAGAACACATAGGTACATGCTGGGGGAAAAGGAGAGTCATTGAGTGATGTTCAATTTCCACCCTGAGATCTTTCCATGAAGCTGACAGTTGCCTCTCCAATGAAATGTAACAAAGAGCTTGATTCCTCATTTCAGAACAGTTATTTCTCACATTCTCGTGGAAGCTGTAAATTGGAACACAGATTTCTCTCAGGACCTTTAGGTGAGAGAGTGCTCATGAATGTGCTGCCGGTAAGTTGGAAATTGTTCCCCTCAAGGCATCACTGCCTTTATCCTTGTAATCTTGCTTGTCTTGTGGACTGGTGGAGAAGGAAAAAGAAGCAAATCAGAAAAAAAAAACATATTTTGAGCATTGTCCTGAGGCCTTACTGTAGAAATGCTTCCAGTACAATAAGGCTTTTATAGGTGCTTCTGATTGCCAGGTAGTCATGGGTAATATTTGACACTCTCTAAAATTGGGAGGAACCTGCAATCTGACTACTATGTTTGCACTTACTCTACCATGGAGGTCAAACTGCATTAGAAAATGCATTTTAATTGATTCCCTTTATGCAGCAGCCAGGATTATTACAGTTAAAATTGTTTGTGCATCGCAAATGAATTTTGATGGCATTTACAACAAAGACCAGTGTGATACTAATTCCTACAGTTTCAATCAGACCACATGTATCCAGAGAATCATGCTGCTAAAGAGTTTGGCTGTTTTTGAAGTTCAAAAGTGATGCGTAGCCCATAACACTTTGAAACCCATTTTGGCAAAAGGGCAAATGATGCCTTCCATATCATTTTATTGCAGTCATCTCTCCTTTTATTGGTATGTTTACTCTGAGGGAAAAGCTCTCTACCCCTTCACTCTCTCTACTATAAATAATTCATTAAGGAGCAGGGGATAACAAGGGTATAAAGAAAAATATATGTATTGCTAGGGATCTGGGAAAGAAGCCAAAGGATATGTCAGACACAATTATGGGGAAAGGGGAGAATAATTCCTCCCATGTACTGCTTTGGCCCCACTTGTCCCTTTGGCTCTGTTCTCCACTCATCTAGCCAGTGTGGATGGGAGCATTAAGACACACAGGTGGACTGATACGGGTTGAAAGTGACCCTCTGCTCTCAGCACTGGCACTGAGCTGCGGAGCATCAGGCTAAGCCACTTTGACTCTCCCAGCTCTCTTAATTGCTCAGTGAACCTGGCTGCAGCATTGAGCTGCCTGACTTACTGGTCCCCCGAGAGTGTATTACGAGTGCTCTGTCCAACTAATCGCCTCCTTTGTCCCCCATCATCCCCACACGGTTTGTCCACACATAGTGACAGGCCAGTCATGATGATACTAGCGCCATCACCTCTTCCTCCTGCTCCTCTCCTCTCATTTCCTCCATACACCGTCATCAGCTGATACAGCAGAGTGCAACCGCTGAAAGGAAATTGTATTTTCTCTTTTCTAAAGTAACAGAAATATTCAGGACGGATTTCTTTTGTAAACAAACAAATGAAAGCTACACTCCAACATACACTGGCGGTTTCTGCATTTATTTTACGTTTTTCCTGTAAAAGCAAGCATCAACACTCAAGGACACTGGGTAATTCGATTTATAAAGACTGCTGCTGGTCAAAGTGCTCCTGTAAAATAGGAAAAGGTTTCCCACTAAAAGGTGCAGTACAAATTAATTTGTTTTCTGTAAATGCACCCTTGCAAAAGAGATACGCAGCACTGAATGCTCTAGGGCATCCTTTTGAAAGCAGAGAATATGACAAATTAGACCATTTGGACATAACTTTATGTGGCAAGAGGCGAAATGTCTCATCAGCATCATAAATATTTCAACGCCATCCCTTGATCCAGAGCAAAATATGAGGCTGGAAGCACATGTTCACCGGTGGGTAAAATACCATCCTTTATTTCCAAAGACATCTATCATAAAATTATCTGTGGCTCTGCCAGAGCGTTATGGTAATGCTCACAGCATCATGTGTCCAAGCTACAACTGTGACAGTAAAATTTAGAGCAAAAATATATATAAATGTAAATTACTCTATGTGAGTCACTCAAGGCAAAAAAGCTAAGAAGAGCTCAAATCCAAACAAGACTAGGGGCAACTTTTTTGAAGTTATGATAAAACAATATTTCACTGACTTTTTGAACTCATAGTTTCAGTCTTTACACCCACGACAAGGAGGGTAGAATATGTATATCCACCGAATATAGCTCTACCACACTATATCTATAAAGTCAGTCGAGACCTTTTCATGCAGTGACCTCTCTTTGTTGTTTTATGGTGGGCATTATAGCTTTGTATCCCTGGTTTAATGTTTTGTGAAAGACTTTTTCATGCACAAACTTTAATACTATAGCAAGAGTGCTTTTAACCTTTGGACTGTTGTTTAAATGCTTCAAGACTGCCAGTAGAGCTAATAAAATTCATGTTTGTTCTGTCGAAGTAACCCAGTAAACTAAAACATCATTAATAATGACGCAATTTGATCTGCAGCAGTGACTGTCCAATCATAGCTTAGCAACCTTTACTATGCACAGCACACCTGTCAAGCTTTGGATTTCTTAAAGTGATGAAGCGGCGTGTGTGAGGTAGTAATGATAGAGGTACTTAGCAGTGAAGGAGTTTGGAGGATCTATAAGGAATGGATTGAAGTGTGTGTTAATCTGCTCCTATGTAAAATTACATTTTTATGTCCCACTAACTAGCTTATTACCTGCAGTACATTACACACATACATCACTTTATCATTCATTACATATAATTTCATACTGTATTGTACTTTAATACTGTATTATACAATTCTGTGCTATGTTGCTGTACTACTACTACTACTACTACTACTACTACTACTACTACTTTATATCCAATATTATGCCATATTCTATAATGTTATCATGTTATATCATGTTATCATGCTGTATCATGTATTATGTATATAAACAGTAAAATTGGAAAAAATGAAAATTTTGGGTCCGTGTATACAAATCCTGTAGCATTTCGTGCCAAGAGACTGCATTGCGACTAACCAGCAGATGAGCTGAGATGATGCTAGCTTTTTGCCGGGGATGTGCAGCTCTATCCTTGAGTGTTTTTTTCACATTATCATCACGTACATCTTCAAGACACTTTTTTACAGGGTTCTTGTTTTAAAATTAGTCAGCTGAAGACCACATTTTCAACCAACTGATGCTAAATCAGCCAGCTAACAGCTGTAATTTTTAGCTGCCAAAGTAAACTGAAAGACATACAACAGTAAGGGGCTGGGGTTTCGTGATTACTGTTATTGTTTTTCTTAAATAATGATTTAGGCCGATGAATTCTGTTCTGAAGGCTGCAGCTGAAATTGTTTACGCTATTTAAAATCATTAGACCCACTACCTTGAGATTATACAGTATTGCTCTCCTACTGCCTTACTTTTTTCTGTGCATTATTCATAAACGAGTTTTAAAAACAACTCCCCCACAAACCTTTTCCAGACTCTTGTGACTAATTGTGAAGGCAGAATATTTAAATCTATGAATCACCTCCAAAGTGTCATTTCAAAGGCAAAACCAGAGACGGCACTAACTTGAAGTAATGACACTATTTCAGTTAAAGTTGCAGTTTGACAGTTTGAGTGGAGCCCTGTCACTCCTTATTGTCTCGCTGTGCTGGTTTTTAGGTAGAGCCGCAGATGATTTGAGCATGTACTGTGCATGGCGCTATGCTAGAATGACAGGCTTTAGAGCACCAGATTTACATCAAGAAATAAACCAAAACACATCTCACGCAATTTCCCTTGACATGGATTATGCTTAGCATAATACAGCAGATATCTAGAACAAGAAAGTAAATAATGAAGAAAGTGTTTTGTCTACTGCACTTAAAAACATAAGTCAAGGGCTGGAATCAGACCTGCTGCTAGCCGCTGATCCATGGAGATGAAGCATGGATGGATCACGGATATGATGCATGGATGGTTAGGAAGATTATAGATAACAGATACAGTGTATAGACGGATATTACTCTGTGTGAATGACCTTAGCTGTGGATTCATTCAAGAACATCTGCCCTTTTGCATGAGCTATGAATCAGTATTTGGGACATGACCTTTAAAAACAATGAGGTATTTACCCAAAGGAAGGTGTTGGCATATTGTGTGTGGTGAGGCAAAGAAAATATCTCCATACAGTATGAGATTGGCTGAAAGCATCATGGGGGGATAATGACTGTCTCAGTAGCCCTTTAAATGGTTAAATCTTATAATTATAATGCAAAGCCACCATCAAAGTCTCATCTGCCCATCTTTAATCCTTTCTCCATACAGTCAATAACTACCCATATTACATTATACTCCACCCTCACTCTCAGATGCATATATGCACATAATTTATTCAGTGATGTTTATTCAGTTTTCAAAAAGACCCCTCCCCCACTCCAGCCCACCACAAATACCACATTTACCGCGCCCAAAAATGTGCAGAAATTTTGCTTTTAATTGAACATGATGTCAATGAAGGACAATGTTGTTAAAGAGGAAATTGGGACGTGATTACAGGCAGCTTTTATTGTACAATACATGGCTGCCTCTTTTCATTCCAGCCTTTGTCGAGCTAAGAGCAATGTTGATAATGTCTGCCGGTGCAAAGTGCTCTTTGTGCTTTTGAATGAGGCTGTACTTAGTATCAACAGTGTTAATGAAGACTCTTTCCTGCACATTGCCACACATCAGTAATACGTGGTTGTGAGGGATTTGCCTCTCCCATCCCCGCGTGGCTTTCTGTCTGTCTCTTTGTATTTCTTTCTTTCGTCTTTCCCTCCCTTTCCCTCTCGTCCTCTCTCCTCCTCCTCTGCCTCGTCTCTCTCCCACTTTATCTTTCCCCCTTCCTCTTTTGGTCTCTCTCTCTGCCTCTCTCTCCCCACTGGCATCAAAGAGGTACATAACCTGAAATGAATGCATGTGTTAATCACCATCTCCTAAGAATTAAATGATCTCCAACCACTCTGACAATTCATGTGCAAAAGAGAGCTCTCAGTATGCATAAGCACCGGGCTGAGCATTTACATGGATAACAGTGTCAAAACATTAAGTAGGAGGTTCAGAGAAAATGGCTCTTCCAGGAGATCAAAACCTTTCAGCGTTCTGTGCGAATTGGATTCCCCCTATGTCTCTGTCGCAGTCTGCAAATGCGTTTTGTAACCTAGATATGTTCATAAAAATGCACTATTTACGTCAACATTTTAAAGTTTATCTTACTTTCTTCCTCTTTCTCTTTTCCATCCTATGACTTTGTACAAGTCTTTCACAACAAACATCGACATCCTGCAATTATAAATATGTAATTATGATCGTGAGCAGCACTTTCAGGAGTTCTGAAAAATAACATATAGTTTGGTATGCTGTCCTTCTTGACAGACCTCTACACCCACAACATGATGTGTTAAGTTTGAAAGATGAAATGAAAATGTGTACCACAATAAAAAAAAAAAATCTCCCAAATTTGATCAAATGTTTAAACCTGCAATTATTAATTTTGGCCGCTCAGTGGTAGTGGAAACAAGGACCCAATTTACACCACGCATAAAATGCGATCTGTACCCTGACAATGAAAAATGTGTGTTGATGCAAGGTGGAAATGCCTCGTGATCGCAATGTGATTGGATCTGCCTCACCACATCTGGAAGTAGTTTGGCTTAGATCTCAGGTAAACAGGCAAGCAGTCCATAATCCATGCTGCCATTAGCACGCAACATAACATTGATACAGACATTTGTCTTTAGCTAACTCAGCTATAGTTTAGTTTATTGGTTGAATTTAGAGAGCAAGAAAGCGAGAAGACTGAGAGAAACAGCCTCTAATTATCTGATTATATATATTTTTTGCCATGAAAGCACCAAAAGATGTATTTTTCAACAGAACCGCATGAAAAATGAAAGCAATGTGGGTGGAAGATCAAAGATATGCAGTAGAAATAACTGTATACGCAATGGTGTGCATTCTGTGTACTCATCTCTGCAGCTGATCTGCTGTTAACAAAGCATATCATTTATCTAGTGACAGAGTAGCCCACATGCCAGTACTACTACAGGACAAACTGTCACAATGTTTTTCATACAAAGACAGGAATAGCTTAATAACAGGGAGTCTGGGGCTGATTGCCGCCACCTAAAATTACTCACACATACATTTTTGTTCTGGAGGACCGATCTCAATGAGGATAACGAAAATGCAAAAAGACCAAATGTAAACACAAAGGCAACATCGGATCGTTTATCATCGGATAACGTTCCCAGATCCCATTTTAATACCAGGTGTAAATGAAACTATGAGCGCCACAGTGACGCCTTTATTACCTTTTAAGTTGACGTCGGACACTTTCAGGTCTTCATCAGACCTTGTCGATTTATTTTGATTGTCCATATTTTAATATTCATTTGTAAATAATGTATTGAGTGTTGGCGCTGGTTACGCCGACTGCTCTTCAAGAATATGGATGTTCTATTTTGCACTAATTAGCTGGTGGAGGAGGCTCCAGGAGGACGTCAACATCCCTTCTTATGTTTTCATGTCCTTCTAGTGGCAACTTTTTCAAAACGATGCTGACAGATGACAGTTCTGCCCATACTGTCCCAATTTGGACAGTCATTTCTAAGGACCGACGGTGTAGGACTATTGAAACCTTTTTGATGAGCAGCAAACTGACTTCAAGATCAAACTGCTAGTCCAGTTACTGCAGGCTTTCTGATCTTTTGAATATCCTGTGATGTGAAAGACCAAGAATCTTCACTGAATGCCATCTTGCTGTGTGCGGAGATGCAGGGATGAGTAGCTAAAGTCCGTGGAGTCATTTCAATCCTTCTTTCCTTTAGGGGCTCAGGAGGATATTCCCACCACAGGGCTTAACTTGTGGTATCATAATTCTATGTGATCATAGAGTTATTGTACAAAGCTATGAGTCTGTAAACGCCAACTCTGAAGCAGATGACAAGTAGAAAATGGATGATATGGTTGTTTTTGCTGGGCTTTGCATTGTCAGAAAGACACTTATCACGTTGTAGTAGCAGCAGTGGATAAATAAGAAAGAGTGCAATTCTGATTTATGTAAATGACGTGGTTGAAAAAGCAGATGTAACGGCAAAGCAGTGAAAATGTTTGTACTGCATGCTTTCAAATACACAAAAGTATTTTGAACCCAAGTAACCCCCAAAATAATGTCTGTTGCAGATGAGTATTCTCGAGTAATTGGAAACATTATGCCAATTCATGATATAACATTAAGCCATCCTCTCCACACGGCTGAAGTAGTTTCATTTAGTCAAGGCAGGGATTTTTGTTGTTGATAATTTTGTTTTTAGAAGGAGCAATACCATCAAGAGAACTCAAGCAAGTGCTGTTAAAGCAATCAACGAACTCTTCAGAACTGAGTGGAAGCACTGAAGTAGTGTTGGAAGAGAAAAAAGGCTCAAAAGGCTTCTGTAGATATACGGGCAGTTAAAGCCATACGAGCAGGCGGGAGCGTAACCAATAACCATATGGTCAGCCACACATATTTATTTGAGTTCAGCATTAACTTAGGTGACTCCGAAGGCATTACTGTTAAAGACCTTTAGCTTTAAATGATAATGGCCTCTAATAGCCACCCGTTCTCATTTCCAGGTTGTTAAATACTGACAACGTTTTGTCACGGCCCTCTGTGTCTCATACAGATGACAAGGTGCATTTTAGCATCTGTATAAGATGCCAGCCAGAAAGCCTCTGACAGTGTTAACAATTTGAAACAGTTTGGTTAGGTTAAGGCGACCAAACAACCTGGATCATGGTTTGTTTAAGTTCGGGTTAGGTTTAGGCTTAGGGGCGAGCATGCACAGCTAGCTACCATTAGTTATGTATAAATTTCATGAGTAGTGTTAATCTTTGATGCTATGATAATGACTTCAGCTTATCTTGTAGCTCTTGGTCTGTTACTCTTTTAAATTGCTGTGCTTCAGAAAGGAACTTCGACATTAACGCTACTTATTTCACACACCCTTACTTGAGTAGGTTTCTCAAATTATAATTTTCATGTTCACTTGAGTCATTTTAAATGGGAGTAATTGTACTTTTACCTGAGAGTAGATTTTCAATACTTTACCCACCAAGACAACCCGATCTGTACATCCTGCCTGATCGATCGTACTGTGCATTTGCCAAGGTCGGGTACTAATGCTTGACCAATGAGTTAGTCTAACCATGTAGCTCATACAGATGCTAAAGGGTACCTTGTGCATTTGCATGAGATGTCCAGGGGTGTGATACATTGGTATTTGACAACCTGTGAATGAGAATGGTAATACAGCTATTAGGAAAAATAGAAAGGCAGGAAGATTCATAAAGTCCAGCACAAAATCGTTGGAAAAATCAATAAATACAAATGAATATAAGAGACTTTATCAAGAATGATCTGGCTGTTAGTTTTAGAGGTCCAGGACACCCAAAAGAACATTTTGTCACTATTCAATAAGCCCAATTAGTCAAATAAGAATTTCGAAATGAGCAAGAAGAAGGGACGCCATTTGAAATCAATTTGGTGTATAACTGAAACTCCATCAAGAGTAGCTTCAATCAATGGGGCCAATCCTCCGTCACTCAGCCACAATTCAATTATCAGAAATCTATAGTGTAAAAGATCAGAGATTCATTTGATGCAGACTTGTATTTAATTATCCAAAGTTGGCACTGGCAGTTGCACAATCAATTATCGGCAAGAAAAAGAAATAAGTATTGCGTTTGAGAATGACAGCAGTTGTAAAACACACTGAAAAGGGAAGACTGAAACTTCAAGGACGGAGATGATGAGGGTGTGGGTGGATGCTGAAGATCAGAGAGCTCCTGTTAATTACTGTGGAGGCAATTTAAGAGAAAGAACAATGCCATACCCAACAAAGGGTGTTGAATAGTTTCTTCATACCAACCAGCATTTTAAGTCCATTTACCTTTTACTTATTAAAGGGAAAGTGCAAAGTCCTAAAGATGTTAAAAAATAGATACACCCCATTGTAAGAGTAACAGTAAGCAGACGCTCATTTTACAGATCAGACTACAAGACCGGAAATCTTCTAAAGCTTTTTCAGGATTAATGGGAAATGCTAAGTCTGTACTGTGGCATGAAAGCTGGCTGCTAAACATTGTTTATTGGTTTGCAATGAATTCCAACAGGGGGGAAAAACAGTAAAATATCTATAAAAGCAACATTTTGACACGTATTATGTATTAGTCTCAAGGCAACCATGCGGGGGAAAAACAAACAAAAACAAAACATTGCACCTGAAAAATGCATACAGTTTGTCTTTTCAAACCTGTCTTTGGTGGTGCATTCAAGGACTTTTCAATACTCTGCTGACAGCTGGAAAGTATAGCACTGATGAGCTATAATGTTACATATCTCAAAAGGCTAAGCAAGCAAGCTGTTGTAAACAGGATGTTTTGTTTTTTGTAATGTGTTCAACAGCTGACTCGCAAGTCTCAAATGTAAGAGCATCTTTGAATGTATCAACAGGTCTCAGGACAGTTTGTGCTCCCTTATCACAGAGACATGGCAGCCTAAAATCTCTGAAATGTTATTTTCACGCCATAGTGAAATTAAATCAATGGATCAAAACGTACTTTGGAAAAGAGTTGACAGGGAAAATGCACAACTCTTAATCAGTGCTGCCATTGTTAACATGTAAAACCGCGGCTATTGTCTTGTGAGATAATCTTTAAAAAGCAGTGGTCCAAAAAAGACTCGATGTACAATAGCTATTTCTCTTTTCGCCTCTCATATAAAACATTATTTTGAGTTGAATTTCACTTTTGCAAGACTTACTTTTTAACCTAATCTCCAAAGTTTGGCATATCTGCTAAAGTTTCACACCATTAAAATGAATAATCGGCTGTTGGAGCTTACACAGTGTCAGGCTCCTCAGGCACTGTGTCTGTTTATTTCCCAGAGTGCAGTTTGTAAAGGAAATTGGTTTATACTTATGAGCCATTGATCCACAGAGAAAGGTACAGTTTGTCATTCAGTAGGTCTCTCGGACAGAGGATGGAGAGATATGGGAGCGTCCGGGGAGAGATGCATCCAGATAAGTTACTCCCACTATTGCTATCAGCGTAGTCTAGGAGAGACTATGAGAGGATATGAATGGCTCACTGTTAGCAAGATTTACCAGCCATGTTAAATACATCGGTTTAGATGCTCAAAAGTCAGGGTGCGACATAGCATTCAAACAATTAGAACCTCTTTTATTAGCCTTAATTTAGTTTAAAAACTGGGTTGATTTTTTTTTGTTTTTTTTTTCGCGTGAATGGATTTGACTTGCAGTCAAGAATCAGAAGCTGTGTTGCATTTAGAAAATGTTTCTAATGTAAATTTTATGAAAAAGCTTTTGAAGCTGACTAGTTATGTAGATGAAGCCATTTAAACGTGTCTCCTGCACACTTGCTGAACTAATGATTATTTTTCCATAACTATTCAAAAGTTCTTACAACGACTTGGTTCAAAGATATTAGGACACTGTTATAATGTAAAACACTGATTTTACTGTATATCAGCCAATAAAGGCTCACAGCTGGACAGTGGAGGAGTAGGTGGTGTAATGTAAAATGACTCAAATTTCCAAAATAGGAATCATTAAATAAGACTAAAAGAGACGCTTGGACAAAGATTAAATGCTTATAACAAAATTGACGTTGGCCACAGCTACATATCACTTATTGAAATGCATCATGAATGTCAGTCTTTTATGCCTGTAGAAGAAGCAGCTATTTTATCCACCTCAGCCAACATTTTGCCCAAAAGGATTAAGCCATATCTGCAGATACACTGGATTTTTGTGCTACGATACCGATGAATTAATTCGATAAAGGCCTTATTTGCAGAGAGGCAGTGCAGCCTTTTGAAGGAGAAGATTGCAGAGCTCGTGATGCCCATGCTCCACTATCTGAATTCACAATATGTCATTACATACTCAAGTTTCAGAAGAGCAATTCATGCTAATGGAAGTAATTACACAGCAATTATAACCTGTCTGAGTGAAAGACTACAAATGAGCCGGCATGTGACTGAAATAGGTGCTGCTCACACAATCAACACATCTATCTGTGTATGACATACTTAACCACTGTGCTCTCCATGTCGCTGTTCTTAACTACTGAGTTGAGAGGAAGGGAAAAGACTGACATTTCCATAATCTTACATGAACACTGAATTTGACCTTGTGTTAGTTAATACCCAGCACAGCTCAGCACTTGAAAGAACTCTTATCTCCATTTTGATGAAGTTCAGAGGGGGGGAAGTGGATTCATCCCTTTTCCCCACGGAAATCCCAAAGGTTAAAATCTACTCACTCGATATTTAATGTATGATAGTGAATTTGATGTCACTGATAAGAACGCTATCCTTTCTGTAGTATTACTGAACTCATGTTTAGGGTACCAAAATTTAGTCCATCAGTACTGCATTGGAATGATATTTTAGGTCTTAAACGATTACTCAAAGATTTTTACTTGAAATCCTCTATTTAAATTCACTGCTTTAAATCTTCACTTCATCATGAAGCAGTTCAACAGCAAATGAGCTGCCAATACAGGAACTGTGTGAGCTGAATATTGACAAAGTGTGGAAAGGGGGAAGAGGGGAAAGAAGCGTCAGCCAACAAAAAAAAGATAAAAACTTTCGAGATTTTGAAAGCAGCTGCGGTGCAGGGCGAGGTGCATCACCTGCCACCAGAATGTGTCAGCAGCATTATGTTACGCCTGTGGAACAGCAGTGACCAACAAACTCAATGACAAATTAGATCGCTTTGAAAAACAACCCAAATGCATGTTTTGCTTGATGTGGTGCCCTTACTGGCATCGTTTCTCTGGGTCCAAAATGTGCATGCAATATCCTTAACATGATTGGTGGCACGGTGGTACGGTGGAAACACTGTCGCCTCACAGCTAGAAGGTCCTGGTTCGATTCCCGCTGTGGGCACTGGTGGCGTGTCCTCCACCATGCCTTCGGTGCCTGCTGCTTGAGGAAAAAGGGCCTTTCTGTGTGGAGTTTGCATGTTCTCCCTGTGCTAACCCGGTGTATCCTCCATAAAAATACCCCCACTAAAAACATGCAAGAAGATCACCACCTGACCAATGGTGACGACAAAGGAACTGGTCCCCAGGCGCCGGTCGGCTGGCAGCCCACCGCTCCTGGTCTGCTGCGGAGGAAGGACTGACCAAGGATGGATTAAAAGCTGAGAAAGAATTTCACGTATGCATGGCGTGTGCAGTTTCCCCGCTTAACTCCGCATGTTGTGTTAATTGTAACTAATAAACGATTTCTTCTTCTTCTATTATATTCTGATGTGATATTCACAACAATGAACCAGATATTTCCTTCAAATTGGCCTGGCATCTATTGCTGCATGAATTCATGTCAAAATAATTTAGAACAATCACAATGATTGTTACAGTCACTCTATGTTGCATTGAGTTGTAGCAGAAGCAAGAAACAACAAAAATCTTCAAGTTAACAAAAAAAAAAAGAGTTATTAGGCGCCAGACTGCACAGAAGCAGTTCCAAAGCCACCCACGTTTACTCCTTTCAGTCCTTTGAATAATTGATACATTACTGTTTTAGGTCATGAGGGGGTTTTGGTATTTATAATGAGCACAAAAGCAATACATCCACATGGGATTTCCCCATTCATGGAGCTCATGATAATAAAGAAAAACGCTCTCAGTATAATGTATATATCACGACTAATTGGAGCTGAGGATGCCTTTACTGTCGCTGGTTTGAACTGCGACCCTGGCATTTTCAGAGAGAACAATCTCTGAACCGAATCCTGGACCTTTTTGGTGGGGTTATGCAGTGTTTTAAAGAGCTTCATAATGAGTGGTTGGGTTTAAAAGCTGAGGGACCAGGGTACCACTGAACCCCCAACTCTGACTGATATAACACAGTTAAATTATTCATTTGAAGTAATAGTCTCGGTGATGAAATATTCATCATTCTGTAATGAGGGATGTATTGATTTAAATAGTAGCTTTTTGTTGAAAGCCCCGGCTTCAGCCCGTGAAAAAAAAGAATGAAAGGTATTCTGCAGATCATCGTTTTGTATTTTATCAGCATTGAGCACTTGTACTGATTACTAATTAGGCACTCTTGTGTGGAAACTGGGGGAAATCACAGTACCTTTGTACAGTAGATTAGAAATCAGCAGTTACTGATAATGAAAACATTGTTACTCTTTATTGCATCATTTCACTGTGAATTTCATTTGCCTGAAGGACAAAATTGTGCAGACTACTCAATGACCACTTGTTACACCAAGTCTGTGTTATATTTTACCATCAATAATTAGTAGTAAAAAAAGTATTTAACATTTTTTTTCTGTCACTTCAGAGTAACTAATTGTATCAGAGACATACAGTATTCTTTAATAGGGACTTTGAATTTTGGTTACAAAGAAAACAATATTTCAATCTTTATTTAGGACAAATGACAGAATCATGTAAATGATATTATGAGAGATTATGGGAGTTATTGTGATACACCATTTCCAAACATTGTACATCAATGTTTCTTTTTCTTTTTCAACTCGCATCGAAACATGAAATGCATGCTTGAATTTGCCAGCTGGATGGGCTTTAGTGGTGGAAAGTTACCATTTTTTGGGTACTTGTATTTTAAATGAGTATTTGGATATCCTGCTACTTTATACATTTCAGAGAGAAACACTATACTTTTCACTTCATTTAATTAAGAGCTATAGTTACTCGTTACTTTTCAAATTGACATCTTACATAAAAAACACAGTTGATCTATATAGTTTCAGTATATGTGATCCATTTTTACAGATTAAAAAACCAGAAGTACACGAAGTAGTCAAAATTATTTCCACCTTGACCAGTGAAACCAATTATTACTGCTTGCATAGTATGCATTAGTACATGGATAATAATGATTCAGTAATATCACAGTATAACATTGACAGCAGCCACTCTACATTTCCTTTTGATACATGAAGTCCATTTTCTTGCCGGTGCTTCTCTACTTTTAACTGAAGTGATTTTTTTTTTTCATTTTTACTGAAGTAAAATTTTGAATGGAGTATTTTTATCTTGTGGCAGTGCTACTTTTACTTAAGTAAATGATTTGAATACTTCTTCCACCTCTGATGGGTTGTAACTGAAGTGAAAGGAAGATGGAGCGAGTATTAGCAGGATGGAGGAGTAATGTGAGCATAAATTTAGGTAGAATATCACTCTGATGGCGATGAGCCACATGGCGCTCATTGTCTGTGTTTTATTCATTTTAACTTTTTTTTTGAAGCACTTTCTGATGTCTGCTCTTGAAAGGTGCTATATAAATGATGTGACCTGAGTGCCATGTGGCTCTTTCCCTCCTGCTGAGAGACAGTGGAGATCAGGAAGACACACAGTATGTCAGTCTGTATCTTCTCCATACTTTTAGAGAAATTAGAGAAATGTGCAGTTATATTGTCGGCCGATATGTTTATGAATCAGTGAGTCCAGAGGGACTAGGCCTTATGGTGTCCCTTTGGGGGAAATTGTCTATAGGGAATTAAAGAGGGAATAAAAGGACAATCAGAGAGTGTGTGACTTGAAATCAAAGCCCATTCCATCAACTGAATTATTCTTATTCTTTTTAATAACATTACAGTTACAGCAGCAAATACTTACAATGGGGCTGTGACAAGAAGTGAGTTAATTGAAGATAGCATTTTTACAGTTCAGTGGTTTTGTGTTTTCAGTACTTGAGATAGGTTTGTTGTCATAGTAGATCGCCAATTTGTTTTCCTATCATCCAAAAGTAATAAACAGCTCTCAATGAAACACACAACCTGACAAGCTTTTGTTCCCCCCCGCTGTGCATGAGCATAAACAGTGTTACTTTAGACTGAAATCCTGACAGTAGCTTCGATCTTCATGCATTATGGCTGTCATTGTAAGCAAGCCCTGTCAAGAAATTGCTGTTTGTGTGAAACACAGTATTGGACAGATTGTCAGACACTTTATGGCAGGGAACAAATGCCTTAGGATAATTTTGTTTACGGCAGTGGAAAACATGGAATAGCATGGAATAGCAGCTTCGCGTGCCAAACTTAGAGGATGTAAGTTCGGGACGTAAAGAGGCACCATTTGTCTTAGGTAAGCACCAGCCTACATCTTTTTCATGGCATAAACTGCTGATTAAACATGACATATTGAGGGGGTTGTACAGGGCCTATGAGAATTATGGTACAATCATAAACAAGCACGAAAATGTGTCCCTGCTGGCTAGAATTAATTAAAATACAATGGTGCTGCATTTCTTTATTCAGCTGAATCATTTATAGTGTGCAAATTTGGAATAAGCATTAGATTTAGAATTAGATTTATTTGTCCTTTTTTTTTGCAAGGAAAACTGTTTCCACCTTCCATACAGCCTCAGAATACACCAAACCCAACAATACATACATGAATCCAATTATTATTATTATTATTATTTTTATTGTTAATTAAGTATTATTAATATTTGTATTTAGAGTACTGGACTCCAATGTAAGAAAACTACACTTTGTGGTGGTTTGGAAAGTTCTGCTATTTCCCTGTGTACTGTGGAGAGGTGTGGGGCTTTGGTTCCTGTGTGTCCTTTTTTTGGCAGAGGCTGGGTGTGGTTCTCCAGGTGGATTGGGAACTGGCTCTAACACAGCTGGGACTCATCACAATCAAGCACAGCATAAAGACTGTGGACTGCAGAGGACTCGTTGCCAGATTGTTTCTGCTGCTTAGTGGTAGAGTTGGCCGCTTTATTATTGCTACCTACGAGGAGAAGTTTATATTTAGCCTTTACCTCTCTTGTGTTGATTACCAGTGCTTGATCTCTTGTGTCTTTTCTTTGTGCTTGGTGAGTTCTCCTGCACCGTTCTCCAGCTCCTCTTGCCTCCAACGCTGTACTCACACTACCTGAGCTCTGTGCTCTCCAGCGTATCTCTGAGCTGTCTCTCCACCTCGGTGCCTCGTGCCTCATTCCCAGGGCTTCCCAGCAATGAGTTTCCTGCATACCTGGAGACTCCCTTCATTATCCACTCAATAGATACCTATTTTACCCTTGCCCCCTGTCTGCGTGTCAGCTATTGGGTCCAAATCCTGCCTTAACACAACACTCTGCTTATAATACAAGAGATAGCAATGAATGAAGTAGCACCGATGGCTTGCCTCCACCTTTACCAAATCATACTGAAAGGAACCTGAATTATATTGTGCAAAAACTGAATGGATGGCTTACTTTTGTAGGTGTTAAAAACTCTGGGATACATATTAACATGAACCTTCCTTTCATTGTTGATAGCTGGAGACAGCAGATTTTACCTTGCTTCAGGCTGAATGAAAGTCAAGAGAATTACTTTGAATGTAGTCCTAGCTAACCTTCAACTCTGGTAACTATAATTTAATCTTCTGTTAGTGTCTCATGTTAACTTTGCACATGTTACAAAACTGTGTTTTTTGTGTGTGCACATTTTGACCTTGACATGAGCACTTCAGCACAGATGCACACATCTGCCCTTCATCTGCCTATCTGCTAAACATCCTCCTGTAATTACTGTATAGTGGTACAATAAAAACACAAGGATGACTACAGGTATACTTGCCTCAGAAGCAGAAATAATGAAAGATGGTGATATATTCAGTTTCCTGTACAGCTTCCGTTACACTTGAAGCCCTTCTTGCACTGCATATAACATCCAGTGGGAAAGGCTGTAAATGCCAAGAATGCTATGAGGGAAAACAGAAGACACTTCCACTGTTGCTGCACTTTACTGGCTCATCCTACAGTTAGTGTTGACTATTATAACCTGCAGTTCATGTCTTCCTCCAATGGCCATTACAGAAACAGGAAAATGATATCTCAGGAGACAACAATTAGGATTCCTTCCTTACACCAAAAACATGCGCCAAATGAAAGATTAGATAACTATTACATCATTTCATTAAATATTTACTTCCCATCTAAATGATCAGGAATGCAGGAGAACTCTAGTTTTGCCCATGAGCCCGTGTAGCCCAAATAGCAAATAACAGGGATCATTTCTAATTTTAGAAACATAACCTTTTTGATCATTATAAATGACTACAATACTTTTACTTGTCAGGAACACTTACGCCATGTTGCACATACAGCTCCCAACACACATTGACATGGCTGCGCGGTTGTGCTTTTTGGGATGCTCCCTGCTGCATGAACAGAGCAAAGCACCATAGAAAAACAACAGCATAACAAATAATATGCAGGGGGGCACTGCATACAATCCCCAAATGAGAATAAACTTAGAAATAAAGAGACACCAGGGTGCATACAAAAGGCTGAGATGGAGGAGGCTTCTGCCAATAGCAGCAGAGGAGTTGTTTGGATTTTCAAACAGAGGCACCTTTGACATTAACAGCCTGTCAGGAACTTTGTTGATGGCCAGAAGTGCAGTTGTGTAGTTGTTTGTCTTGCGCAGTTGTTAGCTCCATGTGGTAGCAGTGCCGTGGCTGAGAATGTCTTTCTGTGTGCTAGTGATGCTCGCAGGTAGTCTGGCTGCTAATTTGGTTGACATTTCAACTGAAGTCTGTGGGGTGACTCAGGAAGGGTTCAGGAGGCTGACGAACAATCAGCTGATTGCTTGATCGAAAGCAGAGAAGGCTGAGTTGAAGGGCCAAATGATGAAGTGTGCTACAGTCCGATTGATTGATATTCTGCAGAGGTTATGTGGTTGCAAGACCGGGCAGAGAAATATCAGAGCAAAGACAACAGCGAGAAAGAGAGATGGGGGAGTTTGGAGTTTAAGAGGGTTGCTGCAGGACAAAGACCAGAGCCAGTATTTGATATCAGCACTTGAGCCTCCTTCAGTAAGATTTCAGTGTGTATTTTCTTATGGATGTTTGAGAAGGTTATTATTACTGATGGATCAATAGGCAATAGAAAATCTCTTTTAAAAGACATGTTCAGTTGCTCAAAGGAACACCTAAGTTAACTGTTCAAAATGGAATAACCAGTAGCAGAATGTATGCAGGATGGCCTTGAAAATTTTATCAAAGTTTCCCCAACAGTTAGAACATAACATGAGCCATATTCTGATACAGAATAGATTTCACCCTTCTACCATCTTTTTTCATAGATTATTATTATTATTATTTTTTAAAGTATTTCACCTTTATTTGACATGCAATGCAGAGAGAGATAGAGGAAACATGGGGAGAGAGAGCAAACATCCCCCAGGAGTTGAATCATGTTACGTGGTATGCACCCTAAACAACAGCCATTGGAGAGCTCTCAACAGAAGTTTTAAAGACTCATTTCTGAGTGCTGCTAAAGGTAGCATCTCTTTTAATGTAGACCTAGCTAGCTGACTCAATTCTTGTAAATCTAATAATTTAACTTGCCATGCCAAATGTTGACTAATGTTCGGAAAAGCTAATGTCAGCAAACTTTTGTCATGTTAGTGACTTACTTAGCTGACTTAAAGCCATATCATGCTTTTTAGGTTTTTCCCTTTAGTGTGTCATGTAGCTTTTTGTTGCATGTAAAACATCCACAATTTTTAAAACAGAGCCCAAAGGAGGATATTCTCTCTCCTCACTGTTCCTGAACTGCCTGAAGGGCCTTGTTTGTAGTCCAGCCTTTTCTTCCATTGCTTGTTTGTGTCACTACGTAACACAGGACCACCTCCAGCTCGGTGACCGTCCTCCAGCTGGGTGACCATCCCACCCACTGACACCGTGCTGTCTGCCGTTGTTATACAAAGATGTGGAAAGTATGAGCAAAGCATGCCAATTTCTCCTCTTTGTCAGCTGCAAAAACTGACACAAAATTCTTCATCTACTCCCACCATCAGAGCATGTCAAGCATGTCAAGACCAGGTGGATTAACTTTATTTTTGATGGACATGTTCCCACAACAGTGTGAACACTCTTACATGAGTGCGCTAATCATTTCACTTCAGACTGCTTCCTCAAGGAGGCCAAGCACAAAGCTAAGAGCTATGTATGGGAATTGCTCTGTTGTTGGCTGCACAAACCAGCCTCAGAGGACAGAAGAGCTGAGTGCATAAAATTTATCTTTTATTGAAATGTGACAGTAAGTGTCCTCACAATGACCTCAAAGCTGAAATGAGTGTGCCTGCATGTTGCTGCTTTCTCAAGGAGGGGCGGTAACAGTACAAACTCAAGGATGGATCAATACCAGCTGTCCATGACCTGACTACATACTTGGAAGCTGTAAGATTTGCCATGCTTTATGTTGCTTTGCTGTTTACTTTGCAGGTTAGCCTGCTGAACTCTGCTGACTAATGTGGCTGGTGTCTATTGCTCACACAGACTGGGGCATGTTGGACTGATGTTGTCATATTGATGGACACAGAAACTCTGTGAATGTTCAGTCTCATTTGAAAACAACTGGATAATGTAGTAAGCTGGATGCCAGAAAGTGTTTCTTCTTGTTGTTTTTTGTGGAACTTTCTCCTGCAGCGTGAGCTCAGCTAGCTCACCTATAGCTTTATCACTATCTTCATGGTATGTCTATCAAGTAAATTTACATTCAGCAGCAACACAGAGACATGCCAGTGATGATCCCAGAACAGACCGGGTGTCTGTATAACAACCAGTGTGTGAGTGTGTGTGTTTGTTGCTGCTGTATGTAAATTTACTTCATAGATATGGTCTGAAGATAACAAATACTATGTGTGAAAAAGAAATGGTTAAACTGCAGGAACTCCTTTGCTCTTGTTTTTGCACATGTCAATTAAAGATAAAGATCATTGATCACATCTGTTTTTATGAACTGAGTTTGCACGCACTTATTCATGTGTTATTTCATGACCACATTGATGATCTTTTAATAGCGCTGCCTGCCCGACAGTACATACCATGCACAAGTACTTTTATACACTTTTTCTCACAAAATGTAACATGAATTTAATGTGGGCTTAGGATACAAAAGTGAAATCAATTTCTCAAAGATGTTTCTTTGGGAGAATGTGATTTATTGTTGGATGTGCATCCTATTGCTACCTACAAGAACAGGTAAATAATAGTTCTCACTATAAATACAAAGCCCAAACAAATTACAGCAGATTTTGACATTGCACACCACTGTCACGACACTGAATTTGAATAAATAAGTTCAATTTTGATTTGATTTTGCAGTCTGGAAAGCCACTGATGCATCTCTACAATGTTTATGTTGGCACCTTGTGACAATGTGGTGGCTGTGACTGTGCTTGTGAGATGTCTGAAAACCAATTTTCAGTAGTTTCAGTGCTGAGAAATGTACAGTATGTCTGACAGGACCAGAGTGCAGGAATATGATTTTTCCTTGTCAAACTCAATCTAACATATTCTCCTCCAAAAGCAAGGCAGTGTGCCATCTTCATCTGGTTGGAACCATGATAATTTATGCAGAGACAGGAGGTGCTGCAGACTGTGGCATGTATTCAGTGACAATGTAGGCTGCTGTATCTAACAGTTTTTACATTTGTGCAGTTTGGATGATATACGAAGCTTAATATCAGGTTAAGTTGTGCTGCTTGTTAGTTTGCTACATGCAGGAAATAGAGAGACATTCAAACCCACTCCATAACATTCAAAGCAAGGCTTTTTTTTTTTTTTTTTTTTACCCCATTTCTAAAACGACAGTGTCTTGAAAGCAGCTCTGTGTGGGCAGAGGACACAGCAAAAGTGCAAAATAGCATTTCATCTTTTTAACTGCTTGTGAAAAGCGAGGTGTTATCTAATGAAATCTAATGAAAATGAGAACCACAATTCCCCCTGCAGAGTCTCTGCCAGAAGAATGTCAGAACAACTGTGCTCTTGCCCCCACTGTCGCTCTTGCTTCCTTCTTTCATAATGAATTTAACAGGCTTCCATAACGAGGCTATTATAGACTCCAGCCTCCCAGCCGAACAGAGAATTAGATAAGAGGGCACCTGGACACTTCAGCAACCATCAAAATAGATGCCAATCAAATTAGCCAAGGTCTGTGGTTCTCCCTTGTTTTTCTCCCAGAAGACATGACTATACAATCATCCCAGAAGGTTTCTTCACCCACTGATTTACTCTTTTCATTTTCCTCAGACAATATGCTCTCATCAAAACTGACCCAATATAATATTCAAATCAAGATCAACTACAAACAGTCTTCATAGATACAGAGTGACAAAGCATTTCTGGGAGAGCTCAAGCTCAACAACAGCAACAGCTGTTAACATACCCCCAGGATTTTTATCAGCAGTTAGCCTACGCCATGAACCTTAAACATAAATTTAAAAAAAAGGAACAGAACAAGACTAGGAGTCTACAGACATGCTAGCATCTCTGTGAGGCATTGTTTGGAAACCAAGCTTTAAGCTAGTGTTACCATGAAAACATGCTAACATTAACAATGCTAACATGTTAATATGTAAGTTGTTGAAGTAAAATTTTTACCATGTTCACCACCTCAGTGTAGTGTGTTGGTGGTAGTAGCAGGCTAAAATTTGCTAATCGCTAACTGAACACTCTACAGCTGAGACTGATGAGAAGGAACTACATTTACATGTATTTGGTTTAGGAGTGGGCACTATCCAGGTTCTCATCACTGTCACTGGTGTCACATTCTGCCACAACATAACTTTTACAATACTGTCATTACCATGATAAATGTTTTACCTTATTAGAAATAATGTGCTTGACTTGGTGGGTAGAGTGCTATGGACACACTCATAGAACTGGAGTTACATCAGGTAACTACTATTTTCTTCACTATATAGCACCAATTCCAGCAACACAAATATGTAGAAGATAACATTACGAGCAACGCGTGCCAGTTTCTTGGTCGTTGGCTACAAGAGCTAACACAAAAGTCTTCATCTATCTGAGGAAGTGAAGACCCAGTGGATTAACTTTATGGAAATGTCCCCACAACAACAGCTGCAAAACTCTAACACAATATGTGCGCACTAATCAGTTTACTTTGGACTGCAGTGAGGCCCAGTACAAAGCAGGATTTACTTAAAAACTGTTTAAGGATGAATCAATACTGTGCTTAAACTTAAAATCTGCAAGTTTTGCCATTTGTATGGTGCTTTAGTGTTTATTTTGCTGGTTAGTCTGTTGAATTTGTCATTAGCACATTCCCAGGCTAATGTAGCTTGTACCCTCTATTATAGATCCACATGCTGGAACAATATTGACGTATCTAATATTGAGGGAGTCAAGAGAAACTGTGTGAACATTGAGTCTCATTTGAAGCCAATTAAATAACCAGAGTAGTACTGTAGGTTGGATATGGGAAATTGTTTTTTCATGTTGCTTTTTCTGTAGTCCCACATAGCCAGACTTAACATTATCTCCACACTTCATACTGCAACACAAGCTCAGCTGTTTTTATTGGAACAGGAAAGCCCCCTCTGCTGCTTGCCACATTGGTATGTGTCTCTATTGCTGCTGTATGTAAATGTACTTGATAGACATGCCCCGTGGTACACTGACTGCTGTACTTATATAATATGCATTGGGCTTTCTGCCAAATAAATGCTGTTGAGATGCCTAATCGTACCCCTTGACTAACTAACTGAGAATAAATCACACTGCAATTACTAATTAACCTACATTATGGGGCAGGTTACTCCTCCCTAAACACACGTCGGCTGTACTTCATTTTCAATCCCATTTGGAGCCAATAGACACGTCTGGATTTTGATCATTTTACATTCTTAAGATATGTTCCTTTACATCGCTAATAGATTGAAAAGAGGTAGAAAAATACCATAATATGAATTTTAAGTCTTATTGCTTACCCCTAATTTGGTTATAAACCAAAATATTGGACAAATTGAAATTTTGACTTGCTGATGCTTCTAAATGGAAATCATGTCCAAAGTTCTTACCATTCGTGTGGAGGGTAGACATGAATGTCTGTACCACAATTCATGGCAATCCATGAAAACCACAAATGTCAACCTCATGTTGATGCTAGAGGAAACAGTAATTTGTAATTTCTTCTTCTGAGAACAATGAACGTCTGCACAAAATTGCATGCCAATCCATCAGATAGCACTGGATCAAATGACTGACATTCCCATGCCTAGAGGCATGCTGCTAGCAAGGCTAAAAATGGTGTGAAGTTAAGTTCCTAATGTTCCTGATTAAATTGCTCTTTACTGTCTTCCTCAGTAACAAGTACAGGAAATTAGGAGGAGATGGAGGCATATGAGGATTTGACTTCTCAACTGAAGGATTTCCAGGTTATCATCAGAAGAATAAGGGGGAAAGGAAGAGGGGTGCCAAAAAATGGAAGGTTTTGCCTGTAGGGCAGTACAGAACCCTACAATCCCATCAACACAACTGTCACGTTTTGGAGTTTTTCTTAAGACAAGTGAAGGTGGAACAGAGAGAGAAGCAGAAAAAAATGAAAAGAGATTAGCAATAGAAATATACCTCTTGACAGTGCTTGACATTGCATATTATCAAACACTGCTGTGATTTACTCTGTAATTAAGAAAGGAAATGGTCTGCACAGTAGCATGGCACTTTGAAATGTCATTTCTAAGCCTCTGACTCAAACAGTATCTTATAGTGAATAGTTTCCTAAAGATTTAAATCTGGATATGGTATCTAAATGTCACTGCCTTAGTGATTGTCGATTATGTAGCGTTTATTGATTCCACATCATTCCTCTTCTTCAGGGTCCTTCACCATTTGTCCTCAGCAGCCCTGTAGCCTCTGTAGCCACCACCCAGAGCTTAGTCAGAATCTCTGCAGCTTCTTTTTTTTTTTCCCGTGTTCAGGGGGCTTGATTTCCTTCCTTAATGCTTTATAACCCTGCCACTGTCTCCAGGCAACTCAAAGGCTGTTGAGCTCGTTAAGTCTCTATCCCCCGAAGAGACTGAGTTCCTTTAAGATTTTATGCACTTCCAGAACCTCTGCATGTTTCTGTTGAAGATCAGATCATATTCACACACCAAGCACTTTGAGAATAATTAGAGTAGTAATAGTGTTAGGCAGTCCAAGCCCTGATTAAATTGCTGTTAATGTGGCTATTTGAAGCAGTTGGTTTTGACTGTGATGTCAAAGCGACAAGATTTAAGAGAGGCATTCAAGTGCATGACAGTTAAAACACGAACCTCATCTCCCACATTTTATATTTATATTCGAGTATTTCCAACAGAATATGTTTTGAAGGGACATGTAAAGCCACCTGGAATACATTTTCTCCTCCATACAGAATCATGTAGAACATTCATAATGAACGTATCTGCAGAATGTTCTCTGTAAGGGCTTTTCCATATTTTATATGGCAACTAGAGAGCGGTATGGTTGGAAGATTAGACATATAACTTGGTTAAAGCCAAGCAAAGGCTTTTGGTTATGACAGCCTGATCACTCTTGATTACCACATAACCCTTTACATGGTAAGTTATTTCCAGATGTGGTTAAATTAGAAACCTGTCAGACAAGCATCGGATAGACAGATACAAAATCAAAAACCACAGAGCATATAGGTACATGTAATTTTATTCAGTTTCCGGTATGGAAAGGTTTCATTTAGAAGTGAGATTTATTTTTATATTTTGTGCCATTCTAATATAATTTAAACATCTGGCAACTTTTGACAATGTTTCTGGACTTTTGAGTGTTTGAAATGAACCTTATATGACAGTAGTTTTCATCTGTCAAGGACAGGAAGCACTTGGAAACCCAGTTTCAAGCTCCACTGACAGCAAACATCCACCAGTGGAAGTGTCCTTGAGCAGGACCCCAATTCTTTGCCCTCGAGACAGTTGTTGACACTGCTTTCTGACCCCCAACTGGATAGGGGCAGGCCATAATTGAATTCTTAGGGGATCAATGCAGTGTAAAAAAAAAAAAAAAAGTCAAGCATCTTGACTGCATGACTGTGACTGTGGAAAATTGATAACAGAATCATGTGAAGTAAGAGAAGAAAAAGGCATCCTCTTACAGCTGCTGATAAATCTAGAGGCTGAACAGTGAATATTTTATGACTCAAAGAATAAACCATCAGAGTCACTGTTAAACAATTTACAGTCCAAAAAGAGAAAAAAAGCATAATCTGCAAACTGTCATCATGTCAGAGAGTTTCGAAGGATGTTTTTTTTACCTAACCACACATTCAAATATTCACTCATTAATATCAGATATAGTGCAGATACTGAGCACTGCTTCGTGTTATTTTTACACTTGAGCTTTTTAGACTGATCATCTGAGAGAGAGTACACCATGATGTTTGGAGGAAAAAATGAATAGATATCACCAAACTTTGAAAGTATCCAGAGTGAAGTCCTGCACAGAGACCTGGAGTCAAAGTTTTGTTTAAAAGAATGTCCATCCACCAGATAAGCGAGAATGGACCCGGATAAGTCAGATCATCTTGGGGTTGAGAAACTTTCTGCCAAGATTATTTTGAAACTGGCCTCGTATAACTATGAGAGGATAAAATCATCCTGTGGCTTTCACCATAATATGGTGAATTTAACTAGATGCACTCTGACACAAACATTAACTTTCAAATAAAGATTTGCAGAATACAAAATTGGAACACAAAGAAGATGAAAATTTAAGAGTGCAGGAAATCTGGTTATGCTTTTTATGCACAGGGTATCTTCATTCCGATAATTTTTTATATTTATTCAGGAATTGAGGAGCGTTTGACAGGTCTTGAGTTACCAACATAATGGTGTTCAGAGCCACGCTGGTATTTGGAAATATGTCAGCCGGTACAAAAAGTGTGTTTCACAAAAGATATTCATACGCATGCTTTGATAGCACAAATTACAAGTTTAATAAGCCAGGAACCAGGGATCCTCGGAATGTTGTTTCCTGAAAGATTCTTGGTTTCTTTTCAAAGGAAAATGTTCTATGGCAGCTTTGAGTAAATAATGAAACAGAGTGCTATTTTGATGTTCGGCGAATAATATTCAGTATTCAAAACCATCGGCTGTGTCTGCCAGTCTTCCATGTTAGCAAAAAATATGAAACGAATGCTTCACTTCTTTGGCCACGGCACTATAAGCAGGATTAGGTCAACACTGTGTTGCTGCCAGGAGAGTGGCACATTAATTGGTGCTGTTGAGCATCACGGGACCGAAATCTGTTTTCTGAAAAGCAGCCATTGATCATAATCTATCTCAAGTTACATTAGGCTCCAATAATGTTTGACTCCTTTTACAGTCACAGTCAACTGACACAAAAAACAAATGAGTCCTGCTTTTGTCTGTACATGCATTTCAGGGAGAGAAAAACAAACATAAAAGCTTTAGAAATACATTTTTATATCATTTTCACATCCATATTGAATTTCCAGATGATAAAAAGTTGTGTTGCGAGGCTTATATGCACCAAAAGTAAATTATATGCTAATATAACCAGAATATCTGAGTGTATTTTGGTTTTCCTACAGACAAAATATTGTCAGAAAAAAATATTCAGAAAACAACACTTTTTCCTCATCTGGGACACATTATAGTATGACTCAACAATGTTCTAATGCATGTTTGACATATCCATTTTCATACACAACATCATTCTTCCCTCTCACAAGAACAGCTGTGTAATCTTTGCAGTTTTTTCCTTTGTACTTACCAACATGGAATTTAAACATTCTCCACCACGACTCTTCCTTTAATCTCACATAACAGCGGCAACAAAGACACCTAGAATGTACTGTATATTTTTGTAGGTAGTATCTTTGTACTTTTTCTGATGTCTGACTATTCGGTTTGTGCATTGCTCCTTCAACATTACATAGAACATCAAAACTTCTGTGAGAGTCTATGGCCCACATTTGTTTACACAACCGAAGGAAGAACTCACAGCAACACAAACGTCTCTGGTGGCTTGTGACAGCTCTGAAATTCAAAGTTCATCTCAGATCACTCATATCAGAGATGTGTGACTGGCATTGCTATTAAGAAAATATATAATTTCATATAAAATTATTTCCCAGGCCAGACAGTCTGCATCTGTTTCCCCAGAAGCGGCTGCATTTTGTTCTGCATTTCGGTATCAGAATACAAGCCATTAGACAAGGGCAATTGAGTGGAGTTGTCAAATTCAAGAAGATCTATGGTGTTGATGGAGACAGAGAATATTTAGTACTTTTCCCAGAAGACATATGGGAGGAGGTAATCTGTGTCCTGCTTTGCTCCTACAGCTTGACGTGATGCTATGGGAATGATATTATTTTAACAGTCTTGGTGATAACACAAAAGCACACTCATTATTTCCTGAGTTTCAATATCTTCCTCTATGATCAATAACAAGTGACACCAGAGAGCAAAACCCTGCATTAAAATTTAAAACAAAAATATTCAGGGGAATGTTATTTGACCATATCTGAGTTACCAGATATGCAAGTGCTGCAGAATACACTGGGGCATGCCTGGAGATTGCATACGCATTGTTATCATTACAGAGATAACATGCAATCATTGTGGCTACATTATCAGGGGACTGCTGGCATGCATGTTTTGTGACAACATCACCAGTGCAATTCAGTTTGATTGCTTTCTATTCACATTGTAATTGTGCACATTCAAAACTGAAATGCATCTATTATGATAAAATTGAATATGATGAAGAGTTTAAACTATGAACAATGATTGATTTGCAGCTTTGATTATTAAGCCTAATTAGATCATCGAATTCCCATGCTATGCAGGAAAAGATTACTCGTGGAAATTTCCACAGCTTGGAAATACTTTAAATACTTTCATATTTTTGTTTCACCAACACCAGAGTTACGAGCCCTGTTCAGGCGGTGTGATTTTGCAGTAAGCTTCTTTGTCAGACATATTTCTCTATAAAAAGCTGTCTGTCCCACACCTTTCTCAGGGCTGTGCAGCCTGTCACCCAAACGGAGCGTGTCCATCTGTCCCTTCCCATTTACGCTCTGTTGTTCTCACCATGGCTGAGCCCGTCATGTAATGCAGGGATGGTTGACAGCTGTTTGTTGATTCAATGCCACGGCTTATTTCCTCTGTCTGTTTGTTTTGATGTCAGCATTCAGCGGGATCAGTGGGTGAGTCAGCGTGCCTCTGTTTCAAGGCCCACTCCTGACATCAGGACACAGACACCACAAAGTAGTTGGTCTTTTTCCGCCATGTCGGGCTAATTTCAGTTCACAGCGAACGACATGTCTTATAAGACTACACGCCTATGTGTTTTATCATCAGGGTGATCAAAATCACTCCTAAGGTGGATGTGAAAAAGTTGAATGGTGCTAAGAGGATGTGTTAATTTTATACAGCATCAAAAAAAGCTGTGTGGTTACAAACTTATCTGGTACAACTTTTCAAATGTCAAAGAACAAGACTGTTGACCAAGATGTTAGCAGCTATATGTTTCTGTACTTAAGGGCCGGATGCTAGCATGCTCACAATGACAATGCTAATATGCTGATGTTTTGCGGGTATAATGTTTACCATATTCACCATTCTAACAATTGCTAAATCACAATAAATGCAAAATACAGCTGAGGCTGATGAGATCGGCAGTAGTTTTCCAGGTATTTGGCCATAAACCAAAGCATTTGACAAATGAAATTTTGGGCTGATGATGGTGCTCGATGCAAAGTCAGGGGATCACCAAAGTCATTAAGATTCATCCGCTGGGGATGAACGTCTGTCCAAAATGTCAAGTCAATCCATCCAATAGTAATTGAGACATTTCAGTCAAATCCAACACCATCACCTTGGTGGGGGCATGAGAGAGAAGACATGAGATCATTATTGTCAACAGGATTTATAATTTTGCAGCATTGAATATCTGTATTTTATGCCAATCCATGTTGGAAATGTTGAGATTGGCTTTCACTGGCTAAGTGAAAACTTAGATCTGCTGATGGCGGGAGATGCAAAATCAGGGCATATTATATATTATTAAGTTTCATCCTGTGGGCACCATGAATGTAAGTACTAAACTTTATGGCAATCCATCCAATAACTGTTGAGACGTTTCAGTCTGGACCAAAGTAGTGGACTGACCGACCAACCTTTCCAACCGCTGAGCCAAGCGTGACTCAAAACTACTCCATTGCTGCTGATTGTTTTGCTATTTGAAAGATTTGTAAATTATACTTTTCCCTTTCCAAAAATGAACTTTAACTATAGTTTCCCCCCAGTTTTATCAGTGTTTTGTTAAGATGTTAAGTGTTTGAGTCATTTCTGACATCAAGAACTCACAGAGCTCCAAGACAGATTGAAACATTTAGAAAGGTAGAGCCCCAAGGTAATATTTAAAACTGCATGTGACTAGATTTTTTATGACTGTTGTTCTTGCAGAAGGATCTACACTACACTTGCTATCCACTTTATTAAATACACATACTCATTTACACAAACAGCTCGTTCATCCAGACAGTGAGTCATACTGTATATAAATAATACATGAGTGTAAAGCATGCAAACAGGCTTGAGACATTCAGTAACTCTTTGACTAAATGGTAGAATGAGCAGGATGTGATCTAAGCAACTTTGAATGCAGTGTGATGTTTGATCCCAGATGTAGTAATTCCAATATAAACACATTCACTATTCTGGGAAGTTCATTCACTATGGTGGCTTGGGTTCAGTAGGAATTGTGCCATGAGCAAAAAAAATATGAACAAACAAACAAAAAAAACCCAGTCCATGACAGGTTTGTGGGCAAAAAATGTTGCCGGGAGAGGTCACAGTAGAACGACAAGATTTGTTCAAGCTGACAGATGGCCCACAAAAATGCAAGTAACAGCTCGGTACCACAGTGATGTGCAGGAGGGCATCTTAAATCAGACAACTAGTCCAATCTTAGAATGGATGGACCACAGCAACAAAACACCATGCCAGGTTCCACTCTGTCGCTCAAAATGATTGAGAAGAAGCCATGGTGGGGATGTCATCATCACTGCGCAGCAGGAAACATTGCCTAGTCCAAAGGGATCAAGATTTGTGTTGCAGCATGGTCTTGGCAGGTTGACAATTTTGCATAAACTGCACGAATCTGCCGGTCCATTCTGTATGGAGGCTGTGCAGGCTGGAAGTAGTGGCTTTTCTTGGTGCACATTCATCCTTTTCGTGCCAACTGAGCATCATTCAAATGGCACAGCATACCTAAACATTTCTGACAAAATACTTCTTTTCATATCCACAGCCTAACCTTTTTTTAGCCAAATTCTTCCAGCGGTACAATGCGTCATATCATCTGAAGACAGCTCGAGAAACATTACACTGTTGTCAGCTTGTTCCCCAGTTCTCAACCCAATAAACCACCTTTGGCATGAGGTTTCACAGGCCAATTTGTTCTGGGTTTCATCAATACAAAGCGCTTTAATTAAAAAGCTGTGGTTTGTGAGGTGACTGTTTGAAAATGCAAATACTGCCCAATGAAAAATGTATTCACTCTCATTATATCCTGCATTCTATCATTCCTATTGCAATTTGGAGTCACAGAGCATTTGATCACGTTTGGTATTCGAAAAATAAATAAATAAATAAATAAATAAATAAATAAATAAATAAATAAATAAAATAGAGAAAACTTAAAAACAGTGCTGGGTGTTCTTTGATATCAAGCTGCTATTCACAGCTCAGTGAAGGTTATTCTATGAATACAATAATGACAGGTGTGATAGGTAGAGGCTTATTGTAAAGTCTGAATACCGCATCTTCATTACATGGTAGTGTCATCAATCTCTGTTGTGAATACATCTTTTCAGTCTTTTGTTGACAAACAGATTTTCTGAAAAGGACCCAATAAATTATTCTCTATATTGTGGGGGGTGGGGGTGGGGGGGTAGCACTCTGACAAAGGCTTGGGAAAATTCAAGTGAACATGACTTGTCTTCCCCAATAAACACAGCTAGTCCATCTTACACGTTGAAGCCCTGTGCTTCATGTGAGACGAAAAGTAGAGCCATTCCATGACTAGCTGCACATCCGATTCATTGTGACTAACGTCCACTTCATTTAGAGAAACATTCAATCAATCACGTGGTGGAAATGTAGCGTTTGCAGTTCCTTAATGCTGGGCTCTTAATGCTGTCTATTATTTCACTTATTTCACCATGCCGAGGAAGACGTCACATGTATTTGTTGCAGAGCAACAAAGCTGTAGGCTGCAAATGACTTCAGCCACATTGTTGATTCGATTTGAAGTTTTATATTAGAGTAGATGACCACTTGTTTGGGTTCTTTGTTGTATAGTGCTGTGTCATGAGGAACACCATCAAACTGATTACAACCTGCGGACTTAACAATTAACCTCTGCAAAGAACACATTGCCAGTCATTATAGACTAACAACTCTTGGCTGTGTAAATGTCAGTTTTACCATACCAACTACTTTCTAGTCCACTTCTATGAAAGACTGGAAGAGCAACAAGATGACTCAGCCAATTACCTGTGGTGAAGTATGGATTTTCTACAGTGTTCCTCTTAGATGCAGGGCTGTCGATCCTGTCCTGGTCTTATTTTTTTACATATTTTATTTGTGCAAATATGTAGCATGAGTCATGTTTACCTAATTTCATTCACCAGTAACTCTTTTGTGAGTTATTTTTGATTGTTTACTGTAGTTCAACAGTGTGAGTCAGTCATGGCCACATTTGTGATATAAGCCAGTCTATTCTGCTATCTGTCCTCATACGTTATAAATAATCTCCTCCAATGCTCACCGTTGCACATGGTAGTGGGATTGAAACACTATTATTGTGAAACTGTTGTGTCATGGAGTGAGTGTGCAGGCATTACCTTTTTTCATTTACACTGTTTTCTGATAGGCTTGCACCTATGTAATGTGCATGTAATTACTCTTCTTCAACACTGTTGCACATCTTCCCATTTAGAAAGTAGCTCTTTTTCTTAACATCTGTGTTACTTGTCTTGCAGCTACTTCAAGCCACTGTAACAGGCTCTACTGCCCTCCTGCAGAGCACTCAGCCAAGATCTGCTCCCACCTGGACCGTGCTGGCTGTAGAGTTTGCATTTTGATGAGTCTGCATCAAAACCTTTATTTTTCATTTTGTTAATGCATAGTGAAGCCTCTTCTTGTTGACTTGTTTCCATTGATTCACTGAACAACCCTGATTCCAATAATGTTCCTTTTCGACCTATATTCATCTAAATGCAGTCCAAAGTCAAAAATGTTTAATGTTCAAACCGATTGACTTCATTGTTTTTGTAAATATACTCTTATTTTGGATTTGATGCCTGCAGCATATTTCAAAAAATCCCACTGAATCCCATTGGACAACTGAAATCCAGAGAAATCTCTGCAGGTATGGGGCAATATTGGATGCCTGTGATCTTTGATCCCTGAGGGGCACTGCATTAAAAAACAACGTGATTATATAAAGGATATTACCACATGGGCTTGGGAAGATTTGAGAAAACCACTGTCGGTGAACACAGTTCATCGCTGCATCTACAAATGCAAGTTAAGTCTCGACCATGTGAAGTAATAACATCCAGAAATGCTGCTGACTTCTCTCAGACCAAGCTCCTCTGAGATGGACAGACGCAAAATGGAAAAGTGTGCTGTGGTCTGATGAGTCCACATTTCAAACTGTTTTTGAAAATCATGGCTCTCATGTCCTCTTGGCTATAGAGGAAAGGGACCATCCAAAATGTTACCAGCACAAACGTGAAACACAAGCATCTGTGATGGTGTTTGTGCACATGGCATGGGTAGCTTCCACATCTGTGAAGGCACAATTAATGCTGACAGATTCATACAGGTTTTGGAGCAACATATGCTGTCATCCATTGAGGGACATCCCTGCTTATTCCAGCAAGACAATGCCAAGCCACATTCTGCATGTGTTACAGCAGTGTGGCTTCATGGTAAAAGAGTGCGGGCACTTGACTGTCCTGCCTGTTGGCCAAACCTGTCTTAGACATTGTATCAGAGAAATGTCTGAGACACCCTGCTCTGTTGAGCAACTGAAGTCGAATGGGAAAGAATTTCACTTTCAAAACATCAACAATTAGTGTCCTCGATCCCAAATGTGTTGTCAAGAGAAAAGGAACACAGTGGTAAACGCGTCCCTACAAAAAGCAACAAAGTTGATCAGTTTGAGCATTACATATCTTGTCTTTGTACTGTATTCAGTTGAATCTATGTTCAAAGGGATTTGCATGCCATTGCATTCTGTTTTTATTTAAATTTACTCTTCAGGGTAATCTATTCAAGCTTATAGTAGTTTTCTTCTATTTAATGAAATTGCCATGCAGTAGGTACAAATGTACATTTCCATTTCCAATCGCTCAAAATGCTGGCCTTACTAATACATGTTTTGCAGAGGCACACCACATATAACTGGAAATCAGAAAAAAGATACTGTTTTCTGACTTCCTCCTGCCAGTGTTCTAAATCATCCTCTCGGTGAGGAGATAGGTCAGTTACAGCAGACGAAGGCCTCTTAAGTGCAGCCAAAAAAGATTGCTTTGATTTCACTCCTCTCACAAATGGGGAGGGATCTTTTGGATTCACCAACACTTCTGTGGACAGTGTCTGAAAACATATTGAGCTCAGACCCTTTTCATCCCAAAGTGGTGCAGAGTAGGCTATAACTGGGCAGAGGGACAGAGAAACTGAACAAATGGAAGTTGATAAACAGTGTGGAAAGAAAAATGTGCGTCGGTTTTTGAAGGAATATTTTCTCTGTATCACATTTTACTGAAAATCATTTTCTTGACATGATACAAATAAACATGTTTTGTCTTCATTATGCAGCGTATTAGATGTATATAGTGCTAAGTGGTGTCTTAATGAAGTCATTACTCGTCCTTTAGCTTCAAAGTCATTTGATTTACTGTCTCTTTACATCTTTTCCCAGTGGGTTTAGTCTCTTGCAATATCAATATGGATGTAACTAATGTTCCCTCTGTCACTCAGCTCATACTGTATAAGGCTGCTGTATGGTGATGCTGTGTCGTTGCAAGCACAAAGTGTGTGTTAGTTACAATATTGCTTGCAACATATAGTACTCTATGTTAGCAACATGACTGTCTCATTCAAAACCGCTACAGATCTTTTAATGTTCATTTATATTTAAAACTGGAGAAATGGCCTCACAACCCAAATGTCAGTGGGTCTACATAGAGCTGGTTGTGCAATATTCATACTAATGACGTTCAAGTCACTGCAGAGCAGGACAAAATGTGCACGGCTTACTTAAAAGTGGAACATGAGCATGAGAGACATGAGCCAATAATGCACTTTTGAGAGAGGAGTATGTTAAACTTTTATAAAACAAAGAAGTAGTGCAAGACAGAAAAGCTGGTTTTCACAACTATCATCTATGAGGAATGCAGCTGCATTTGATGAGGGTGAGGTTAACATGGATTGCGTCATGCTAAGCATATTGAAGTGTGTGTTCGGCAGGAAAAGGCTAAACATGCCATCATCACGTGGGGACAGAGATAGCTTGAAAAATATTGTAGTAACCTGCAGTGATGCCACTCTTATGAGTATATGCTGCTTTGTATGATCATGATCTGCAGAGGGCTGAGGATGCAGGCTGGAGCTCAGCCACGCTAAAACAAAACTGTCCAGTCTGTTAGGGCTGAAGAGGGAGGGAGTTTCAGGAGAGCAGCGTGTTTAGGCTCAGGGTAAGACGAGAAGAGGCTATACTTTGTATTGAACTACAATTGTAGTGCTGCTCTTGGGTCAGTCAGCACAGTATTTTAAGTGCTGGAAAATAGCAGTGATGCAGCATGGCCATTCTTCAATTAGTTTAAAAGTGCCCCCTCAAATTTATTACTTTCTACACATTCAAATATAGTGAGGCATATACAGCACAAATGAGTTCCAGTGCCAATCTATTAAAATGTCAAGGATTTCTGCACATCTCCACATATATACTGCAAGAAATGACTGTCTATTTATGTGTTAGCAATAGCAAGAGCAACAGGTCCTACAGGCTAAATGAATATGTCGTGTTTTACATAGATTTACTTCAATAAATGAACTATGCTATTCAGTGGCAGTCTTTCCCCCACTGGTTCTGATGGGTAACAGGCCAACAAGGAGTTACAGCACCTACCTACAGTAGCTTAAAACACATCCCTTAGACCATAGCTGTGTCTATTTAAGATAATCTATGTAGGCTGAAGCAGTTTTGTTCTTGCTGAATGTTTGCAAGTTGTATTGATTCACTTCCTAGCCTGGAGAAAACCTCAGTTTTTATATAATCAAAATACCATAAAACTCTATAATTTCACATGGTGATTGCCGACATAAATTAGCAAAACGCATTGCGGCATATAATATTCTGAGCGCAATTTGTAGCCACTGGCCATTGTTTCGCATGAAGACCAAAGAGCACCATGATGCACATATTGATTTTGCTGTAAAGTACACACTCAGAGGGAGTATTTAAATAAAAGGTCAAGAAAAATGAGATGGAACTTTCTTATTATAATACTGACATTCCCCATTACATTCAGAATCATGAACTGAATCCATAGTCACCACTACTCTCAAGAGAGTAATGCAACACTTTCACTTCATGTGCACGTGTTGCTCAAGGACACTCTTTCCCATCTATGTGTAAATAGAGGTAGTTATAATAGCTACAATTACAATATCATATACTATAATATGTCAGGTGAAAAGGTCAAATTGGACAGGTATGAATACAAGGTGTCTTTATATGTAAAGGCAGAAGAAGAGAGCATAAAGGGAAAAGGATTATTGGTGCCTGCTTAGTGAGGCTGCTTTTTGGAATATAAATACAGAATAGGCTCTTCCCTTGATGAGGATAATTGTACTGCTTTTTCTTCAATCAGCTTTCCAGCTCAGCATGGGACCCTGGAGTCTAACTTGGATAAATTTTTCATAGCCTTTCAACAGCATTCAGTCTGAGCCAGTAGGAAACTGACATAAGAGGAACTGGATACTTCTTTAACCCAAATAAACAGCATTACTGTGCACAACCCAACAGGAGGACACAGCACTGAATGTGCTGCAGCTCTCTGATATTGTTTTCCTGAAGTGACAGGATCCTCTACTCTAACCATTATGTGCCATGGCAACACGTCTGTTTGCCTCATCCGTGAGCCTTTTGCTTCTTCCCTCACTCTGCTTCTGTATCTCTCAACAAGTTCTCAAATTACCTCAGGAAAGACTGAGTTTAGGCACTGCTATATTGCTACCATAGCCAAACAGGACAACAGTAAAATCCACTTTAAAATCCTTCAACGGTCTCTGGCACTGCCACAAAGGCAATGTGACAGTAATTAGCCAGGCAGCTATCTGACATAATTTCAGTTGCCCAATGGGATTCAGTTGTTCATTTACATTCATATCATTACTTTATTATCAATACCAGCAACTAAACTGGACGCTTCTAACATCAAGTCACTCACAGCCACTTTGTGGGATCAATTATTAAGGTACTATAAAAAAGTTTAAAATATTCAGTTTGTTGAAGTACACTGTTGCCTGAAATACACGATAGCGAAATAGTGATGTAAGCTAGTCCTCCACTGTAGCTTGTTCCACTTTAGATGGGGCTCACGTGAGCAACTGTTCTGTGCTTCGGTGGTTTTATTTCAACAGCAAACAACAACCAGTACTGGTGCTTTCACGCTCCACTTCTTAAGCTTGGAAAATTAAATAAAATTTCATTGATTTCCAGATTGCACAGCCAAATATGGAAAACACAACCGAATAAATGCTGAAAGCACTGTAGCACAGGCGAAAACAGGAACTGTTTTTCGAGGGGACGCTAAAATGTGATGAGCATGCACAGACACGACTGTGACATGCTTGTTGTCCCGCTGAAAAAACAAAACAAAGGACTAAAATTAGTCAATTTCCAACACCACCTACAGACTCACAAAACATGGCAACAAAAGCAGGTCCCAACCATATGCACCCCTCTCGAGTGTCTCCTATGTGCTTTGCATCATATCATGTCAGCTTTCAGTTATTGTACTCATCCAAGCAAGTCGCGTGTCTTTTGTAGGACACATCTCATCATACGCTCACATGCCATCCTGATTGTTAAAAATAATTTTTCCATTTTTTGTTACTGTGTGAAGTGTGGTCCATTACATTAAGAAAAAAAAAGGTTTATCAGATCACTGCGCACAATTGCTCTCATCTGTTTTGACATTATTCCTTGTACTATGTATAGAATTGAGAGTGTTGCCATAATGTGTTGCCATGTGGGAAGAGTCATGGAGCCAGGGGCTAACAGCCGAGCCAGTCAAAGCCAAAGTCAGAGCCATGTGCGCCCTTCACACGCACCCCCAATACACACATCAACAAGCCTACAGTGCATTTTCAGCCACTGACTTTCATTGCAAATGACTGTTCTCTGAATGTTTCCAGGCTAAGTACATTCCTCACAGGAAAAGGGTTTTATCCCGAGTATTTTACAGATTTATTAAACGTAATGAAAGCTATGATCTATATGCTCATCGTTCCCTCCCTATTTTTGCCTGAGAAGCAGGTTTTAGCCCATAAATTTGATTCTATATACAGTAGCTTGTACCTATGGTGCATGAAGAGGAGGGTTTACTCCTACAGGGACCAGCCTTTGGCAGGCTCGCTAATGGGATATGGTCCACAGCCCCACCTGTTCCAATGAATTTCTCTCCTTGGATCAGCTAGGCATAATCACGTGACAGCCTGCAATATGAGGAGGTAATGGGGAGGTAGTGGTTTGAGAGACAGCAACGATCATCCCTGATTTCACGGATTTTATTCCAGCAGCCATTTAAAAATCAAACATCACCACGACTCTATCCGGGGGGAGGAAGCAAGAAGTTGAAAAATGACAAAAGGCTTCAAGGACAAGAACCAAGCAAAAGAGCCCTGACAGCCCAACTTGTCGTGGTTTTCCAGAGGATGCGGCAGTGTCAAATCTGATTATTTTTTTTGACCGCAACGGAGTGACAGTGTGGAAAATTCCTCTGGCTATTCTATTCCAGAGGGGTATCTCTGCACATTAAGTAACCTATATTATGTATAAACAGTGTTTGACAGGATTTTTTTAAGACAATAAAATGGAAAGGAATCTTTGCATGCATGCACGCACAAAGGCCAAGTCAAGCCTGCAGTGCGCTTTTCACCCCCCGCTTGACGCTCATTTGAAATATAGATCATTTTTATTTCAACACTGAGCCCCACTTGTCTTTTCAAATACAGTGTGGCAGCATACAGGGTTTAGTGCAAATCCATCTTGATTATTGTCATATGCCGAGAGGAGTGTGGACGCAGTGAAACATGGTCATGCACCGCCTAACATGTTTTAAGAAGAAAATTTTGTGTCATTGGCATTCACACCCTGCATGCACTGTAAATCATGCAAAGTGAAAATGTGCTCTTTTGAGCAATGATATTGCCGACCGTGGTGACAAGCAGGATATAATCTCGAGAATGGGATCATTAAAACCTGCATTAATATTGAAAGGGACTGTCAATCTGGTCCTGTCTTATCCTTCAACATATTTATTGTCTTCTTATCTAATCACTCTACATTTATGGCTCCTTTCATTCATTCGCATATTGATTTGTGTGTGTGGGTCTGTGTTTGTGTTTGTGCGTGCATGTGTGTGTTACCCCGGGGTGCTTGTTCGCTAATAGAGTTCTTTAGTCACAGATCTGTGTGACAGGTGGCCCTGCTGGCCTCTAGTGTGTGCTCAGTACAAGTGCTCTCTTGGGTGAGAAGCTGTCACATTCACTTACACAGGGGAACAATTTCTCAGCCCCTCTTTCTTTAAGCACAACTACCTTCCACCTTCCCAAAAAAAAAGCAGACTTATACAGTTTCACCTTTTCAAATTCACAATCCAACCCCATCTCTCAGCAGCATGCAGGCACATACTGCATAGCCTACTGTGTGCACAAATATCCCCAACAAAATATCAATACCCTGTAAAGTTCATTGGGGAGTCTTCTACTGGAGAGTATTGAAATTTGCCGAAAAAGTACTGGCACAGATGCATGTCTCCATGCTGGTGCCTGGAGGATATTTTGGCTTTCGACCATAAAAACACACATACCTGGTAGCCTAAAATGCACTAGATGTTCGAGAAAACTGCGTGAAGACCTTTCTGTGTTAAGGTCTATAATGCGAGAGCTGTCTCAGCAGGGTAAAGTTATTTTCTGTGCTTTATACTTGGCAGTTGAACCATGTGGGGAAGAAAATGTCATTTTTGTTCTGCATCAACTATATGTCACCATAGGGAAATATTTCTCCTATGCATGCTCACTGTAGGCTACCAATTATGCAGTTTGAACTCAGGCATAAAGGAGAAAAGAGGCATTTGAATTTATGAGTGCTGCAGCCCAATCCTATGGTACACAATTAAAAGGAGGAAATATATTTTGAAGAAATAAAGATATTTCTAGGATGATTTCTAGGAGGATTAATGGCTATATTGAAGGTTCTCAGGTCATGTGCAATGACACTGGGGATTATATAGCTGATTAAATTGTGATTCTATGGCTTGGGCATCCTCTACTAGTGTCAAGGAGACATCATTTATTTTTTCTGAGACCTCATATTTTTACAATTGATTAGATTAGGTTAAGGAATAGATTGCCATTTTGGGAAATAAGCTTAAAGTATTTACCCGAGAGTTAGATTAGAAGATTGATACCACTCTCATGGCTGTACTGCACAGTAGATATAAAGCTACTGCTGGCAACAGCTTTGCACAAAGACTGGAAACAGGGGGGAACAGCTAGCCTGGCTCCATCCACAGATTTCCCAGTAATTAACACATTATATGCTGTTTGTCTAATCTTTACACAAACAGAAATGCAAATGTTAATACTACAGCGTGTTGTTGTAGGCGGATTTTGTTACCTTGAGGCAGAACTAGGCTAACTTTCCCAGTGTGTCCAGTCTTTGTGCTAAACTTAACGAACAAGCCTTAAACTTACCGTACAGACATGAGAGTCGTAAGGACCTTCTAATCGAACATTTGGCAACAAAACGGATGTGCTTATTTCCCAAACTACTCCTTTAATGCAGCTTGTATCCAATTGACCATGGTGACATAGTGCTAGCATTAATTGGCAAACAAACAGTGATGGCCTTGGATGTAGTGTCTGGATGGCAAAAGTTGCTTTATCAAATTTCAATGCATCCCAATTAGCTACCTAACAATGCTCCAAACCAACAGCTTGTTAAATTAACACTGAACTGACTTTTCTTTTTTTTAACCATGCACAGTTTGAACATCCAAAGATTAAAACTTACTGTGCTACGCTAAGACTTTTACCACATGGGTCCATGCCCATTATACTTCTCAACCCATTATTTTAAGCATTAAGCCATTATGGTATTTGTGTACAGTCGGCGGTCATCTAAAGTAGCAGAAACTGTGATTTTGGCACAACCATTGCAAGTTTCTAAGCCTTCTTTTTCTTCCTAAGCCATCATCCTGTTAATAGAGGGATAAGACTGGTAGGAATATGAATAGCTTCAGAAAGATAGCAAGGAGCTCATACTGTGACAGTACATCCGCCATTAAGTTAATATTATATAATGCCACTAAAGCTGTCACTCAGCATGTAAAGCTGCGAGTCTGTGCAGGATCTGAGGGTGGTGGAGGTCTCTGTGTTTCAAAGCACACTGGCACCATCCTGAGGCACCACGCAGCACCTGCATCATTTTAAGAAAGATCAATGCGGTTATTCTGCAGCATCTTGAAGTGAGAAAGGAGGAAAATACTCAAATATATAAAAGCAAACTAAACCTAATTCACGTTCATTGATCATGTTTATATCATATATATTGACAGTGTATGTATTTTTTTAATCACTCTCTTCATAGTATCTAGAGGAAATAATTTCAAAACTGTTTCATATGTTTCATGTTGTAAGAAGAGGTTTTTTCTCTCTCTCATGATGATTAAGTTTTTAATCTCTGTTTAACGGCATTCCTCTTCTTACTGAAACATTATCATGCGGGTAGACATTAAAACACATTAGATAATAAATGAATATTACACCAGATTTGTTGCAGGGCTTCTGTTTTTGTGGAGGTGGATCTACTGTTTCCTGACTTGGGGCTAAATTTACAAACAATGCATGCACACAGAAACTGCGCACACTCCATTTCCTCCACAGAAACTTTGTTCAAAAATATGAATATTTGCAATTCATACTGAAGATCATGCATACAGTCTTACAGTCAGTGTTAGGCTGAGGTAAAAAAAATGAAATAATGGATGGATTCTCCTCCTTATTCTTATAGATTGCAAGCCTATTGTTAATTATTATTGCATTTCATACACATAGTTAAAGTATCCCACTTGAACATGTTCTCATGGTTGGTTTGTATTTCAAATGGGTATTTTAGTGATTCAGTACCACACTTGTTGGAGGACTTTCGTGAGAAAGATTAATGGTCCAAATGGATCAGAGGCTGAGATACCCTTAATTTTAATCCTTAGTATGGGCCTTAAACTTGCCATAACCTACATTTCCCATAATGCAACTCAAAAGCATCTTTCACTATACTACTATACCTGCATGGTTAACATCTGCATTTTTCAAACTGAACATCTCTAGTTTGCATGCAGGCTGTAAAATCTGAGCCGTGGAAACCTTTTTACTACTGTTGACTGAGGAGCACGGCCCATGTTGAGTGAATTGATATTTGTGTGTTGAATCGGTGGAATTCTCCTTAAACAAACAGATTTTAAGTGGTCTGTTTTCTTCCTCTTTATATTCCGTTTGCCTCTGGTGATTTCTGTTGTTTCATCGTTGGCTTGAATGTCAGGGCCAGGGACATCTGTTGCCCTGTGGGCAGCTCATGCACAGCCTTTAGTCAGTCTCTGTCCTTGCTGCTCTTTTAGACCACCAGGCGGCTCTACATTCTGTCAACAAGGTGATGGATGAAATGAACAAGTGATATGTTTCTTCTTGCGGGCCCAACTCCAACATCTGTCTATTTTTGGAAAATGAAGAGGAATAAAATGTAACCAGGACTGAGAGGGTGAGTGAGAATCCATCGAAGAGTGGATGGGTATAAAGAGTGCAATGAAAAGAATGTGCTTGGCACTGAGGCTCAAGAAGCAATGTTCAATGGCTCTCCACCTGAGGCTAAATTATTAGTGGAAGTACAATAACAAAGGCACTACTACGTACTCAAGGGACTCAATGTTAGATTTTATTTTAAAATACTGAAAGGTGAACTGAAAGGTTTAATGCAAAAGCAACAAAATGCAGACAAATGTCTCAGTTACTGATGCATGCACATTGTCTGTGCATGATTTTATTTGTTGTCCTACAGCCTCTGCTGATTTTGATCTTTCTAATTAGGTTGAATGGTAGCTTGAATGGAAGTTTATTTTAACCTAAATCAATTGGCAGCAACATGACTTGGAGCTTGTGATTCTACTCTCAAACAAGACGCTGATGTTTTCTTGAGGGGTTCCCTTTATCCCAGTGACCAGCCCAGCAGGATGGAGCAGATAGGGTGGATGACACTAAAGGGTGTTTGGTGTTTCCTCTGTCTGCTGGCCTTGGTAATCGGAGAGCTAGTGTGACATTTCAGACTCAAAGTCGGTGAAGGCAGAGGAATAAAGTCAACACCTCTGGTGTAAATAAGGATTCTGTTCCCTCTTAGCTTTGATGACTTCAAGCAACATTATTCAAGACTTGGTATTTTTACCAATTTGGCACCCTTACAGTTTCTTAGTGAGATTTACTTATACTGTCTTAAATATAGACGTACGTACGTGAGCATTTGTTATGATTACATTGTTTCTTTCTAAAACTAGCAAGTTGACAACTTTGCTAATACAGCCAAACATCAAGCAAATGCAACACAAGACATAACTTAGCAAGCCAGCTAATATTACATATCAGTCTGACAACAAGAAGACCAGATCACCATCTGTCTTGCAGCCCTTTATTTTAGCTCTTGCCAACAATTAAAAACCAGTCCAGGCTTTACACTTGTTCTCTTTGTCCCATCTTTGCTTCCTCCATCAATGTCCTTTTTGGTTTCTTTGCCTCTGTCATGATGTCATTAGAGGTTGCTGAGCCCAGCTCCGTTGCCTGTTTGCCCCAGCTCTGGTGTCCATTCCGGAGCTGCTCCATGTCGGCATTCCCCTCTTGGAAAACCTCCTCCTCCAAAGCTCCTGTTCTAAGTGTAAGCATCAACACTCAGTCAGCTAGCTGCTAACTAGCCCACAACAGCTGCAGTTAGCAGCAGTTAGTGGTTACTTTAATAACAACTGAAGCTATCTGTCCACAAGGAAACTCCATAAATCACCAGGAGTTGAGGCAGACCAGCCATAGGACATCAAAGGGGAGTAGAAAACATCTGCATAAAATATCCAGTTTCACCTGAATCAGTCATAGTTGGTGGTGTGTGACATAATGCCATAAAGCAATATTTTGTAAGAGGAGGCGTTCAGGGCTCAGAGTGGGAAATGAAGGCGGCGTCATTCTCCCTATTACAAACCAGCACACCATCAAAATGATTTTGAATTTGTATTTTGTGTTAAAGTAGTTACATAATGTTGCTTTGCACAATGATAAGTATAAAGTTTTCACTTTGAACTTGAACACTCCGATAAGGGCAACAGGCGATAAAGTAAAACATGAATTACTTGTGATACGTGGTGTGAATGTTCCATAAATATTGTTGATATCTAGTCAACTGACATTAAAGATGCTGATTTTTTGAGGTGATTTATTGTAATTCTTGCCTCTGAACGATCAGTACCTCGATTCAGCGACGCAACTGCCTCTGTATTGTCACATTTGCACATTATTCACAGCAATTTGTGTATGATTCATGGACTGACCTTGGCCCAAACAAGAGCATCCTGACATCTGGATCAATATGCACAGTGAAGCCAACTCTATAGCTCATAATAATAACATATTGATCGAATTGGTCAATACAGGAGCTGTCAGTGGAAGTCTTGGTGAATTTCTCTTTCTTCGACAGTAAGCGTAGCACCAATATTGTTTCTTTTTCTCATCAGTGATGAATAGTGGCAATGCAAACCGATGTTTGCGCTATTGAGACGAATATCTTACTCCAGGTTCAGCCGTATTACTGAGATAGTTAAATCTCTCCACTGGCAGCACTGAGAGCAGATTGTCAACTCAAACTGAACCCAATGGACCAACACCTTGTGGAAGAGTTGGCTTATAATCAAAAATTCAGTTTGAATGCTTTCCCCGTAAATATTTTCTTTTCCCTCTAATGCTGATGCTAGCAGACATCCTATTTCCTTAGCTTTGGGAGTTGAGGCTGATGGTTTGCAGCATCTGCAGTAGGCTCCTGTGGGTTTCAACCTGACAGCTTGTCTCCATGAAGGCTTCGTAATGAGAAAGACTGTGTTCATTCTGTCTTCATGTGTCAGAATGACACATACACAAGTGTTTTTGGAGCTTGTGTACACTGTGGTTTTACTTAAGCATTGCCTGACAAGTATAGCAACCAAACACCAGTAACAACATTAACCCCTTTATCTACACCATCCATTTGTCTAAGTTTGAAGTTATGAAAGGCAGCTTTTCAACTGTCTCTGGTGTGGGCTTATGGCATGCATGTGACAAACGTGTAGTGAAAATGCCAGGCAACAACTCCTTCGGGTGCTGTTTTCACAGTCCCATTGTTAAGGTGACAAAACTGCTTCTAGGTTAAATGCAATGGAAATAGTGATAGTGATGTTAAATGTACTGTATTTTAGAACGTTGCAAATGGAGAATCAAGACTTTTTAAAGGCCAACGTTGTTTATTTAAACTCATGGTGATTATTAATTGCTGCCTTAAAAGGTTGGAGAGCATCTTAGCAGTATTTACTCATCCAGCAGACATGGAGGGTGTAGAACTTTCCAGTAATAGAAAATATTACTGTACATATATAGAATACACCTAAAGTAATAGGCATGTTTTGTGTTTACATTTTATATATGTTATTCAAACCAGGCAACTGCGATGTTGGTCACTGTCTTATTTCGAGGTTTGTTTAACTATAGTTTCTTAATCTCTGGCCTGTGTGGGTGGAGCATGCACAGTTCAGCAGTGACTAATGACTAATGTTCATTAATTTGATTGATCGTCAGAACCGGTACGCCTTGTCGGTAGGTGACTGTGAGCTGGCCTTGTTAGTATTACTCAAGACAGGAATGATCATGAACTTTCAGTGGTTAATTCTGGGTCCTGTTTTTTGTTTGCATTGCAGGTTTACAACCTATTTATCTGTCTGATTAACTGGCGAGTTAAACGTCAGTAGGCTAGTGTAGTAGGCAAGCTAACTAGCGCACAAATGTTTATTGTGTGTGTGTGTGTAATAAACAGAGAAGTGAGAAAGAAAAGTTTCGAGTTGTATCCGCCGTACTTGTCCTGGTTACCCTTCCAGAGGGGAGTTTATTAGAATATAGCGGGTAGTTTAATAAAAATCTGGACAGAGGCCATGGAGCAACGTTAGGGTTTATCTGGAGCTTTGTTTCTTTCCTCCTGGTAAATTAACTTTACTCTCCTTTTTGCTCTCCAACTACCCCAATGTAACATTTCAAATATTAAGTAATAACCAAAGAATTTTTTTTTTTTTGTAATAAATCTTGCCTACTCTCTAGTGTGCTGAGAGCACACTACTCATTCATGGAAATCTATTTAGCATCAATTTGTAAAACACACACTCAAACACACACACAAGTGGTCTAATTATGACACCTGATTGTGAACCTGATGATGAATATCACTTTGAATCTGCCTCTTTCCTAGACCTACTGGGCAGGTATAAACATTAAAGCTGTGCCTCACATGTTTTTTCTATCTCCATCCAAACATTATTAGTACATCCTTTAAAACTTGACGGTCCAAGAAAAAAAAAAAAAAATGGCTACAAAAGAGCCTTTTCATTTTCTCTGCCTCAACATGGACTTTAAAATGTGCATGGCCGTGAGGCTGAGACTGTGTGGCAGTGTTCACTCGGTGGCTGCTCTCTGTCCCATGCTGGCCTAACAGGCAGAAAGCCTTTTAATTAGTCAGTGCTCTCAAATAGAGCAGGTTGTTGCTCACGATTGTACGTCAGCCTCTTCAACCTTACATAACCCACCAGTGAATCCATCATGTAAGTTAGAAGATATTCCACAGACATTTAAATGTTTCTATTAATTTAATAGTGCAAAAGCAGACCGGTCTTTGAATTTGACATCCTTATGGACAGTTTCAATGAAGTATTGGAATAACAACTAAAGCTTTTTAGCTGCCTTATTGAAGCTTTTTAATTTACTTGTACATTAGATGAATATCTCCATTTCATGCTACTTTTTACTTTTACTCTACTTCACTTCTTTACACCACTACATTTTTTTTTGACAGTTTACAGGATTAGAATTTTATTTTAATTGTAATTCAGTGACATCTAGTGCTGAGGTTGCAGATTACAACCGACTGAACAACCCTTGCTTCATTCTCCCTTTCCAAGCATGTAGGAGACCCTACAGTGGCCACGAAACTAGCGAAAAACATGAAAGGTGCTCTCTAGAGCCACTGCTTGTCAGATAAAACTTTGAAAAACATAAGAACTAAGGTAAAATACATTATTTAAGATTAAATCAGTGGTTCTGACTTTTTTTTTGTCAGTGACCCTTTGCAACTAAGCTACTTGGAGCTCCTTGTCAAGTTTCAGATGCCTGTGAGTCATTAGCAGTTCCAGTGAAAAGAGATTCTCCCTCTAAACTTCTCACATGAGGTCATTTAAATGACTGTTTGAGACCCAAAGAGGTAAAACTCTCCAGTATTTTCAATTAGAAGGTCTGACAAATGAATCCGAGTGTAGGTAGCACAACGTTTTCTTCATTTCTACTACATCTTCTTCCCACAATCCCTCAGCTTAATCTTGTGACACTTTGGATGGACCCTAACCTCTTGGTTATGAATGACTAAAGCTCTGCTGAAAAACAACGACTTACAGTCACCAGCTGTGACATGTACTATTTTAGAAATAAACATCCATCACACAAAATGTCAAACTGGAGGGTTAGAAGCTCAAATTCCTTGGTGGGATGTAACAAGAGGCCGGATGTTCAGTGATACTGTCCATGAAACTGTCTGCGGATACTGTGTGAAAGCCCTGGTAACTACAGTATCAGTATTTACTCACTGTTGTCCTCCCATAACACAGAACAATTTGTTCCCCTCTAATGCGATCTCTGCTGAAATCAGAAAGGCAAAGATGTAGACAGAATCACTCAGCAGTGCTTAGTTGCTGTGAAAGCAAGTTATTTATGATCTTTGCTCACCAGGCGGTAGATCACAAACAGATCCTGAGAGGACAGGGACAAGCTTGGTGAGACTGTTTTTTTCCAGGAAGAGGAAGAGGGGCCAAATGGCCCTCTCAGTTCACAAATGGACTGAAATGAAGACACGACATACTGAGGTAGACAGGTCATCCTTCAGTTTAAAACCACTCCGCAACGCAAGTCTGTCAGGTTATTAAAACTTAGAGTGGCACGGTGCATGTTTGTCCCATCTTGTAAAATATGCAATACAAGGGTGTGTGTGTGTGTGTGTGTGTGTGTGTGTGTGTGTGTGTGTGTGTGTGTGTGTGTGTGTGTGTGTGTGTGTGTGTGAGAGAGAGAGAGAGAGAGAGAGAGAGAGAGAGAGGGAGAGAGAGAGAGAGAGTCCAGTTGCTTGTTTGCCATTTTCCAAATGAGTGATCACGCTGAAATGTCGCTGTGTTCTGAGTGATTGGAGTTCCACTGATGGTTTTTGTAAATCCGGAGCCTCCGCTTTTGATGTTCATATACATTTGTTTTTCTGCAGCTCTATAACAGTATTAGCAATGGAAAATTCTTATCAAGCCACTGAATCTCTTTGAAGTCAAAATGAATGAGTGAGACAGAAACTCAGACAGAGAAAGAGAGAGAGAGAGAAATGGGGTCTTAAAATTAAATCCCCAGCAGGTGATGATGACTTATGCTGAAGATGATGCGATTTTCCCATAAAGGCCCCTCATGACATGAGGTATTGTCACATGACAGGGGTGTGGAGTGTTATCCAGGCCGAGTAACCTATCAGGTGAATACCATAACAGAATCCAAATGATTTTATACTTCAGATGCAATTGGTTCTGCATCCCTTTATGTTACACTTCCTAAAATTAAGCCTCAGCTAAATTCCACCAGGGACATAAACGTTTCCTGTGCTGCATATCAGGAACACAGTGGAGACTGAAAGACTACAATCCAGTCAAGTATTGGACAGAGGACAATATTATCTGTTGTATGCAGTACTGTGATTACAGACAAGGCCCCCTAAGCCATCCATAGCTGCATCTGTGCATCACGTAAAGTTATTAGGTTTAGCCTTCCCAAACCTATGGTGGCTGCCATTATCAAAGGGCACAGTGGTCCCATTGTCTCTCATCCGCTAAGAATTAAGGGATCAGTGAATGGCAGGATGATTCTGGATCAGGATTCTCCACTAGGCAGGACTCCCTCGCACTGTAGTCTCAAGTCGAGGAAGGTAAAACTGGGTGTCTTCGCTCTGAGGAGCTCCAGCCCAAACTGCCAGGTCAGACATTGTAGCACTCTTATCTTTGTTATTATGGGCTAATCACACTGTGGTTGTCCCTGAAAGCATCAGCTATTTCTTCTCGGGGTGATATGTTTAAGTATGTTCAAAAACCAATAAACAGAAAAAATATGACTTTAATATCAAAACAAAATGTGCTTTGGTTTTCAGCTCTACCTTTCTACCACAGCAATGATGCATTTTGTTTGAGTTAACCCGAGTAGAAAATCTGAGTATACTCTGTGGATGATTGAATAGGAGTAATGAAGCTTACATGGAATGTGCCCTCTCCCCACTGCAGAAAACATTGGGATCTTGTCAAGTTGTTTTTGTCCAACAGCACTATAATCTCAAGGTTTTTTGAGTGCCTCTGAGAGACAGACAGGGAGAAACAGAGAGAGAGAAAGGGAGAGCGAAAGAAGGAGAAAGTGTGTGTGTGGGTGGTTGTGTGCGTGCGTGTGTGTGCGTGTTTATCCGACCATAGAATTTGCACAGACTGCCAGCTACTGGAACTAATTACATTTTGGTCAGCTGACTCACAGGGAAAAGTTTTATTGATATGTGAAAACAGCAGTTAATGTTTAGCATTTAGGCTCCAGGCTTTAGCATACACTTTCAGGCTGCACACAAGGAGATTGGGATTTGACTGTAACAAACTCTTCCCCCTAAAGGAAAGCTAGAGTCAGGCCTAGAGGTAGAGCTGATTAAAGACCGTAGGAGCAGCATGATGCAGCGATGCTTGCAGCGTGAAGTCTGTAGGCAGAGAAAAAGAGTGAGCAGAGCACTGACAGCTTACCCTGTTTTAATGAGTACACTGAATACATTTTGCAGTGAGTTGAGTCAATCACACTCACACAAAAGGTCCTGGTTAGACTAATTAATGATTTGCCACCTCTCCTACAGTAAGGAGAAGTGTATTGATTTAATAATGAGATTTATTTTGATGTTTAACTTCCTTTACTGATGTTTATTGTAATTTTGTAACTTGTGTGTCTGTCATTAATCTAGACCAAGTGACACTGAAGACATTGCTCCCATGCTTTTATTTTCTAACACAACCTGATATAAGTTCTAATACTGAGTCCAGCAGTTGTCACATCCAGGCCAGTTTTTCCACCCAGGCCAGTTTTTACCTGCTACTCCTCAGCCACGCCTCCCTGCTCACCTGCACACCTGTTTCCCATCAGCTTTATCAGCGTGCACTATAGAAGGAGCCCAGTCACCACCATTCAATTTCCAGATTGTCGTTGCTCATGCTTGGCTCCCCAGCAATCTTCATCAGCATGTTAAGGCACAAACAGAATGATAGATATCTTTATTGCATTCACACAAAGGTGTATTGTGCCTGTACAAACCCAGGGCCCTTCACACAAAAGCTTGCAAAGTGCAGAGAAATTTGAGTTCTCCAAGGCTCTTGCATGTTTGTGCATGAGTTGCAACTATGGCATTTGTTTCAATTAGAGACACTTGTGAAAATGAATGGGAGATCAAACGATCACATGCTGTAAATCACGGCTTTTATGTTGCAAATTTGGTGAAAACAGGCTCCTGGGGAAGGATCCAGCATTTCAAATCTAATGGACAGGGCTGGCATCAACCATAATACCATAAAGTTAAAAAAAGGAACATCAGTATATTAACTTTTCAATTTTTTTTTTCTTTTTTTCACATACGTTTACAGACATTTTACATAATCCAGGGGAGGTTAGAGAGGATGCAGCCACTGTAAAATAGAGCAGTTTTATCACTAGTATCACAAGTTTTCTCTTTCGTGCTTAAAAAGGAAAACCATTCTGGTTGCATGCCTGTTGGATGCATGCACGTGCTAGCTGTGCCATCCTCTTGCATGATTGCATGATTACCAGAATGTACAGTTAGCAGCTTGTCTTTCTCTCTGTGTCAAAGGTTATAGGAGCTTTCACAGGCAGATTGTTCCCATTTGCTTCATTTACTTCAATAAAAATCAACCCTTTAACAAGTTATGTCTTTGAAGAAGAGGCCACTGATTTGGCTCCCTGTCAAGCCTATAGATTATACAACAGTGTTGGGATTCTCTTCACTGTGGCATGTAGAAAACTTGGCATGGTGCAGCACTAACAGAGGCGGTAGCTTGTGTCTAACGAAGCATGGCAGTGTTACTCAGCAAGGAAAACATGTTTGTTACCAGAGCCAGTCTTATGCTTATGCTGCCTTTGGAAAGTCCCCGGGTTGCAGCCAGAATTGATTATAAAAAACAAAAAATCATTGATAATCTGGGTATGGATTATGGTATGGTATACTGTATTGTTTGTCTGTAACATTTGTCATGGTAAATTTTCATGTGTCTGAATGGTTTATGATAGTTACAGTATGGGCCTGCATTTGTATGACTGTCAAGCCCAATTTAAGATGTGTTATGCAGCAGCAGCCATACCCGGGCATGCAGAAGATTTTTAAGTAAGTGCCGCCGCAAACTGAATATACAAATGTGACAACATATACTTATAGTGCACAATAGGGGCTTTGTGGCAACAAAGCAACCACTCACTAGTCGAGCAGCCATGCACCACACACACACAAAACAATGATTATGTTCTTATTTAATTAGTCCGTGTAAACTATTAGTCATAGCAGTCTGTATCAAGTTCTGCTAGCATCAAGTCACACAGCAAATATATTTATATTAGTGCTGTAAGGCGATTAAAAAAATTAATTAATTACAGGATTTGTAATTAATTAATCTAATTAATCGCATTTTAATCTCATATCTGCTAAAGGTCCCCAAATAAAGAATTTGAATTCTAGGACATTACAATTCACATTACAGCTGGTGAATTCTTTTCATCACTGTAGTTCTCGACGGTAGCTGGAAATTAGAGTCAGATGACGCTATCTGAAACGCCTCTTTTAGGCCCTCGTCTTCCACGATTGAAATCGGCCTGCAATCAGCAACAACCCACTTTGCAATTGAGTTGGTCAGTTTTTCTGTCGTGGCTTTGCTCATTCGTTTTCCTAACTCAGCAAGTGTGGGTTGGCGGAGTGAGCTCACGGTCGCACTAGCGGCACTAGCAGCAACTACATGTTTAGCGTTTAAACGATAATTCAGGCTGGAGCTGCTACGGTGATAGGAAAATTCTTTTTTACACAAGGTACAAATCACTGCGTTCTTGTTAATAGTCCCGTCTTTGTTCTTTTTATAAATAAACTTGCCGTTCAAAGGTCCAAGTAGGCTTGCCTCGCTATCCGGTGTCGCATCCATGTCTGTTGTCACCCTGCTTTTGACTAGTGGCGCAGGTAGGATGCGACCTGCGACTGCAGCCTACGGGTCACTCAAAGGGCCAAATTTAAAATGCTTGCGCACTGACTTGCCACTCATGATTAATTGCATTAATTTTTATAGCGCGTTAATTTGCAGCGTAATTAATCTAATTAACGCGTTAAACTGACAGCCCTAATTTATATATATAAATATTATATAACTGCCAAATTATTTGTCTACTAGCTAATGGCTCAAAGTAATGTGATGTAGTGAGATTTAGCACTTTTCCCACTCAGTTTTAATGATGTAGTTCTATTATAGGCATATTCAATTAAACACTCATATTGCTAAATCCATTTAAGTTAACCTGCCTGCTTTAAATAACTTTAGAGCTTAAACCCTTTACTGTTCTAACATCCCACATTTTAGGCAAATTTTTCCTGGACTGGTATGGGGTTCAAATTCTTACTGTTGCATCTAAAATTCAAAACTGCTTACACTAGGGGGGCTGCAGACCTGGCAGGACGCCCAAATTATGCTCATTAATAATTCCCTATAAGAAAAGACTTGAAACCAAACGTGATCTGGAGGATGGCTCTCTAATCAAACACAACTCATTCTGTATCAACAAGCATTAATTGACTCAACTGTAATCTAAATGCATGCAAATTTGAAGAATTAAGGCAAGCTTTTAATTAGTAAAGAAGGGACTCCTCTGATGTGTGTGACGCCTGGAGGAACTATAGAAACAGGATTCTCCACATGAAACTGTTTTATAACAATTTATGTTGCTCATTAATATTCAAGTTTGTATAGTGTGCATTTAAATTTCAGTGTAAAATGAGCAAGCCTAGTGGCCATATTTACTATTGTAAATAAAACTATTGCATGCATAATCATCAAATTATGCATATGGTGCAGGTTGTATCTCATTGTATGGTGAATTCAAGGCTACTGTTTGCTGTCATATCCATGCTGTTGACATTTTTTGTTTGTTTCCCTTAATTGAAAGTCTAAACTTGACAGCAAGGACTTTGCTCAGAAGAGGTTTGACTCTGAATTCCTGATTTGTACATATAATGCAAAGGTTCTTATAAAGAGCCTTTATACTGAGTGAAACCTGAAGTTGCCTCCTGAAGTGGATGAGAATTATTGACAATGCCTTATTTGTTTTTAGGGAAGCAACAAACAGGGTCTCTTTCCATGAAAGCTGTGCCCCTCTATGCTCTTGGTTTTGACTGAAGGTGCAAGAGGATACAAGCTGGCATTAGTAAAGAGTGACGAGTGGTGACAATCTGTCTTCCTCCTCTTCCCGAGCGGTACGTCTTCAAATCCAAATCGAGACTGTAAGATCTCCCGTTTGAATGACAAAATATTTCACTACTGTAACTAATGTAACGCGGAATGGATCGTGTTACTTTAACACTGATGTGCAGTTGTTTGCAGTATGCATGCGTGACATCCTCGCAGCACCTCCACATGAAATTCGAGAGGTTAACGTCTACCACCTTCATGCCCATCCCAGACGAGAGCAGGTGAAGGATCCAGAGCAAAGGTTACGCTTCAGACAGCTTTTGGTGTTGCAGCACAGCAAATCAGTCATCCATTTATTTAAAGAAAATGTCACTGGGATTTTGCACATTATTATGTGTGTGTGTGGTGGAGCATGTTTTTCATGGAGGACAAATGTAGGTCATCTTATTTTATTTATGTCATTGTAATCAAACTTCAAACTGGAGTAGTCAATGCCAAATTAACACAGATTAGAAAGAAAGAAAGAAAGAAAGAAAGAAAGAAAGAAAGAAAGAAAGAAAGAAAGAAAGAAAGAAACTCTATGTACAATCTTTTATGTATTTCTTATTCTAAGAAAATTGTGTCTACTTAAGGAAAACTCCCATTTATATTGCTCTGTAACACAAGATGTGCTGGCAAAAGGTTATTTTCCAATGTTATCTCAAATCTCATCTCTAAAATCACCTTCACTTTCCTCTTGACTTACTTGCTTGCTTAATGGTGAGCATAACAATTGGGTTGGCAAATAAATAAAACAAATATTAACACATGAAACATATTAACGCATGAAAACTCCAGGGAATGTCTTTTCAGAGCAAGGTCACATGGTCATTGAATGCATCATTAAGTTTAGTCTCACAAAATTACCACAAGCTACATGCACAGTGTTTGTGAATCATGGTGCTTGCACATTTTTTTGGTCCCACTAGCATCTGGTTTACAAATGAGACAAAGATAGATCCGAATATTTGGGGGCTTTCCGGGATCTCTGAATGACAATTCAATGGATGATTCCCATGTAATTGTTTCTCTAAATGAGTTTATAGTTTTAGATGTTTCTGCCACAGTAAGTAATCAGTAGCTCTGGCTTCTGCAAGACTAAATGACAAATTGCAGCCACTATTTTCCTACTGCTTGCTCGTTTTGAATTTGATGGGAAAACATTTCATATGGTTTTCTCACAGATGATTCTTAACAATGCAGGCTCTGACAAGATGTCAAACAGCATATAAAAATTATATGTAACGAAAGACAAATAAAACCACCAGTTCCACCGTTTAAAGCCATAACATACTTAACCTCAGCGTGTCATGATGTTTATCACAGCGAGCCACCAAAACAATAAACAGTCAGCGTGTCCACTGAGTGTTCGGCACATTTCCAAGTATTTTTCAGTCTGTGCATGCAAGTCATCATAAATCAGGGCATGAAACGCAGCTGCTCAAACTTTCAAGGAATCTCTTTGTCAGACTGTCTGATAGTAAAACACAGAATGTGACATTTTTAACGCAGCTTAACAAGATCACGTCGGTTCACCAGATATGTGCTGTGTTTCTCAGCACAGTGCCCACAACAGTCCAAAATGGCTCTGCAGTCATCACTCAAAGAGTATGTTTTTATGGACTGCTGATATGAAGAAGAAGCTGGAGCACAATGCTTTGATAGATTCGATAAAGTTAGGAAAGGAATGATGACTGTTTACTTGCGGGGACGACGTCGATTCGTCCAGACAAAATATCCTCAGTGCTGCTTATTTCTTGTTCATATAAGTGACAAATACGTACAATCAGAGACAATGGGAGTAGAATTAAAATGATGATATTTTAAAGCTGGATCTAATTTTATGTCTACTGGAGACAGATTAATATTCAGTGTTTACTGATCACTTCTTACAAACACTGTTCAATTCAATGAGTGAGAACGAAACAGCGATGACTGCCAATAAAACTGGAAATTGGACTTTTGTTGTTTTATTAGGCAGAATAAAGTAGTAATGACACAAAAAGCAGTTCCTCAACTGAGATATGTTCTCATGCATGATGTTCACTGAGCGAGACACTGTCCATATCTTACACAGTGCAGTGTCATGTATAGCTTATGAAAGGGGAAATTGCTGTAGGCGTTTGGTTCATTATACTGCTAAATGTCAGTGCACAACTCTTCTGGAGAGTTGGATTCAGGGTTTCTGGGTGAAACTGAACCAGGCGTCTGAAAGGGAACTGACTTTTGTTGGCTCAGAGCAAAAGTCGCTGTGTAGTTAGTGTTGTAAAATAGATGCAAGCTTAAAAAAAGTGCTTACACCCAAAATAGTTTCAGTTTGGCAGCTACTCACACTTTCTGAAGGAGCTGCAGACATTTTCCCCCTCAGACACCTGAAGAAGGAAAGTGTGTTATGACTTAGTGGCGTCAAGTGCAATGTAAACACTGGATATTGCTTACAGCGTAAGTCATATAGCTTTTCACATGTTTGCAATCTCTATTTCCTAAAGATCAATATCAGAAGGCAGCTACAGTTTCCCCCTTTAAAAGAGCCATGCTTTTATTTTTGTTTATCTTTACTAGTTTGTTTAGTAGTAGTTTGAATCCATACACTTAAAATCCTTGAATACACCTTGAATCATGGCAGGAAAACATCTGTGAGTGCAGATTATTTATGTTTATGCTTGAAAATGTTATATACAAGTATGGTGTTTTTATTGTATTGTATTGTATTGTATTGTATTGTATTGTATTTATTTATTTATTTATTTATTTATTTATTTACTTACTCACATATTTATGTAGAGCTCATAGCAACAAAAGGAATGTCTCTGATGAAAACAGGTAAATGTAAAATAAAGGGGGGGGGGTCTTCTTACACAGATCTCTGTATTCATCTTACAAGGATACTGTTTGATTAAAATGAAAATAACATGTTTATCTTTCTGTTCATACAGAATAGGCCATGTTTGTTCCTGGAGGCTTATCGTGGAACAAATGATGAAGAAAAACAATGTGTGTGTTTGCTTAAATGCAAACCCTTGTGCACTTGATGCAGGTAAAATAGAAATCTGGAGTTTATTTCTCTTTCTTGGTACACACATAAACATATGACTTTAATCAACGTGATAAAACACTTTTTTAGTCTGTCATTTTATTAATCAGCCCATTTTATCCCTGCTGCCCCCAAAAATACAAACAAATATGATAATCTACTCTTACCAGAACCTGGTGTGTGTGTGTGTGTGTGTGTGTGTGTGTGTGTGTGTGTGTGTGTGTGTGTGTGTGTGTGTGTGTGTGTGTGTGTGTGTGTGTGTGTGTGTGTGTGTGTGTGTGTGTGTGTGAAATATGCACCGGAGTGTATTTTTACCAGAGGTTCAAGAAGATCCTTTACTTTGATAAAAGTAGGAACACCACAGTTTGAAAACACTCCATTGCAAATAGACATTGTACATTCAACCTTTTCTTTAAGGAAAAGTATAAAATATTAGTGACAAAATGTACTTAAAGTATCAAAATTAAGGTCTTTGTAAAATGATGGTGTTTTTTGTATGAAACATTTTTAATTCTAAAGTATGCAGAAGTATAAAAGTAGCACAAAATGGAAAAATTCAAGTAAAGTACAAAAACCTCTCAATAGAACTTACTGAAACGCTGACTTTTACTGCTTGATTGAATTTGTTTGTTTTTTTCCAATAAGGTCAGTTTAAAGTTTTTAAACTGACAAAAGTGTGCAGATTTTCCGCCTCATATTTGTGCTAACTTCTGCGTGTTTTCAAAGCCCTGATTTGACGAAGATGCTGAGGCTGACTGAGTCACTGTGCGGTGGCACTTTGAGCAACTGTGCTACTGTTTGCACAGCGAGCAAATCTCATGGCTCCTCCCCCTGAGCAGGCAGTTTAATTCCCGTGAGGTGATGCCTGGTTAGTAACTTAATAAAGCTGCTGGATGCAATCCCGGGGCACAATGTGTGGATCATGTTCGTCTGACAGACCCGCTCTCTGCTCCACTCCTGCACTCACACAGCCTGCTGCTCTCCTGTAAGTACTGCAGGTCACGGCCATTTCAACTTTTAGGTGTGATGAAGGGAGAGATGTCTCTGCTGGGTGAATAACTCACCAGGATTTATGAATGAAAACACATCACGCACAGTGGGGACAGAGAGAGGGAGAACATGTTATTGCATTTGGTAAGTTTTAGCCTTTTGACCTAGGAAAAGAAATGTCTGACAATATCAGTGCAGCTCCGTTGCCTTGGAGCTCTGCTGAACAAAATGTGATGATGTTTAATTTAAATTCTCAACGAGTAACTTCTTGAAGTTTTAATGAATGTAGATCATGTTCTGTTTGGCATTAATAGTCAAAAGATGCACATTTTTGCTCCACACTGTTTGAAGTTCAGTGACTGACAGCAATTAAACATTACATGCTTTGACTGTAAGTGTGATCATTTGCCCCTACACACAATGTTTAAAGAATGCTCTGTGTGGCATTTTGTGATGGAAAGTCACTGGCTTAAATCCCTAGTAGAGTTATAAATGTTGTGCCCAGAGGCAGCCATCCTGATAGGGTTCAGTACATTTCCAGCCACATGCACACACAAGGAATACATAAGTAGGCTAATCATTTTGCTCATTATTCTTTTTGCCAGGAGGTTCCTGTCCTGGTGTAACTGTCGGAGTATAATGGTGGCTTTTAAAGGCATCTGGACCAAGGACTTCTGGAGGGCTGTGTCTGGAGAATACCTGGCCACTCTCATCTTTGTCCTTCTCGGTCTGGGCTCCACCATCAACTGGGCTGCAGGGGAGGAAAAACCTCCCCCAGCTGACCTAGTCCTCATCTCCCTGTGCTTTGGCCTGAGCATCGCCACTATGGTGCAATGTTTCGGCCACATCAGCGGCGGACACATTAACCCAGCGGTCACTGCGGCCATGGTGGTGACTAGAAAGCTGAGCCTGGCGAAGGCGTTGTTCTATGTGGTGGCTCAGTGCCTTGGAGCTATCACAGGAGCTGGGATCCTCTACCTCGTCACGCCTGCTGCTGTCAGAGGGTCGCTCGGTGTGACCACGGTAACAGTCTGACCGTGTTCATTTTCACATTTGGGTTCGTCATATGTTTTCTCACAGTTCCGTTTGTTAAAGCTCATCAAGAAAATCCTCTTCTCCCAAGGTGAACTCCAACATCTCAGTAGGACACGGCCTTCTTGTGGAGCTCCTTATCACATTCGAGCTGGTCTTCACCGTCTTCGCCACTTGTGATCCCAAACGCACAGACCTAGGAGGCTCTGCTGGCCTTGCAATCGGCTTCGCTGTGGCTATTGGTCACTTATTTGCAGTAAGTACCTTCCAGTAAGTTAGATAAGCGATAGATATGAAAGGGCAGCTTGGGCAAGAAGGCTAGGAGAATATTTATAGCTGCTGTGCTCAAATAACTTCTCACCTTAAATTCTCATTACTCCAGCCAGATGGCGGCCAATTGGGTTATGTAGAAACAATTAAATATTTACACTGAATTTATATTCAGACAGTTGTATAAAAATCCAACTACAATTCATCAGCCTTATAAATAGTCTGCAACTCCATCTACATTTCAGCTGGCACCTCCTGTGCTCCCAACCCCAACAGCGAAGTACTGATTTAAAGATTCATCTCAAAGTCTTTTTAAATTCAACACAGCACATTGAAGAATTGTTGGACAAGACTGGTTCCAAACGCTCGCCTCTGCGGCATGCATTGAAGGCTGAAGCACCAATGCATCTTGAGAAAGAGCAGGTGCATTAAAGCATCTATTTTTCAATGTGTGATATTGTACCCTGCTCTCTGATTCACACCCACGTGCACATCTTTATTGGAGGCTGCCATCGCATAGCAACCAATCTCTGGGGGCTCCCTGAACCCTGCAGAGCAAATGAATGCACAGGGAAATAGATGTTATCTCTCACACTGCTCAACTGCTTTCTCCCTGGGTCTGCTTAGCAAATGCATATATACATACATTATGACTTACATTAGATACACTTTGCAGAATGTTCTGGAAGGCAAAGGCAATATTATACCTAAAAACACATCTCTGATGATGGCGTTATACAAAACTATGGTTTATATCACATTTAGACTGAAAACAATGCTGCTGTTTGTCTTCTAGATCCCTTATACAGGAGCCAGCATGAACCCTGCTCGATCCTTTGGGCCTGCAATGGTCACACTTAACTTCGAGAACCACTGGGTAAGAGATAACTTCCCTAAGAGGATAATCTTTCTTTCAGGAGTTTGCACGGACTGCATATGAACCAGTTGCTCCTGAGAATGGCTGGGACACTTTTTCTAGACATTTCTCTATGACCAAGTATCTGCACGTTAGCATAAAATAATCCCTCTGCTCAAATGTTACGTCATGGTGTCCAAGTGCTCTGAAATAATTAGCAGCAGCTTATGGTGGTTTTATTTTAATGTCCTGAAGAGGGCATGCTCCACCACAGTAGACTAGTATAGCATGTTGAAATCTGGTAAGGTCACATTTTCAGCCCCGTTGCCAGGACAGCAGAAACAGCTGTGACCTAAAGATACATTCAAAGAATAGTCTTTCACTTGTATGCATGAATGCAAGGAGAAAACCTTAAACCAGGTGCCCTGAGTGTTTATCAAGATCCTACACATGGCCCTTGCGTTTATGACTTCATCCAACAAAAGAAGTGCAGAGGAATTAGAAATTTGCAGCATTTTCACCACCTCCAGCTACATAATGAGATGTCACTGAACAAGGTGTAAAATAGCATTAGCTCTGAATTTTTGTACCCAGGCAATTACTTCCACTGAGCTATTTGCAGACAGCATGGTGTCATGTTGTGTGTGTGCACTGGGTGATGTGCTTGGCTTATAACACTGTCAGTAACTGTCAGTGTGGCTGATATCATGTTCAGAAGCGTCTTCTCTTGGTGGCAAATGCTTGATGCTTGATCTACCTGCCTCAGATGAAGAGCTGACCCTCTTTTCCCAGTCTTTCGCCTAACAGAGCAGGAAGGGTTGATAGCTTTGGCTGTGACGTTAATAATGAAATGCGATCATCTTGCTGTTTATGGTAGGTGTACTGGGTGGGACCCATTCTGGGGGGCATCCTGGCTGCTGGTCTGTATGAATATCTGTACTGCCCAGACCCTGAGGTAAAGAAGAGGCTGAAGCAGGTCTTTCAGAAGGACGCGGCAGGGAAATACAGGGAAGTGGAGACAGAGGACATTGCGATCAAGCCGGGCTCCATCCACACCATCTCTGATTTGGAGAAAACTGAGAAAAAAGATCCTTTCCAGGACTCGACAGGAGAAGTGCTGTCTTCAGTATGACTATCACGTGCACTGGAAATGGAGACCAATCTGTAGACCAGAATGACAGTCAAACTCATCCATCTAGAACCTGTCCCCTCATACAAAGACCTTATCCTCAAAGCAGAGTGTAATCTCTGCCCATGAGGCCTCACAGCCAGGCTGAATTACTCTCATTGTCATAAAGCTAATATGATGTTATGGCTCAGTCCCACAAACATCTACAACCTATTCAATACCACTCCTGAGGCCCTCCTTGAACGATTTAGCACCAGTGTTGGCGAGCAGCATGCAGTGCACGCTGCAGAATGACAGCCCGCAATACATTGTGTTAAAGAAATATCTGTAGGGTCAACCAATTATGTGGGGTCATCACGCTGAATTGGAGGACTGAAGAAGAAAATGCAGCCTTGTTATTTTTGGATTAGTGTCACATTTGGTTCATGTATTGCATATGGAACAACAGGAGAGATTTTCCTTGTGATCATTAAGCACATTACAGGTTCCAGGCAATGTAAGACAGCTCTGACAAGCTTTATTATCAGAGTTGTATTACAGTGCTCTCTATTTTCAGTGCATTCGTCAGGGGAAACAAGCAGCTCATCTTTATGGAAACACTGTGTTTAGTGTTTATGATGTCTATTCCTACATAATGGATTTATTTTTTCTATTTCATAAAACTGTGATATGTAGATGATTTTATCCTATAGATGTAGACTTCCTGTAAGAAATTTCTTATTTCTCAGTATGATTTGCTGTATTTCATACTTGACTGTTTAACTTATTGCTATTTTGTTGATCTGTGATTGATTATTTTGTGTTCAAACATTGCTCCTTTCTTGCTTTATGCTCACAATCTGCAAGTGATGAAGATAAAAAAGATATTATGGTGTAATAATAAAGCTTTTTTTTAATCCAAAATCATCAGCAATGAGTTCTCTTTTGCTTATTGATATATTTTGATACATGCAAACAGAATAGCTGCACAAATCTACATCTTCCTCACATTCACAAGAAATCTAGTGGCAAAGATGTCAATGCTTTTCACTTGAGTCAATTGTTTCTTGAAGTGGGAGCTGGTCACTGAGGAGGGAAAGGTTCCGATCAATGATGGACTGGCTCACCACCCTTAAGATTATGTCTCCCTATGGCCAGATAAATGTCCATGATGTGTGTTCCTTGTGAGTTAAGTCTCTAAGAATAGCCTCATGTAATCTCATTCCATCAGTGGGGAGCACAGGAAATAATACCACTGTGTGACACGAAATAGAGGCGATCTGTTATGTCTACACTTTAGTTCTTTTACTAAAAGAGCAGGTGCTATTCAATCTCTTTCTGTAATGTGGAGGAAATGATGGGGCCCGCTGATCCCATTGCATCCACAGAAGTTGTTGGTGCAACTACAGTGCCATTTTCAAGGCTGGAAGAAGGATAATTCAGATACTAAATCAAAATAGTTCTTACTCCTACGTGGACTAACTCACCCCATTTCAGCGTCTTCCCCAAGTTTTTATGTGTGACAACAGCATCACCTACTGGACATGCTGTGAATCACCTCATGTGGTCCCGTTTGTGTTTCTCCAGGGGAGGGCAGCCACGAGCCTTGGATGTACCGGTTGCACTGCGAATGTGGGTAAACGCAAGTCAGTTTTATTCATAAGTCTGAGCCACATTTCATTTGAAATTGGTCCAGGCCATTAATTCAGAACTACACAGGAGGATCAAGTGTTGCTGAGCCCTATAACTGGGACCCAGAGCTCAAACAGGAGCCTGAGCGAGTCAATACTAAAGCACCTTTTTATTTTCAACCTTGGCATGCTCAGCATTTTTACAATTTTGTGACAGAATTCTGATTTTCATCCAAGTTGTCTGAACAGAACTGCATTCTCAGTGCTTTGCTGTGTTAAAAGGTTGCCATTAGTGTGAAATTGTTAATGCTAACGAATGCTGTTCTTCAAGGCCTACTGGAGTTGAAAATGGACAGCATTGAATTTCTCAGCAGCACTATCCTTTACCTGCAGGCACGCTGCCTCTATCCCTTAAGGCTTCAGTGGCTCGAGGCCAGCACCCTCTCAGCTCCCCTTAATCATCTTTATAGCCTAAATAAATGAGTACATAAATCTGATGTTTCATGCATTGACTATTTCCTCTTGGGACAGACGATGGGGAATGGGCTCACTCGGTTGTGATTTATCAGCCCTTGCCCATCTGAAGATTAAATAGAGGAAGACAGGTGAGGAGAGCAGTCCCTGTTGGATTGGAAATTTGGCTTTGTTATGAATTTCATATTGGTGATGGGGAGTAAAATGTTAAAAAGTATTTAGAAGTAGCTTCTGTGCGCATACAGATCAAGATGTTGCTGAAATTCCTAGCGATGCATTTTCATCCACTTACATAAATGAGCAGATGCTGCAAAGTGCCAATCAAATCCTAAAATTTCATTAGAAAAATGTCAAACTTCCACAGGCTTGCTGCAGACACTTCAGTTAGGAAAAGGCAAATAAAAAGTGACAGCAAATAATAGACCAACGCTTTTCCAGCTGTCTGTTTGTTAACATCACGGCTTATCAACACGATGTTGAGCAGAAAACCGGTAATGCATGGATAGCCTTCACAGTGGCTGCCTCTATAATTCATTAATTTACATTCACATGCATTGCAAATACCAACAATGACTATATACTGGGAATATTGTCATAACTAGAGCCTCATTTGCACATCATACAGATGCCAGCAAAGAATATCTCAAAGTGCATCTCATGCTTATCTAACTGAGAACAGACAGATTTCTTGCGACTTGAAAATTCAGATTCTCAATTCCCAGCATACAACAGAAGGGGCAAAAGATAAAACACACACCTTAAAGATCATTAGCAAATAATATTTGGGGATTCATGAAGAAAAACAGTGTTAAACACTTGTTTAATAATTCATACTATAAACAAGAAAGTCTCCCACTTCCTTAATAATTTAGACGTAAGCTAATGTTGATTTATTCAGGAAGGTCTCTGCCACCAGCACCGCCTGGAGTGCCCAAATTTGAATTAAAGTAGGACAGTAGCAGGCGAGTCTGTAATAACATTTGTATAATTTTATTATTGCTCTGGGCTCAGTTCATTTCCTCCTCCAGTAGCTGCGTGAAATTGTTTGATTCTGGAAACTGCCTTGAGTCTGCGGCTCTGGGGTTGGAGGGTGGTACAGGAACAGGAAGGCATGCGACACTCTCTCTCTCTCTGTCTGATGCTGTCAGACACATAAACACAGACACACACAACCCCGCGTACACACACATTCACACAAGCAGAGAGAGAGAGAGATAAATAACTTTGTTATTCTGGGTTTTGTAATACTGTTACATTGGCTCACTTAATAACTCAAGCTGTCTTGAGAATATGATTGATATTCTCACTCACCTTGTCACTTATGATAAATATTTTACTGCATTTATGTGAGATGGCTCGGAAGCGGCCTAACTCATTCATTACATTATCAAATCATATAAATATGAGAGTTTGTGTTTGCGTCTTTTTCCGGTCGAGAGCTTTCTCTGGAATTTTAGTCAAAGAAATTCTCTTCTGCACTTCATGTGCAAAGAGTTTATTTGTAAAGAAGCTCATCTGATGAAATTCCAGCTTTTTGTAACTTTACTACTCTGAAATTTTTCATTTCAATTGGCCTATGAGGAAGAATTAAACTTCATAACCATTTGGATACTACTGTACTGTGATTTTGTTTACCAATGGTAGGACTATCGTTTCCAAAATGGTAATTTACAAAACTCTGATTACTCTAACACAAACAATCAAGTTTGGGAGGTATTAGCTCATGTAACACACACCTGAGACCCCGGTGGCTTTGACACAGGAAGGGAGGGTGGAGAAGTTCTGATTGGTTTCCTCGGGGCTCTGCTTCCAACTTCCCACCCGCACACATTCCCTCACTCCTCCTCCTCCCTTCCTCCTCCCCCTTCAATTCCTTTATGCAGAGCAGCCCAAACTGCAGTTTGATGAAACACATTTGTTTGACTTAACTCTTGCCTCGCCATCACGACTTAAATCTCAAAGGCGTTTCGGTGTAATGTGGCCCAACAGCAATTGGGTTAATGAGAGGATATATGTACAAGTGTGGGACTTGACCGGAGGAGCTGTTTTCCATTTGGGTTTGGTCCGCTTGTGTTATTAGGGAAACCTTTATTATTGTTGCCCTCTAGTGGGAACCATATAATAGGATTACATTTTATTAGAGCCTCCCAGCATTACCCAAGCAGCCCCCTCCTCTTGTCTCTCTTCCCCTCATAGTTGTGTCACTGACTCCTCCGTCCACTGTGGGTGGGATGGGTGGATCTGGGGCTGAAAGGGAAGCCAACGAATGGGGCTGCAAGTGATCCCACACAATGGGGATCCTCATCTTTTCATAGCTACACAAGAAGTGACCTGTCAACATAAAATGTTGGTTTTTGATCCCTTTTGTCACATAGAAAACTCTTTCATGAGCAGAGCAGACTGTCATGTGTGCCATGCTTGCACTGTAAGTTGTAATAACCTCTCAGACTTTGTGGAGCAGAGCATGAACAAAGACAAGGCGACGGTGAAGAGGGTTGTTGGTTGTCTTTACTGTTTGCTAAACCAAAACAAAGATGCCCCTGTCACATAATTACCACTGTTAATGTTTAGTCTCCCAGAGCCGTACCTGATGGTGCGACTTAGAGCATGAACGTAGCAACAGAGTCATTTCTCCAGAGCTAAATTTCACTGTGCCAAAGATAATATTTGATGAACAGCTCTGGCCTAAAACTGTGCAACCCTGCAGGGCAGATTGAGTCAGGCTCTGGAGCGGCTTCAGCACTTTCCCTTATCCATCCCACTCCCTTACATAACCACGGGCCATTAGAGGGGTGTGGCGAGTATTGCAGCAGTTATTAACATGGTCTGAGGCTAAACCAAGATCTTTCTTCATCCGCACAGACTGGTTTGCAAGGCCCAGCAAGGCATAGGTCAGTCAGAAGGTGCAAAAGTTGTTCACATGGTTAGCCATTTAAATACAGTATTAACTGACACTAGACATTAATGTCAAAGAAGTGTTTGAGTAAAGCAATATATTTGCTCCTAAATGTTTAAATAAACATTAAGTCGCCAAAAAGTCTGGAGATGTTTTTACTGTCAAACTAGTAGTGGTAATACAGAGTGTTCCTTTCAGTATTTAAATTGTGTCAGTTGTCACTGTTAAAGTGAAGTGACGTGACTTTTGCCAAACAGCGATGGCTTTGGCTAAGTGACAAGTAAAGGGATAATGCTAAATGTTAAAAGGCTGTGTAACAGTAGGCCAAGTAAAGACGGATGAAATGGACTGAGGGACGTTCGTTCCACACCAGTGTCTATGTCATGTTTGCTAACATTAGCCACCTTAAGCTACTGGTCATACCAGACCAAGTTAGGCTGTAGCTGCAAAACCCCTGAGTGTAATGAATTGATAAAGGGTGCACTTTATTGTTTATGAATGCAACTGTTGTAAGAGGAACAATGTGTTACATAATCTTGCTTGTGTTTAGTGTTTAAGTTATGACAGTACAGAAAACCGAATTAGCTTTCTGTGTGAAATTACTGCAGTGTCTGCAGCGAGCAGAATAAGTTTTCCAGGAGTCCTCTCTCCTTTCTCCAGTGTATGCATTTATAGCACGGTGATGTCATTCAGGCTAGGCAGTTGCTGTTTGGGGCAAACTCACATCTGCAACCAATCTGGATAATTTGTCCACCAAAATATGTTGCAGCCAGCCAGTGCTTGCCTGCCGTTGCTGCTGTAGCACTTTGTCAAGATCCAGTGAAAATGCAACCCTTTGTTTTGCACGGCTTTACACCACATGTATTCAAAGATCTACGTTGGTTAGTTTCAAGAACATCTGATGCATATTTTGAATACTGATGTGAGAGGATCCCATTATGAAAGGGCTCCATTTGTGTGGAAAATGGATAACGTATGGGATTTTAAGGCCTGGGGTGTTCTTTGTTCACTATAGTTTGTCAGACTAATGGCATAAAAATGTGTGTGTGTGTGTGTGTGTGTGTGTGTGTGTGTGTGTGTGTGTGTGTGTGTGTGTGTGTGTGTGTGTGTGTGTGTGTGTGTGTGTGTGTGTGTGTGTGTGTGTGTGTGTGTGCATGCGTAGCTGAGGCTTGGTGTATCGTGCGCCAGCCAGTAACCTCTGGGGCAAATAACTTCATCGTAACACTTAAATCCTGTGTTTGTTTTCCTGTGGGACATGCTGGTCAAAAAGTGGAAAGTTTAATGGTCCCTGGATCGGATGTGCGAGGCATAGCTGGCCCTTCCTCAAAAGCAATTCTGTTTATCATATACAAAAGATGATCTGAGACAGGAACTCTTTTGATGAGGAGAAGTGGAAAATGCTATTGTTTGTACGCTCACATCCATCAGTCACTGGTCCCTTTTCATGGCATTCTTATTCCTCTTGGATCCAGTTTTCTCCAAGGATGAACATTTGAACACACAGCCTGATTGTAAATATTTGCTTCAAATGGATGCTTTCTCTCATCATTTCTTATGTTTTTTTTTCTCTCTTTTAAAGTTGTTTGTTTTATTGTAATTTTGTTTTGCTTTCATAGTTGGGTAACGTTACAGTTACATGGCCAAATCGATTTGCTTTCATGGCTGCTGTGAAAAGCAGTTGCTCTGAACAGTAGGGGGCGCAGGAGCGGGTAGTTCAGCCTCTTTCCACTGTGTGCATGGCGTGAGGATGACTGTTGAGAATGTAAAGACATAATTCTGTGTCCAGATGTGCACAGAACAGCACTCTTGACTCATACAGAATAATTATCCATGTTCACATGAAGGACTTTTACAAAAGGAGAGACTTTAAACGTGTAATTCCTTTGCTGACTGCATCCCACAAGTAAATCTAAAAGCCTCAGAAGTGCCTCAATCTCCCTGAAATCATGCATGGTTGAACATTTGAAATGAGCTCGCACATCACCCCCAGGCACTGATTCAGACTTGATTGGGGCAAGGCAAGCTGCAAGTGCTTATTTATACAACTACGTCATTTGGAGGTTGTCCAAAGGGAGGAAAGCTGTAGAGATTACAAAGGAGAAACTGCAGAGTGAGAATTTCATTAACCACATTCCATTAATTTAATAAGTTGATTCCAGGCTCATCAACAAGTTGCCTGGTGCACATGCAGTGTGTATGGCATGTGTTAAAGAAGCAGACTAGATAGGTTAGATGTTTGAGAGGTGGAAGGGGAGAAAAAAAAAATCAAAGGACTCCACCAACAATCTATATAATTATCATCATCTGCTGCTTTCCCTCCCTGGCAAAGAAACACTCCATCCATTTGTAGCAATCGCCCGGGGGAACGTTACATCAAAACTAATCATAACGATTAAAATCAGCTTCTCTGCGAAAGGGAGGCAATAGGCAAGTTGGAGGCAGGAGGAGTGAGGGTGTTGTAAATGCTGAAAAAAAGATTTCTTTATTTGATTTTATAAAAACATAAACTCAACAAAGACTGAGGCACTGCTGCTGTGATCTCTTCCTTTGCTCGGAGTTTTATTCTGCAGATTGGTTTAGACTAGGGCAGAGACATGAGCTAATTGTATCCTGATCTTTGCCTTGAGGGGTTTCGGAGCCCTGGAGCAAGTATTCTCTGTATTTTGTTCTGTCTACCTTAGCCAAGCTATTGCATTTCTCACTGGTGTAGGAAGAGAAGCAGATCGTGGGCCAAATCGGAGGGAAAAGGTGCACAAAAAGATACTTTATGCCCCTCTATGTTTCAGGTAAGCGGAGATTTATTTGGTTTGCTATTATTTCCGTGGCTGGATGGACTGGGACATTGAGGCGCAGCAGCTTTTACGCATGTGCCAAACGATTCGAGCGGTACAGTTCTTATATTTAACCACTTCCTGGCTATTGTTCCATAGTTACCGTACATATCTGTCCGCGTGGCTACAATATACGAGGTTTTGGTACATCTGATCTAAACGAACGGCGGATTAGCCTGCGATCTTGTCGAGCAAATACTCTACTTGTCCACCGTGTGAATTCGCTCTTGGCGCGTTTCAGCTCCGAACACATCGCTGTCTCCGTGTCGCTGTTGCTGTATAACTTGCTCATAACTTACTGTAACGCGCGTTTGTCGTCTCCATGAAGATGTTTTTGGATCCAGTTTAGTCATGAAACTAAAACTGTTCTGTTTCCTGGCTGCCCCAGATCCTCTAATGAAAGACGCCATTGTGGAGTAATTTTGCCGCAGGCGTTTTTCGTATTCTGTTCGACAGGATGAGCCTTTATACGCGTCGATGCAGAATCTGCGAATCATCCTTTGATACAAGCCGTGCCCGCGTTAAGAGAATCATATTTACGTGAACGAAGACAAAGATAAGAGCTAATTTTGTCCTCTGCTCTTCTCTTGGCTCTCTGACCGCGCCGTGCGTAATCAACTCCAAGGTCCGACTGCGATTCGGCAAACATAGTTCACTAAGTAATATTCTGGACCTATTTCGCCTATACGACCCATATATTGTATAAATAAACATCTACTAAGGCTCATAAAGTTTATACAAAAATTATATTTTACATGCTGGACATACAACAGATTGTGCATTTGGTCATTGGGGTGTTTGTCCCCGCACTGCAGGGTGGAGGAGATTTAATTTCAATTTACTGAATGTTACATCATGAACAAAACCCTTTTAGTACAGGTCGCCTGTAGTGAGGACCAACACTCGGTTTCACCAGTTTAAGAGGGCGCAGGAATAAAGAGAAGAAGATTGAGATATTGGGTTGTCAGGACCGATCACTTGATGGCGCTGTGTTAACAAAACCCTACTACTTTACTGTATGCACACATCTGTACATCCGTTTCCCAGTCAAATTACCCTGAACAAACAGACTCTGATCTGGTAGAAGACAAATATTTAAAAGTCAGTGAGTTCTCATCACATTTACCAGACTGCATCATGAGTCCCAAGGTAGAGGTGCCGAGCATGTTAAATTCGAACTCTTTGGAGAAAACATTGTTCTAATATTTCATATTATGGCTCTGCCTCTCCTGTGCCCTGGGACAGATGGGCCTGTGCCAGTGAACATGCACCAACAGCCTGCAGCCACTGATCACACTTCCTTATCTGTGATGTCATGCTGATTTGCTGCTATAGTAACTCCACAAAGAATAATGTTGAAGTAAAACTACATGATTATGTGTTTCTGATAAGTATCAGAGCACCGCTGTGATATGTAACTGGCTTGGATTTAAAATGTGAAACTTTGAAACCGTTCAGATTGCCTCCCAGTCATTGCTGACAGAGTGGCTCGAGTTCTAGGACGTTGTTGATTGTGTGGACTCTCGAACGCAGATTGGATAACCGTGATCTAGAGGTTAAGAAGCAGTTCATTCAGAAAATCACATTTCTCTTAGCTCAGGAGCAGGTCAGGAGGGTCTCTTTGCTCTGCTAACTTTTTTCTTCTCAACAACCTCTTCATCCTTTCACTAAATGCCAAAGTTTTTTTTTTTTACACTGAACACATTTCTGCATTTATTACCACATTGTTGCAGAGCTTCAGCTGTTACTGAGAAATATTCTTTTGAGAAATGCAGTTGGCTTGAAGTTGAGACTTGCGAGGCTGACATGATGCAATCCAGTGGCGTGTCCACACTTTTTGGACTCGGGTGGCCAAAGTGGGGCACTGACTCATGCAGGGGTAGCATCTTGCAGTTTCTTACATTCTGGGTTTAAAATTGCTTTAAAGATAAATAGTCCAACCAATCACAACACACCAGAGTGGCACCATGCAAATAAAGTTTCCATACTTAATTCTTTAAGTTCTCAAATGTCTCCAAAAGTAGGCGACATGCAAAAGAAAACTGCACGGTCAAAAATATACTTCAAACATCTGTTTCCAGCGAAGGTCCTGCCTCTCACTGGGCTAATCACACTTGGGGTAGCCAATCAGATTTCAAGAGTGATCAGCCCCATCCTGCGGATATGCTCCAGATGTAAACCACAAATTATATTATACATGTCTCTGTATTAATACAAAAAAACCCCAAACAAAATATCATTATTGCGAAAAATTCTAATGCCAACATGTCACATGAAAGAAAACACTGACGACAATGTCCAAAGTTTTGTTGAAAAATTAAACGCTATTGTAGGTGTGGTACTGCTTGGACGCTGTGTGTGGTTAATTTCTAATCCGTTTCTAGAATTCAAAGTGAGACACACCTGACCAGACAACCAGCCCACAGTATTCACCCAGGCCGTTCTGTTCCAACAATCTCACTACCTGTTATTTCTCTGCCTTCAGAGGCGGCAGTGACTGAAGTTAACCCAAAGTCTGTAGTTGTCTGTGTGTGGACATTTGAAACAAATGGCCGTGGGCAACAAAGCAGAGACAACCCATCCAGATTATGTAAATACCAGTCTGCCTGCCTCGAACTGAATGTTAATGCTCTGATCTGAAATGCTAATTGTGTCTTGTGCGATATGTTGAAACACTGAAGAGCTGCATTGTGGGATGGAAAATTGAAAGCTAGTTTGTTGCTGGTGTTGATCCCAACAGGCCCTTTGATTATAGCAATATCAGACAGATACTTGCCTCTTAAGTTTTAGGAGCATTTGCGAGTAATGCCCAGCATTAGCTTATTAAAGACACGAATAGAGTTGCGGTGTTTGTTGCTTGAGTTAGACCAAAGATGTTAAAATGATGATTTTGCATGAAAGACCAGTGATGGAAAACAACAGGAGTAACTGGAGCAGCCAAAGAACTCCAGGCTTTGATGCACTGTGCCTGTTTTAGATTTGTTTGTGCATACTGTGGTGCAACAAAATTACACAAGCTGGGTAAACGAGCAAATTCCCTAAACACATACGTTTCGACTTGTTTCACAAAGGCTGGAAACTTTGGGAACACGTCTGCAAACAGCGTCGCATGGGAGACTTTTGTAGCAATGTGCCAAATTGAAAATGGCAACAGGTAGGAGAAGTGTGCTGGTGTGTAAGGAAGGTCTGCTGTGCGCATCTGGAGCTGAAGGCTGATACATGAGCATCAGCGATCAGTCCCCCATCGCATGCTCACTGATGGACTGTGAGGACGTGACCTTTGAACTGTCCTTGAGGTAAAAAAACATCACAGACAGAGGTGTGATGTGGACATCAGTCCGAGAAAATGTCCACGTGCACGCACATATCTTTACCTCCGAGAAGTCAGAGTGATTTTGTGATATAAGAGTTTATTCCCACAACCTGCTACCCCCTTCCACCTCCCACCCACCCAACCACCCGTTCTCTTTCACTCTCTCTTCTCTCTCCCCTGCAATTTTCCATAATGCCTTACAGATTTTACACTCAATCCACCTTTGCGATGACAAGGCTTTGAGGAAATCCAATTCCACCAAGCTGTTTTCAGAACTTACTCTCCACAGGCACACAGTCGCTCTCACACTCACTCACTCACACACACACACACACACACACACACACACACACACACACACACACACACACACACACACACACACACACCATCTCCACAAATTAGTCAGGGAACAAATTACCTGCATTCTGAGTGTGATCCCACGCACTTTGCCGGCTGCCTTACACAGGTCCCCTTTTGAAGAGCAGCCATGTGATTTCTCTCTCTTTTGCCCTGCAGGCCCCTTTGCCTTCTGCGAGGGATTCTGGAGTTGAATTTTAAAACTATGTATGGCTGCTGCCTGCGCTTATCAGCGCGTGCACAAGCGGCATGCAAATCAGACCGGGATCACACACCACATTGGAGGCCTACACTCAAAGGCAAGCTTAATTGCTAATTGGGTATCTAGGTGTGAAACTCGCACTGCCAATGAGAAGCAGGAGTGTGGATGTTTTAAGGCCAGTGGTTGAACTAATTAATTTTAATCTGAATGTTATTAAAATTTGTGGATTCCCTGCATTTTCTATGAAAAAAACAGCCCAGGAGAGTGCTGTGGCAGTACTTTTAAGAGCAATTGGACATGTTGTGGTCTGGTTTTATACTCCATGAAGTCATTAGCGTGGTGGTTTTGCAATGCTGATGTTGTCATCGGCAGTGGTGTTTGCACGCTGCAGCCATCATACAGTAACTCTGAGATATTTGTCAGGAGTTCAGCCCATGAGAAACTGATGAAGAAGATGTTAGAAGTGTTCTCGTGTTCTCTGAGGGCCAGCCTGCTGTGTTGGAGGAATGTGATGTGGTACTTGAGCTGTGTCTTTCTTCGTGCACATAAAGGGCACTTAATATATTATTAATTTCCTGTGCAAATGACAAGAGTGTTTACTACACTCCATCATTGCGTCTGGGTGACTGAAAATGTTATTACTGGTTGCTTTTGTGTGATTGGAACGATCATCAGCAGTCAGGCGCCCATGAGTGATGTGTGTGTTTGTGGGTGGAGGGTGTTAAAGGGCCATTTTTGTCCAGGTGGTTGAGTGGGTTGGTCACCGTTTGGGGGTCTTTCACTGTACTTTGGACTGTGTGGGTCTGTTGTGTTGAAGGAGGGTTTGAGCAAAACTGCTGCTGAACAGTGGGCATCAGGAGGAGGGTGACCGCGCGCAGACACTCTGCTCCAAAAGGGCAAAGGCCAGCTGTGACAGGTCCAGATGTGTGCGTCGACCCGACTCGCATAACCAGACGATCTTTTTTTTTTTCTTTTTTTTTTTTTCTTGGGCACCATTTATTTTATTCTGAAAATGCGGCACACATACCTGCCACTGAAACAGCGACAGCCCAAAAGAGCCGCAGGCGCTACAATGCTAATGTTGTCGGGGGCTTTGACTTCTCCCAGCCATTGCAAAGAAGCTGCTCCGTGTGACAGCAACGGCGCCGCTCTTCCCCCGGTGTTCGCTACCCCGCTTTTCACGCCTCTCCACGTTTGGCACAAGTGTGCGGGAAAAAGCCGGCCGCGTCTTATCTGTTCACCTTAAAGTCTGCGCTGTCATGGACGAAACGGACATCATGGACTTAACGCATCAAAAAGCGAGAAAGCGACCGCGTCCAATCAATTCCGTGGATGAGTCCGTGCACGCTTCCCTCAAACGGCTCCCGATCCGAGCGGCGGAGTGCAGGGAGCCCTCACTCATGTTCGCAGTCAGGGGAGAGCCTGTTCCCGCAGCGTCTCTCAAGCAAAATGACCACTCGGTGACTTCCTCTCCAACCACAGTGATGCCGGCGCAGGTAAACGCGTAAAGTCCGATATTGTGTGTGAGGGGAAAAAAGAGAAATTACTGTCAGACTCGGGGTCGAACTGTCACTTTTGTTGGAGGAGCGACGTGAGAGACACTTCGGTTTTATTGCTTGCTGTGTGTGTTTGTGTGTGAATGGATTGTCTTCCTGCTGTCCTTAAATGTAGAGTGCGCACTATTGTCACGATATTTGAATATCACGCACGCTCATCACACTCTGCTGCTTTAATTTACTGTTAAGCCAGTTGAAATCATGTGCAGAATACGTTATATCGAACTGCACAGTAACCCTCAGTGACTGAGATGTTTCAGGCACTACAGTATTTCCTCCCATCTTCACTCGGGGTCTAAAACTTTTCAGGGTAAAGTCATTTTCTTCTGAGAGCTTAACAGAAATGATCTGCTAATGGTGTTTGTAGGTTAACAGGAGACAATTTCTCCAAATCCTATTACAGTGTTCAAATCAAGAGTCATTATTGCTCATTTCCAAGACTATGAGATTGATGCTCCAAATTAATTTGGTTTTGGAGATTATGGCCCACAGGAGTGGTTGCTTGTGGATTGTGGCAACATTCAGGTCAAGGTCAGGCTGCTCTAACTTACAGAGAGGAAAATCTTCTCTTTCACTCCTGACTGTGGAGTGTGTTATGTTACAGAAATATTAAGATGGATGTGTTCAATCACTTGATTTAAAATGTTCAAATTCTTTATCACCATCCCCTCTGTGGTTGTATTTTTCATCTTTAATAGCCCATCTTGATCCACATAAGAAAACAGATATCTTCTCATCTGTTTCTACTACCTGTGTTATAATATTTTGTTGCATTTTACAGGATAATCGCTCCAGCATGTCCAGGCCCATGATCACACGATCACCGGTGTCTCCCTTGAGTAACCAGGGCATCCCAACACCTGCACAGCTCACCAAGTCCAATGCCCCTGTGCACATTGATGTGGGAGGACACATGTACACCAGCAGCCTGGCCACCTTAACAAAATTCCCAGAATCCCGGTGAGTCTGCTGTACAGTGCATCTGTATTTTAAGTGTGAGATGGAGAGAAAGTTTGTGTTTTTTTGGCCAGCAGTGAATGTTTGTGTCTTGTATTTTGCTTGAAACAGAGAGGGAGCTTGTGTGTTATAGGGAGTTTCTGTTGGAGTCAGATGTGTTTATCAGCGTCAGAATGTCACCCTGTGACATTAAACAGTCAAATGTCACATCTCTTCAAATCACAAAAATATCTCATGGATGCACTTGGTGGAGAGAAACTGAGTATATATGAAATGTTTACTCCTGTCAAAAAAAATAAAAATAAAAATCTGCAGTATCAGTCGCTTTTGGATTTGTCAGGTAGCATCACAGAATGTTCCCTTGTGTAGTCCACAGTTATTTTGAGCGATAAACAATTTGTAGGAGCTTCAAGTGCCCGATGCAGTACACAGACAAAAGCAACTTGGTTATTCTGGCAGATGTCACAGCAGAAGTAAAGGGCCAAAGGGCATGGGGCCATCTGGAGGCTGGGAGGCCGCACTGTCGCTCCGAGCCCGGGCCCCAGGGTGACTGGCACCCAGCCTCAGGCAACCAACTACCAGCTGGCCCTGACCTTTTCAGACCACCTCTGTTTTTAATCTTTTCTTTCTTCCCGTCTCTCTTCATTGCTGATGCGTGCATTGAGCTCGGTAATGTGCGCATGTCTGTGCGAAGGTGTGAAAAACATTTCAGAGCTTGAGAAAATGAGTGAGTCACATCCCTTTGCACATGCTCTTGCCTCACTGTATCATTTTTGCCTCGGTCTCTTTCTTTTTTTTGCTATCCCTTTCCTCCCACCATGCAAGAAGTAGGAAACAGAGACATAACCTCAAGAGGAGTATATAGATAATGAACTGAATCTGAACTTTTGCATGCAAAAACCAAGTAAGATTGCAAATGTTGACATGTTGTCCCCTCTTCCTCCCTCCTTGCCACCCTCTCTGCCTAACCCACCACCCCTCCCCTCTCTGTGGGTAGAATTGGTCGTCTCTTTGATGGCACAGAGCCTATAGTCCTGGACAGCCTGAAGCAGCACTACTTCATTGACAGGGATGGACACATGTTCCGCTACATCCTCAACTTCCTCAGGACGTCCAAGCTCCTCATCCCAGACGACTTCAAAGTGAGTGGATGTCCATCCTAGAAACTGTAAAGTCCCATCAGCCAGTCAGCAGTCCTGCAACTTAGCACACACAATGAATGCTAAGGCCGTGGAATGCCTTTGGTCCCTGGTCCGCCTTGAATTGCTGAAAACGGTTCCCATGCAGGAGACAAAATATCAGGGCAAACAAAGCTCAATCATAATGCATTTGCTCATCGTGAGATGCAGTTTGCTCGCCCCGCAGCTATTAGCGGCCACAAATTCTTTGGGATATGTGAGGAAAACAATAAGCTTGCGTCGAGACAAATAAATAAATGCAGTGGCGCCAATGACCGCATTGCATGTGCTAGATTTCTCCAGCGCTCTACATTCTCATGCCAAGTGTCCATCCAGGGTGAGACTCACTGTATGTGACACATTAGCATTCCTTCTTCTTCCTCTTTTTTTTTTTACTCTTATGTGTCATTTAGTCAGTAATTACTTAACTTGCCCTGGGAGAAAACAAATAACCACATTATCTGATGGACTGTCCACAGTGTGACTCAATCAGTGGAAAGTATGTCAGTTAAAATAAGCAAAGACAAAAGACAGGCTGAAGTTCAGGCTGAGGCCACGTTCACATTGGGTAGATTTTGAGAGAAGCATGAGAAAACTTGATTGTGGTGCTATTCAGGCCCTGCAGTCCTGCGAGTAAAGGATCTGCTCCTCTACCCCACGCAACCCTGTGCTACACGTCGCACTACATCTCCTCTGCTTCGTTATGGTTTATTGCTCGTTCATGTAGAACAGTGGTTTTCAAAGTTCTTTGTTGTTTTTGTTCTGGTTTGGATCCAGATTAAAAAGAAAACTACAACCTTAAACTGATTAGCTCATTCTGTTTTTGGTTATATTGTTCTCTAGTATAGCAAGATGTACTGTCTGCTGCATTTAGGCTACCAGCTTCCTCTAAGTCACTTCAGTCCACCTTAAAAGGTAGGAGGAAGTATCTTTGTCCAATATATGTACAATATGGGTTTTGTAGGATTGCTTAAGGGAATTCCTGAGGTTTATGTAAAAAAAAAAAAAAAGACTAAAGAAGAAAGACTATGGGCTATTTTTGTTTCTGTAAATAAACAAATGCAAACTAGAATGCTGTTTCCCAGATTTAGAGTAATGATTCTGACATAGCTGGAAGTATGTTGCAAAGTTTTTGGCCAATCATAATCTTTCCAGTTTTGACCTCAGCACCCAGCACGAGTCACACACTGTTCCTGTTTTATGATTCTATTCAATATACAGCATTTTGACAGCCTGTAAACCCTGACAGTTCTTTGTGTGGTAAATATATCCAATTATTCTATAGTTCATCCTCAGATTTGAGTCAAGCATCAAAAATGTCACTAGATTAATATTAAACTACACTCGAATGACCTTTAAATGTAATCCCTTTTTAAATGTTGTTTGGGCATCTCTGTGTTTAGACAGTGAAGGGCTGACAGGAAAAGAGGGATTACTTGACCACTGTCTTAAACCTGTAGGCCACCAGAGGCCACAAGCCTGTTCTTTAAAAATAATTAAGTTTCATGATGAAGGCTTGTTCCTTAACCCTGGTAAAACATACATAAACAGAATTACCATATCAAGCCACACATTCAAAATATACAGTTTAACAATTTGTTAAAGGAAGTGATTTCGCATTTGAAGTCAACGCCCTTTGTCCCGTCTCCTTCAGGACTACAGTCTGCTGTACGAGGAGGCACGATACTTCCAGCTGCAGCCCATGCTCGCCGAGCTGGAGCGCTGGCGCCAGGACCAGGAGCTGAGCCGGGTGTCACGCCCCTGCGAGTGTCTGGTGGTACGTGTTGCGCCCGACCTGGGCGAGAGGATCACGCTCAGCGGCGACAAGGCCCTAATTGAGGACGTGTTTCCAGAAATCGGAGACGTCATGTGCAACTCTGTCAATGCTGGCTGGAACCATGACTCCACGCACGTCATCCGCTTCCCACTTAATGGGTACTGCCACCTCAACTCTGTCCAGGTAATGGGAACAGCTGGCTGCTCATGGGTGTATTGTCATGTGTACTGAGCGTTTTATTTATCAAAGGTTAGATGAAGTTATGATTTTCTATATTTTTCCATTCGATTGTGTGCCCAAGGAACTGACTGAGGTGATGATCTGTTCATTCAACTCCTTTTCATCTGCTGTTACACTGTATACTTTTATAATTTTACTGATGTCAGACTCCAAAATCTTATCTTTTTTTCTTTTAAATCTAATCGAATCACAAGAACAGCCTCGCAGAAAAATTAGTTCTTTGATGAGTTCATCAAAGTATCAATTTAACAAGCCATCATTACACAAGTCCACCACCATCTTTACTTTTCTGTGATCTGACCAGAATAATGATTTCGTCTTTGGCGGGTGGGCGATCAGCTTTAATATCACGCATCCCTTTGCAGCACTCATAATATGGTCCTCACATCTTACCCATTTGCCCGCTGTGTTCCATGCAGATGAAAACCTTTAGAGCTGATTCCATAAGTCATTTTGATTGTAGACATCAGTACCAACCTGCAGAAAAGCATCAATAAATGGGTTAATGGTGGATTTCAAGCCATTAAAGGAAGGAATAGCTGACTCCTTGAGTCATGGTGGAGAGTCACATGAAAACTGAGGGGAAACTGGCTGACAGTAAGAGGAAGTGGGCAATTCAAGATGCAGGGAAACACTTCAGTTGACATAAAGTGATGCGGTTTGCTGGATCAATGCTAAATTTAAAGAAATAATAAAACCAAGCAGCTCCTCATTGTTTTGTATGTAACATGCAGGAAATCAGCCAGTCAAGCTGGGAGAGGCTGTGCAGGCTGTTCTGGTTACATCAACATAAAACAAAGGTAGAAAAGTAGTCTTGCCATATAAGGTTGTTTTTGTTAATCAAAGACAGCCTTTACTGTCATGTCATGGGGATGACAGGATTCTATACTTGTAAGACTGACACTAGAAAGCTTAAATTCATCTTTTATACTCAGCATGCATTTGGCAATATTGCATTTCCCTGATTATATATTGACATTCCACTAATTCATTGATGGTAAATTCCTCAGATACGCATCAATAAATGATGGAGGAGAGGCATATTTGAAAAGATTTCCAACTGATTTGGACTGTGTCTCCATCTGAGGAAGTCAAATCTCCATCTCCCTCCCAAAAACACACAAACAAACCCGTCTCTGAAGTGTGTGAGTCGTGGAGAGCAAGCAAGAGAGTGAGCATGCTCCCTGGCAGGTTGTCCCCAGGCAGGGCCCATAATCCTGTTTGGTTATTAAAGCACGCCGGCGGTGGATGCTGTATCTGCGGCTAATGGAGGCAGGGCGGGGGTTTTGAGAGAAGGAAGGGGGGCAGAGAGAGCTGCCAGCAGTAGGGGGACCTTTGTAGTTTTGGCGGAGGCTTGGGCCTGGGGGCTGGGGGAGACATGGGGAGAGGGGGTTTTGCTGAGCAGTCCACATTGAGCCAAGTGGCAGAGAGAAAGCCTCACTGCTCCCTGGGGCCTCTTCGATGGAATGTGATCCTACAGCCCCCCCGGACACGTCTGTAGATGTCTGCAAGGCTGCGAGATCGGGAACGGCTACACACACACACATACGCAGACGTACACACATAAACACCAGAAAACAATGAAAATGAGGCGAAATGAGAGGCTCTTCGTTTTTGTGAAAGTCTCATCCAATTTCCCGTCACAGGGCGTATGTTGCTGCAGCTTACTCCCAAAGCTGTTTCCAATGCTAGACGTTGCACTAACTCAGCAGCACATAACTAGAAGAGTTCTGCATGATTCTGTGCTTTCTATTTTGCAGTAGTCAGCAAAAGGTCAGAGGTTATGTCAGTGTTTTAGCATCACAATGTATGACGACTGGTAGACCTCCATGAATGATGTGTCAGGCAGCTTGATTAGCAAGTTGACACTGACTCTCAGAGATATGTGAGCAAGCACTGCCTGTCACTGCAGTGCTAATAGGGGATGCTAATGATGCTCTGTGATCGACATCCTGTTTGGCCACTGAAATCTTCCTCCTTCTACCCCATTCCGCCTCTCGCAGGTTCTAGAGCGTCTGCAACAGCGTGGCTTCGAGATCGCCGGCTCCTGTGGCGGAGGTGTGGACTCATCCCAATTCAGCGAGTACGTCCTGAGGAGGGAACTGAGGAGGACAAGTCAGCGAGGATCCAATTCAAACAGGATAAAGCAGGAGCAGCTGGACTAGAAACCTCCCGAGCAGTAGGAGGTGCTAGACTTTTCTGTGGCAGCCAAACGCTCGATGCTGCAGAGCTCTGTGGACTCTGTTTTTCTTCGTTTCCTTGTTGATGTTTTTGTTTTCTTAAACTTGAGAACCATCTAGAGAATAACAATGAGGTGCAACAGGAGATTTTTTTGCCATAAGAAGATACAAGACGTTTGATAAGTTTGAGATTGCAAGGACATTTGTGATTGTCTAGCCCCCATAAGCCAATTTAAAAAGGATTTATATACGCTGGATCCCCAAACAAAGTTTGTTTTAAAACTTAGAGCCTACATTAGGTTGAATATGATTTCTATTATACCCATATAAATTAAAAAGGCTTTTATTGCTGATGTAGTATGTTGCATAGCTTGTCACCAGTGACTTGATTTTGTTGTCTCACTGGCAAATTGGCTAAGTCTGTTTTTATCCCTCGCTGTAAAAAGGTCACTAATGTGTTGCTTACAGTACAGAATGTCTCAGTTGTCATAAACCGTTAGTTTCAACAAAGCATCTTTTTTCACAGTTAACATGGTGTTGAATATTGTGATACCAATGAAGTGTTTTTTACTTTAATGGAAGTTATTTTGTTGCATTATGCCATAAAATATAGTTGACATCAGTATAATCAAAATTAAACATCAAAGACAATTCTATACACAGTAAAGAAAAGGATTTAGTAAATTATTATGTCACACCATTTGCCTCACTGGGGAGTATGAGCTACTAACCCCCATGTGCTAACTTGGGAATTATTAAATTGGATCATAATACTCCTCTGAGTCATGACCTGTAAATTTTTTCATTGTATATGTGTTTGTGTTTTTTACATCAAATCTTTTTAAATCAAATTTGTTGCCTCAGACATGACTGAACAGATTAAATCTTATTGTATTACAGTACCCACTCCAAGATCACTTTTACTTGTAGCACATATTGATATGAAGTTGGATATAAAGTATTTCTAAGATGACTGACCCACCTACGCTCCCTAGATTTGAGTAAAGAGGAATGTAGCAAAAAATGTGAAATAAATCTCAACTAAAGTTGTCATGGTGTCTGTTCGCTGTTTTTACATTGCTGCAGGGACTGCTTTCACGTCTGTGCCCAGCGTTGCATTTCAAGCACAGTGGTGAAAGACTAATTCCTTAAATTTAAATTTACTGCATCTACCTCACCTCTTAAGGTTCTTTCAAACATCCTGAATGCATTCAGTGGCAAACAAGAAGCTTTTACATTATGTAGTGTTTTATAGCACACTACAACCAGAGAGGTAAAGCTAACTTTACCAAGGAAATATTGTACCTTGGAGGATTTATGCTGGTGCATCAGTGACTACATGGGGCATTCTTTACTTAGTTATATTGAATGGAGCCGACTTCTCCACGCAAGTCCTGTCAGTTGTGCTTCCACATATCCCTGCAGGGCCAAAATCCAAAGTGAAATCCCACACGGAGCCCTGTCGTCTTGTCTTCATCCCTTTTGGCAGAATCTCCACTTTCTTTGGCTATCTACGGTTTATGCTATATGTCTCCCTTTCAGGCCTCTTTGCCCTAGATTCCCTTTTGACTGACTGTTATTCTCATAGGCTAGAGGTGCAACTGTGAGTGCTACACAGCAACGCTTTGCTCTCAATCATCAAATCAAAACATCAGTGCCCGTGTAATGACGAACTATTCGTGGAGCGGGTATCAAACATATTTAGCCTCAGTTAAAACTGCTGGAGTCCGCAGGCTTGAAATGTGTTAAACTCAGCATTCATGTGTTGAAGGTGATTTATCGTGGATGATTCATCTTTTTTAACAAATTGAAATATATAATCATTCCAATGTGCAATCTACAGAGCCATACAAATTCTGAGTAATGATCATTTCAAAAGAGCAAAATAAATATTTAAAACAGGTCACTTTCATTAACTTCCAAAGATTTTACAAGGGTAGTCTGACATGGAGAAAATACACTCACTCTCTGTCTTGTCTGAGAGTTAAATGAGAAGATTGATACCGCTCTCATGCCTGTACAATATAGAGCTACAGCCAGCAGCCACCTAGCTTAGCTTAGCACAAAAACTGTAAAACCACAGTCATTTTTACAAATAAAGCAAATTTACCTATAAATATTGAGCTCTGAAGGTGCTGGTAGACAGATTTTGCTGCCTTTGTGCAGAGCCAGCCCCTGTTTTCAGTCTTTGTGCTAAGCTAAGCTAACAGGCTGCTGGCTGTAGCTTTTTATTTGTTGCACAGACATGAGAGTGATATCGATCTGATCATTTAACTCTCAGCAAGAAAGTGAATAAGAGTATTTCTAGAATACTAGCTATCTAACTAGCGTAGCAAATGTGTTTTGGCTACATGAGCCTGAACAGAAGGCCATAAAAAACAGGCATTGTTTTCCTAAACTAAAATGTTGTTCAGGGTGGTGTAAGAGGGAGAATGAACATGTGTTTAGCTTCAAATCCAGCCCTGCTTTTTCTGCACCCTATGTGATTTTTAAGTTTACCTGTGGGGCAGCCTGAGTATAATGAGACCCTGTCCAGCCCTATCTCTTCTCACTTCCTGGATTCACTTGAAAAGGAATTAGAGATATCCTCCTCACAGCCTGTTGGAGAAAAGATGAATGGTATTAAGAAACTGACTTCCAGTCCTTTAGAGGACAGGGGTTCTGAGGAGAATAAAGCAATTTGAGATCCTCCTCTCCTCTGTGCTGTGTCTGTGATCATGTCTCTCTCACTCGCTTTCTCTCTAGTGATTATTTCCAGTCATCAAAAGGCAGAGTAGGGCCTGGAGAAAGTGGCCGTGGCCATCTTTCCCTCGCTCCCCAGGCTCTGCTTACTCACCGCAAGTGAAGGTCAGTGGATGGACTCATTCACCTCGTCTTCAAATCAGCAGCCCTCTCAGTGCTCAGTTCATACGGCACTGTGCAAGCAGTGGCTACAGTTCCTAATGAAGGTCCTAACTAAATACACTTATTAGATGATATACTTTGTACTCTGGACTTGGTCTCATTCTATTTGCAGTCCTCTCTCTTGTTCTGTGTTGATCTGTAGGTAATATTCTGTGCTGTAGGTGCCTCCTACCTTTATTGAAAAAGCCTCTTGGCCATTTTATGCCAGCAAGATAATTATAAATGTAACCCGTGGCAAAAAAGCAAAACACAACTCCCACATCTCTCCCTTGCCATTTCTCTCTCTCTCTCTCTCTCTCTCTCTCTCTCTCTCTCTCTCTCTCTCTCTCTCTCTCTCTCTCTCTCTCTCTCTCTCTCTCTCACCCTCTCTCCCTCCCTTCCTCCCCCTCCCTGTGCCTCGGGAGCTGATTTCAAATTTTCAAAGATATCTCATAGTGAGGCTGTGAGATTGAAGGCTCATAAATACCTTTATTATAATATAATGGCCACATATTTCTAGCAATTATTTCTAGTGGAAAAATTAGTTCATCTGTGTGATGAATGCCTGCACAGTTTTGGGCTTTAAATGTTCCAAGATGGACAATCGCTGGTAGGATAATATCTCAAATGGACGCTCGCTATAGTAGAATAATATGTCACAGTGGCTTTGCTTAAGTCACAGAAATTCAAGTCTTAGTGTAAAATGGAGCCAGTCTAAAGACAGAAAGTGGAGCTCAGCACCTGTGCTGATGGGTTCTGGGCTTGAACTTGTTTGGGAAGAAGGCTGTATGCAATCAAGAAATCCTTGTTACTTTTGTTTCTGCAAAACCATATTAACACATAATCCTTAACGTCCCCCAAGTTTTTGATTTTGTAGGAGCCCAAGGCAACTTGTAATAATCCACTTTTAATGTATAACAGATTTTAACCCAGTAAGCTTTGATAAGTTTCATGGTGGTTTTGTCAGCTCAGCCGTACAAGATGTTTTGGCAGCAGCGGTTTCCTGGATAGTGAAGCAACAATGGAGGTGGATGGTTGGTGACAAAAAGCCAACAAGAGCCTTTTTCCATTTTAAATTGACATATTTTCAAATTTTCAAACATAGTTTCTGTGACTCCTCCAAAATTGTTTTTTCGTACTATGAAATTTAAAAGAGTACTGTCATGATGTGGTATTGCACTTCCATAACACAGGGGGATTTGCAGTTAAAAAAGAAGGTTACTGTCAGCAGAACCTGAGATGGTCTGATGTCTAGCTCCTTGTAAGGTTCATGCTCTAAAAATACTGGATCTTACACTTCCCATAATATTAGCAAGACTATAAGTCTCTGCAGCCATGCTGGTGCCTCTGTGAGACTGTGCTTAGACGCAGTGTTGCTTTGAGCTAAATGCTAATGTCAAGATGCTAGCATGCCCACAATGGCAATGCAAACAGTTCATCGGATACAGAGTTTATCATTGTAGTTGAGTGTGTTAGTATGCTCACATGCAAATTTGTTTTTTGTTTTGTTTTGTTTTTTTAAAGTGCAGCTGAAGCTGATGGGACTGTCAGCTTTGCAGATAATTGGTCATACATCAAAGTAGTGGACAAAGTGAAATGATCGAATGATAGCACTGGATGAAAAGTCAGGATCACCGAAGTTATTGCAATTCATCCTGAGGGGATATTTATAGGAAATTTCTTGGCAATCCATCCTGTAGCTGTAGAGACATTTCACTCAAAACCATAGAAGTTACCCTCTGGATACCATGAAAATGTTGTGCCAATCCAGCCACTACATGCTGATATTTATATATAAATATTTCCCAGAATAAATGAAAACTAGACTTGCTGTTGGCAATTAAAGTCATGAGGATTCATTTTCTGGGGACCATGAATGTCTGTAAAAACTCTTCTTGCAATCTGCCCTATAGTTGCTGCGACTCCTGGACCTTCAGTCGTGGACCTACCAACCGACTGTGTGACACTGCCATCGTTCTAGACATGCTACCAACTAAAAGTGAGCAGTTCCCAGTCCAAACAGTAATTACTCAAGTGCGGTCGCTCGAGTAATTTTGTCAGACTTGACAAAGCTTCCCCATAGCAGAGTCAACATTATTCAGCTGCTCTGTCAGGCTATGTAGTACTCTGCGTGACTACTAAATTGACTTAGATATAAAATCGGTTGGAGTGATAAAACAGGTGATAAAGCAGGTAATTAGCCCAGTTTCTTAAAATAATTAACTGTGTAGACTGTCTTTCTTTACTCTTAATTATGAGTAATTAATAAACATCCAGAGAGTGTACATGTTTACCCATTTTGTAGAGTGTAATACGTGTGTATCCTGCAGCAGAGGAACTACACATGGCTTTCCTCCATTGTCAATAACAATAGATTTTATATACACCAGCCATCATCCGACCCTCCACTCACCTCATGGTGATTGGGATGTAATATGTGACAGTGCCCCAAGTGGATGATTTGAGGTAGTACTGCACAACATACTGCTCTTTCCATTGTTTATTTATCAGTCAGGCCTTGAGTTATGGTACGCTTGCAGTGAGGAATTTTAGACCGGACTATGGTCGCTGCAGGCCCCTTGGCATACACTGTACACTGAGAGGGAATCATTTATATTCTCCTCCAGAGGTAACAGAAGAACATGAGATTGGGAAACAGCTCAAACACCACTCTGCTTGTGAGGCTTTAGGCACAGAAAAGTCAAGCTGTTTTTTTTTTGGGGGGGGGGGGGGGGGGGCTGCAGAGCATATTCAAGCAAGTTCTGTTTTTCTTTTCTATTTTTTTAAATAGTTTCTCCAGAAATCCCCCAATAAATATGCTGTGCTCAGTTATACCTTCACGCTCACACATTTTAGTCTGACGCTGGACGGCTCAGTGCAGGTGTGATGGAATGCCGGCTTTTGGTGAAATTTTCAGCAGCAGTGAAATCTGACCGGTGAAGCTGCCTGTTAATGCTATAGGTGCCACATTCAAACCTGTATTGTAAAACCCTGCAGGCCATTTTAAGCCACTGAGATAATTGCAAATGTATCCTTTGGCAAAAACATCAGCAAATACACCCTCTCGTTCACTCCATCTCTCTTTCTCTCGTTCCCTCGCTCTCTTGGTAGAGAATTAATAAGGGCTACCTATCCTTGATTAAAAGGTCTCAACTGTACTGTGTTGCTCACCGGTGGCACCCCTCCCTGCACCAGCCTTTCACATGGGTAGACCTGCATGTTAGGAGTGCTCTAATGATTCTGGAGCTTGCCATTCGAGGGCCACCCATCCATCATAGTGGTAAGGCCAGCGGCTTTATTATAATACAGAGGACAGACATGCTCTGAGGCTATGTGGGACACAATAGAGGTCTTTCAACAGACCTATAAATACATGATCTGTCAGAGTTGCTGTCCTGAGGGCGCTCTCAGCTAGGCTCTAGCCCTCCGGTTGGCCATCACTTATGCTAAGATATGCGCCAGCCCTCAGGCTAAGGCTAAGGCTCAGTTCATTTCAGCCCCTCATCAACCACCACATTCTACCTCCAGCCATGAGAATAAATAAGAACAAGATGAAAAAAAAGTGATTCATTATGATGGAGAGCAAAACCTTAACAAAACAAACAAATGGAGGGAGTGAAAACAAACAGTGATAGCTTACTATTGACTCTTTGGCAGCAGCATCTGAGAGGCTGTCGCTGAAATAACACAAGGGGGATTTTGATCCATCAACACCTTTAAATGTAGGAAAAGGATGAACATATGGGTTCCACGCTGAGACATTTGTTTTGTCATATCCCTGCTATAAACAGAAACGTTCAGAAACAGCTATAATCAGTAAGTCCACTAAACAAAAGACACATCTTTTGGATGGATGTCAATCTAGAGGACCAAGTGGAAAATATCTGTCTCCCATCAGCTTTTCCTCCAATATTATGTTTTTGTAAGTATATTCTAAGTGATATATGCAGCTCCTCCTCCTCCTCCTCCTGCTCCTCTCCTCACTTATCTCAGGTGAGAATCTCCTTTCACTGTTGCCTCCGAGCCAAGATCAGCAATCTGGGAGTTGGGTGTGTTCTTTTGGAGATTAGTGTGGATGGAGGCTGTTGCATGTTAGAATAATAAACAGGTGAACACTTTAACTCTGCATAATTCTCTATCTCTGTGCCACCTTAATGTATTAAAATCATATTCTTCCTCGGGGCACAAAACCAGCAGCAGATTATGTCCAGGGCACGGTGAGTGGAAACCCAATGACAAACCTCACCACTCGCACAACAATGATCACCTGGAAGGAGGTTACTATTTATCATGCTTTTCACCAAATCCTGACATTTAAGGGTGTGATTCTAGCGGTTTGAATTCAAAGTATTGCTAATGGGACCGGTGATGTGGTAATGCCATGTTTACACTGGGACACACTTCACTGTGTCTGCAAACAACACCTTACCCCAAACACATGTTCACGTACGCACCGCCCAAGTTCTTCCTGTTCCCATCCAGACTGTAGCCACTCCACCAGCCCCCTCTTTGAGTACTCTAAGGGTTATTCTGGTCCCCTTGACAGCCAAGCCAGGTAGGGGTTAGTGTTCATAATGGCTGGTGTTCTCAGCTTTAGATTTTAGTGCCCCCTCCCTTCACACACACACATGCACACAACAACGCCCCCTGCACCAGTCTCATCCACCCCCCAGCGCTCCCTCCCCAACTCACTCTTCTTCTTCTCCTTCTTCTTCCCCCAGATCTCTCTTTGCCACAGCTGCTGCCTCCTGGCCTTGCCCAGAGCCTTCAGGAGGCTTCCCAGCTCCCTCTCGTTTCCCCTGCAGCCAAGAAGGAAAAGCAGGCAAAGGAGGAAAATAAAACTTCAGGCACACCACGCAAGGCCATCTGGGTAATCTTGTTCAAAAGGCTTGAGGTGATAGCTGCAATTTACACAGGAAAAAAAAAAAAAAGAAGAAGAAGAACAGACCTCATTTCCATACCTAGCAGCCTCAAGGAGATGAAATTGAATAAACTAAGAATTAGAAAAGAATTACAGTAAAACCAATACGGAATATTCAACATTAGTTCATTTTGTCCTTGCAACACCCCCTGCCCACACCCCCCCCCCACACGCACACACACACACACACACACACACACACACACACACACACACACACACACACACACACACACACACACACACACACACACACACACACACACATCTTGTGATTTACTATAAAAAAGAACAGTTGGGCTGACATGAAGGTGCCATGGACAACTAACAGAAACACACAAGCGCACACACACTCGCATGCACACATTCACGAACGCGGCTGCACTCAAATACACGTGCAGACACACACAGCCGAGGGGGGAAACAATATTTGTGATGAAAGCAAATCAAACTGAAATCCAACATGTTAAAGTCAAGTTGATTAGTGTGAAAATGTAAAAGCATCTTCAACTGGCATATCCCACAGTCATAAAGATATGTTAATTTGCAACTTAATGGCTGAAAGCATAATTTTGCTTATATAAACCTTGAAACATGCTGCATTTTTGAAATGTGCCTTAATTTAATGAAGTAAACACCACAGCAAAACAATAAATGCCCCAATTAAAGAACAGGCATGAAGAGAAGTGTCTATTTCCCATTTTGCCCCTGCGGACATATGTACCCAAGCGTGTCTGTGCATTTACCCACACGCAGAAGCATATGCATCGTGTGCAGCTCATAAACATCATGCCTTCACGTTTCACATTAGCATACGTGTTGTGTTGTTTAAGATGTAGGTTATCTGGTGTGAGATCGAGGCTACATGTTTATGGCTACATCACTGAGCATGCATGCGTGTACGTGCGTTTGTCAGCATGTGTTGGGGGTTGCACTATGTGTGATTGTGTGTGAGTGTACGTCTGTGGTGGTATGGTGTTACTGTATAATTGGTACATAATGCAGTCAGAGTTACCATTCATAATTGCGTGCTTGTTATTGGAACATATTGTGCGTTAAAGGCAGGATGTGCCATCCTCCATTCTTCCTTCCTTCTTTGCCTGCCCCTGTGTCTGTATGTCATCTGGCCTGCTTCGCACCCCTGGGGGGCATATCCCATCAGGCTCACTGTGCTCCAATGTGTCCCGACAGACCTGATGTGATCTGAGTGGCTGACGGGTTTGTCCCTGCTGCCCGCTGTCTTTTCTCCTCCCTGCTTCGCTCACATATGTGCCTAAGAAACACACAACCTGATGCAGGCTGACTGGAGTTTGCACCTCCTGTGGAAAGCCTCCAATCAGTGCGTAATCTGCTGCATGTGCATCCACCAAAATGTGTCCAGCATGTAGGAGTCGCACATCATACCTCCCAATGATAATCTTGAGTTTCGGTTACGTGCTTTACTTCTGCTTTTAGTATCCATTTGAATGAGTGTGAACGTTCAATTATGAAACCCCGCTGGAGAGAAACAATGCCCTCTTGGTTCAGTAGCCATCTTATACACACACACAGAAGCCTGGGGGGATGCAGAAAGAGTGGGGGTTGGATACCATGAGACTGGGGCATCAAACTGGGGCTTAGAGACAGAGATATACCAACTGGAACCTTATACCTACAGGGTGTGTGTGTGTGTGTGTGTGTCTGCTTGCATCCTTGTGTTAACACAAACACACATATGGAGGAAGCAAGTGTCATACTGCATGCTGCATAGGGGGAATACAGTTTGTGGAGACTCTCTGTGTATGTGTGTTTGAATATAATCTAATTGCTTACTAGTGGAGGACAAAATTGTTTTGCCTGCAGGTATAAGTATGGGAAGTGCTGATGAGAACTGGTCTGATATCTCAATCCACCAATCAGCTATGCAGGGCCACCCCACAGCCTGCCTTTGAAAACCACGTCGTTCATGTGTGTGTGCGAGCAGAACATTTTTGGTTTGTTTGTTTGTTTGTTTGTTTTTGCTTATGAAATTTTGGTTATTTGTTGGTCATTTTGTTTTCCTAAAATGGACAGTGAGAATTCGGGTGTTTTAGTTGGTGTTCAAGTAACAACAACAACAGAGAGCATCAGGCTTGTAGCCTTTAATTAAAAAAAGATCAGGGGGATTTTTATTGATATTTCTCTGCACACTTCAGGCACAGAACCACAAGTAGTGTCCACAGTAATGTTTTTTTGATCAATGATTAACAACCTTTGTGCGGTCTTAGATCACCTTTAGGTGCTCCTCACAAGCTAGTTTGTCTTGTGGCTAAAATGAACCACAACACAGAGAGAATGGCTGCAGAAATGGCTCAGGGAGGACGGTGACGAAGCAATGTTATTATCCTGCTTGTGTCCATTCAAGCAGCACGACTCAAGTATTTGCTTGAACTCAAAGTAAAGTTCCAGTAAGACAGGTGCCTTCTATCACTAATTTGCTCTCAGTGACTATTGTAGAAATGATAGATCACTTGCTTAGTTTTACAGTAGCGCTCAAACTTTTCCCACATGAATAATATTGCAGCTGTACTTCTTTAAGATGACACATGAGGTTGGCCATTCCTGACATGATGTTTTGACACTGTCAACTCGGAAAATTCTTCCTTTGAAAGCCCAAGGACATAGCCGCCATTTTGGGGGGGCAAATGTGACCCTTCCGTGGTCTGTGATCATTCTAAGCAGCGCGCCGACAGGAGGGGAGGGGTCTCAGGAGGCCAGGCAGGTCAGGAGTCACTCGAGTCATGTGACGACCCCCAGGGTGTTGTTGGGAGTGACAGGGAGACCGAGAAGCAGAGCTGCGGTGTAGCTGCAAGCCCGCCGGTGAAAAGGAGGTCAGTGGCCACAGGAAGCAGTGCAAAAGTGCCCAGAGCCGCTGTCCTTAATGAGAGCACATCCCCTGGGGTGTATATCCCAGCAGCCTAACTGCCACATGAAAAACTCCAATCTATATAGAGTGCTGTAGGCACAAGAGAGCAGCCATTTTCATGGTCCATTCCCTAAGCCAGGAGCCATCTTGTGAGGTAAACAAACCCAAGTACAAAGATGTGCACCTTGGTATGGGGACAGTGCTGTTCTGTCATGCACACTGTGCTCTATGAGTCTTTGTCTTACCATTTGTTTGGTTTGAAAGATCTTGACTGCTCAAGTCTCAGTAGGTGCCTCCTCCGATGCATTCTAAATTGATTTATTAATAAAGTTTGCATGCTGCAGAGGCTAATAAAACAGGAGCCCTATCGGGCGAGCTCCAGAAATGCATTTGAAAATAAACTTTGAGTAACTCATTAGATTAAGAAAATTATAAGAATAACAACCCTTAGCGCCGCCTGGGGAGGGAAATCTCATTAACAGGTTTTTCGATTCCTCCTTTCAATACATTTGTTAGAAGTGCCAGGGAGTGTTCAATTATCACCCGCCCTCTCACCTCCAAGACATAGGGTGACAAGAAACCCCAGAGAAACCTGCAGGGCCAGGGAGGGGCCATGCACACAAGAGCACACACATATCCACACACATGTACACACGGTTTCACTTCATCCCCCGTGAGTAATGGGCTTTCTGACCATTTGTTTAACACTGTCAACAAACAAGACAAGAGCTGGAGGGCTACTCAGGCAATGCAATCCAGCTCGATAATGAATATGAGCATTTTGCACACATGTATATATTCTATACATGTCCAAGTGTTCAAGGAAGCTTTTGCCTATCGAGTCTTTTAAGAAAAATATTTCTAAGATTCTAAAGAAAGCACATTCATCCAGCAGTTTCGTAAGAGCAACCAAGAGCTCCACCAAAGTTTTTTTCTTTCATCTGTTTCCAATCTTCCTATTGGCCTTTGGGCTACATCCTCGGGGCAGGAGGTTTGGAAGGCTACATTTGCTCTGGAACCATTTACTGTGCCCTCCTCCTTCTCGAGACATGGCAGATCGCCGGAGGGGGTTGCAACTCGGCCCACCTGGAGTGCTGTGTCTCCACCCAACCCCCCTCTGGTGGTAGTCACCAACACTGTGCAGCATTGGTTTGTGCCTCGCAGGCCTCCAGCTACAGCAACTGCTTGGAAAGACATCACAATCTGGAGATCAAGACTGAATAACGGCAGCTTCCAAACATGCTTCGTACAGTGCAAAGCTGAGAGAATGGATTTTCATTCATCATATGCGGCCAATCGAAAGCTTGACCACAGCTATGTTATGGTAGTGGCCGTTACCGTTTACAAGCCAGATTTTCAGAGGCAGAGATGAGATGAGATGCTGGTTAAAAAAGAAAGTTGAACTGTATGCTCTAAGTGCACACTGTACCTCTCCCATGTTTATTTCTGGTACCAACAGTTAGCTTCACAGCAGCAACACCTGGAGCTATCGCCTCTTGCCAGCTAATATTCCTTAAAATAACCTGCAAGATCCATGCAAATAAGGTGTAAAATGGACTTGTAATCGACAGCTAAGTAGATTCCTAATTAAAAAGTAAGACGTAAGTTGAGCCATATGTGGTTAGGATGCCTGTAAGTGCCAAATTCTGCACATGTTGTGCCAGAAAACAGTTAAACTCCTTTTCACTTTCACTATTTAAAATACACTTTTGACTTTAAAAAAAAATCCTGAATTGGTGGATGTACCTCTTACTTATCTATCAGTGTTTCCAATAAATACGTGATGGCTTGAGCTTTATGTGTGTGATGTACTCCGAGTCCCACCCTGATAAAACATAACTACCCATATGGAGCCTGTTGTGGGGTTTTGAATGCAGTGCTGTCGAGGCAGTGAGTTACAAGAAAAGCCAGATCAACCATTTTGTCCTTGGGTAAGACTTGAATTGTGACATATAGATGCAAACTAAATCAAAACCTCTGGGAGAATAGATATGAATGTTCCTATGTTGAAGAATGTGATTAAATAACACATTGTGGACACATAGCATTATGATTGTGGTGTCTTTGCCCACATGTCTCTGCTCTTATGTAAAGAGAGGATATGATTTACAGATAGATAAAATTATTTTTTTTAAAAGCCAGTCTTTTAGCTGAAGGCAAGCGAGAAGTCATTTCTTTTCTAGCCCTCTGGCAGCAAACCTGGCGTCATTCATTTCCATTTCTCTGTTGCCTACGCAACTGTTGAAACTGCAGCATGTGCTCGGCTTGTTTCATTTTATATCCAATGGACTGGCATTTAGTGTGACAGAGGAAGAGAGACGAGAGGAAGAGAGAAAAGAATAAGTGAAAAAATCAATCCTTTGGAAATGGGTTTTCATCAGGGCTGCAGTGTCTGATGATGTGTTAAGTTTAAAGAACAATGGCACACAGTGGCTTTGATGCAAAGCACCAGAAAGCAGGACCAGACAATATCAGCCAGCTACAGATCTGCAGTGCCAGGCCAGCCTGTGCCCCCTATTAGCAGCATTTTTTGACCCAAAGAAAATAATACTTCATGCAATTTTGACATGAATGCCACCTACAGGCAATGAGCGCTAAAACATTTATGTATGAACATTTATTTTAGTTTTTTGTATCTGCTGTTTGTGTGTGAGTATAAGAGTTTGTGTGTTTGTGGTTAACATTTAGGCTCACTCACAGAATAACAAAAGCTAACATTTGATGTATTACAGCCACAAACTGAATTGTGTTATTATTTAGATATATTTATGTACATGGGCTGCACGGTGTCGCAGCAGGTAGTGCGCGTGCCTCACAGCAAGAAGGTCGCAGGTTCGATTCCCGGGTCGGGCCTTTCTCTGTGAAGTTTGCATGTTCTTCCCGTGCATGCGTGGGTTCTCTCCGGGTACTCCGGCTTCCTCCCACAGTCCAAAAACATGCTCATTAGGTTAATTGGTGACTCTAAAATGCCCCTAGGTGTGAGTGTGAGTGTGAATGGTGTGTGTATGTGCCCTGCGATTGGCTGACGACCGGTCCAGGGTGTACCCCGCCTCTCGCCCGTTGGCAGCCGAGATAGGCTCCGGCCCCACCACGACCCCGAAAGGGATAAGCGGCATAGAAAATGGATGGATGGATGGATTTATGTACATTGACAAAAGTTGCATTTTGATCAGTTATTTTATTTTATTTTATTTTATTTTATTTTTACAAGTGACTAACAAGCTAGCGTAAACTAGGCTAAGCAAAGCATAGGTTCGTTATAATGTGGTGGTATAGGCTATGTTATGCATGGCTGTAATAAACATATTACTGGCTGTTTACCAACCATCAATAAACCTGAAAGAAGAAGAAGAAGAAACTAATTAGCATCAAGCTTTTCTGATGTGATACTTCAAAATGTGCATAAAAACGCCTCATTAGAAACACGGCTATTGACTGTAGGTGGTGCAAGTGCTAAAACTGTGCAATTTTCTTTGCCTGTAGGTGGCGATGTCAATAGGGCACAGGATGGCATATCCCAAAACTGGCCTGACAATGAACAGCTCCCTCTTGTGGAGAATCTGTAGCATGCTAAATGGAAACGTGAGTTTGTGAGTGAGCTACATGTCATTCATTTTAATTGTTTGATTTGAAAATATATATACATATGTTGTTGTTCTGTCTGTAGTACTCAAAAACAATTGTTTCCTGTGCAAAAATGAGTATTTGCTGTGCATAACATGAGGTAAAAAGCAAAGAATAAGCCGAAATGGGTAATGATACATTCATGATAGAATGTAGAGCAAAAAATGCAGAGATGCACACACACACACACACACACACACACACACACACACACACACACACACAGTCAAAGTTTTAGTGCCTAGTTTTGATTCGGCTCTTTATTAGCCACAGGGCCCAACTCCGGTTAGCTCCAGTATTAGGCTCAATTAGAACAAGATCCAATTAGAGGGCTCCTTTCCCCTGGGGCAAGGAGAGGCAGGAAATGGAGACTGAGAAATGTATAAGTCGACAACATGCGGACACAGCCAACATAAACAAACTTACTTTGTTGATCTCTGCTGTTGCTACACAGGAGTCCTCTGGGAGTTAAAGCCCTGCTAGTCTAAGCTATGAGATAAAACAAAATAAAAAAAAGCCCCGCAGCAAAACATGAACTCTGTGAACACAAGGGCTCCGACACCATGAAGGGAACGTCTGGGCCCAGAAAATGAAAAGCCCACAGGCGTTTTCCATTTACAGCTAAAAATCCAGCACTAGCTCCTAGCCAGGGTTAGTATCAGACTCTCAAAATGAACACTTACACTACGGGGGAACAAATGAGTAGCTTTCTATTGTCGCTCTATTAAATCTGTCGGTTAATAGACATATACCTTACTACTGACAGAAATCAATAATGTACAATAAGATAAAGGGCAGGGAAGAAAGAAAGGAAGAAAAACAAGAAAGGCGTAATTGGTGAGAGAAAGGGAAAAAAAGAAAGACAAAAATCCGACTGTTTGAATCTGAGCTCTGTATTTCTGTCCTCCTATCAGTATATGGTTAGAGGAGGTGATGGCGGCAATGTTGTGTGAGCTGTTTGGGCTTGCCCTTGCCTCGGGCCTCTAATGTTCCTCCCCCAGGCAGCGTGCGAGGGAAATGGTGTGTGGTGCGAGGGTAAACCTTGACCTGCCTGCCAGGAGGCTGCACACGGAATGAAATGAGCACAAACAAAGCGGGGGAGAGAGGAGGAGGAAGAGGAGGAGGAGTAGGAGGGGTGGCAGGCAGCAGTGGAGGAGGTATATGGCTTTACTTGTATCACCACTACACCCTTTTTTTGAGTTGTTGTCTGATCTGACTCTGAGTGGCAGGATACACGGCGTACATCCACGGCAGGACACACACATCTCTCTGATTGGGAGTGCTCAGGTGTTGTGGGTGGCATCCTGGTACGCTGCGAAGATGGAATGTGAAATGTTACATTTCCCTTCATGCTCTGCCAAGTTGTGTTTCAGGGAAAGATGGAAATCCCATTATGTCACATGCCTAACTTGGCCCTTCAAACTCTGAAACTCATTTGTGAAATTGGGTTCAGGTCTTAATGAGTTGCAAAGTGGTTTTGATCTCGTAAGTCTGCAGAGGATATATTTGTTCAGACATAAGTGAGCGTGTGCCTATGTATCAGTCCTGATTTTAAGTTAACTTTATAACCAACTGTAAATCTGGAAACCTTAAGCTACTGTTCTATTCTAACTTATTTCACTCAGCTTACAATCTTTGCTTCATTTGAAGATATGACAATTTGTTTGTCTTTAGTCCATGAGGATTACCTAAATGAAATTCAAAATTGCTGTAAGCCAGCATGTTGACAGAAGTGTGTATGCCATATCACCCTGCTTACCTGTAAAAAGCCCAGTGAAATCCATTACATACTTTAGAGACGACTCATGAATGGAATAATTAGCACAGCATGCTTTCCGCCCGGCTGGAAGTCTCTCTCGATAATGAACAAAGGAAAGGAAATTAGCTTTTGTCTCATAAAGTCACAACTTCAAAGATCCCTGCCATTGCATTAATACAGCCATAGCCTGCAGCAGCATGGAAGAGAATAAAATAAGCACTCTCACTCAGACCCCATTCCTATCAAGGTCTTTCTCAGGACAAATACCGGGAGCTTGGCTCTTATAGACCACACACACACTGGACTGGATCAGTAAGAAAAATTAGGAGAGAAAAGGGAATGCAGATCCATCCTTGCCAGTTCTTATAAAGGGGTCAAAAAAGCGGATTTTCCATGTCGATCCCAACACAAAATGTGATTTATATTAGTAGAAAAAAAGAAGATTCTGCAGGTGTAATGCTATTTCCACATATTCTGCCTCCGTGCAGCTGGATGTACACTTAATCACATCAGGTCAACACTTCGGCCTGGGGCTTCCCAGCTGTGGCCTGAGCGACCTGCGACCGTCGTCTCGCCTAACTGCTGTTCTAGTCAGCTGCCCTAAGGAGTGTGAGTGGTACACTGATCTGGTGCTGGGTCATCCGGCCTGGCACTACCGCATTACAGCACATTAAAAAAAAAAAAAAAAAGCCTGAACAGCCCAGTGTTTGTGGTCGAGCTGACACGATTGATGGTGACGGATACAGCTTAGGTCACAGATTGAATCAATATGAGGGGGTTTTCCAAATTCTGCACTGTGTAACACACCTCCATGTTAAGTGAAAACATGTTGCTGACACACTGCATTACTTTTTCAAAAAAAATAACATGATTCAAGAACAAGAGCAACTCCGTAATGATTGGTCATTTACCAGCTTTCTTGCTGCATGCTCAACCTCCTCCTCATCAGCAGTAGTTGGCCCCTAACTGTTATCGTCCATGTCTCAGAGCTAAAGGAAGCAGCGCTGAAGAGCTGGGCGAGGCAAGTATTGTCCAAGGCACTCTCTCCTTGCCTATCTGCACCTTTATCTGCCAGGATCAGTTGTTAGTGCTGGCAGTTTTCCTCTCCTGTCCTCTGGAGAGAGGTGGCTCTCAGCTGGAGAGAGGCGCCAGAGGCTATGCACTGTCTCCATTGTGTGGAGAGACACATGGAGGACTTGAGAGACTCAGTGCAGGTGCAGAGAGGAAGAGTGAGAGGGAACACACCTGAGGGGGCTGATTCTTTTTTTTTTTTTTCTCTTCTCCTCACAAAACTCAGGCTTGTTTTTTTGAGGGGCCTTTTAGGTGCAGGGACATTTGTTGTCGGGAGGACAGATTTACTGGAGGTACACTCCACTGGAGGGAAGGAAAGGGCCTTCAGTTTGAATGCTTCCTCTCTAACTGCCACAGACATTTGGTTACAGACGTTACATGCTGCCAGAATAAATAAAATTTTCAGCATTGAGGACAAAATGCAGGGCAGTGGTATCACTGCTACCAAGACAGCCCTATGAGTACAATGATTCAAAGCAGCTCTTAGCACTTAAAATGTGCACCACAGTGCGATGGTGAAGAGGCGTGGGACCGGTACGTGTGTGAGGTCATGTTCCTCCATTCAATCACAGGGTGGGTCCTGTTCTCATACGGACAGGCCACAACAAGCTAACGCCGATAAGACTGGGAGGTTTCCTGTGAAAGTGATCCTCTTGCTAACTGTTTGTTTAAAAGCTGACAGGCTACAAGAGTCTCAATGACAGCATCTATTCATCTCAGGGTGTCAGACAGAAAAAGAGGGAATGAGGGAGGGATAAAGACCAGAGAAAGAGGAGGTGGATGGAGAGAGATTGTGAGAGAAAGCCCAGAAAAGAGTAAATAGGAGATTGGGGTGTTTTAACAATAGACTGGATTTACCTTCAGCTTTAAAACATCTTCAGATCATTGTGGTAGCAATTTCAGAAATTCATCTGGCGAGTGACTGAATGAGCACTGATGTTTTCATCACTTTGGTTTTAATTATATGTCTCACTCAGCACAGTCTTCCTTCTACTCGGCTAATTTAGATTGAGATCCTTCCAGGCTTTCCCCTATCTTTCATTTCCCTCCCCTCCTTCTCTCCTCTCTGCATCCCATCAGCCCCTTTGTAGAAAAAAAGAGGAAGGAAAAAAACCTTCATGTCTGTGACTTTCTTGCCCTCCAGCGTATGAAGCCCTCTTTTATTTTGATCATCGCAGCACAATGGATTCATGCCATTCTGGCAACTTTATTCAGTATCAGCCCAAATTTACATACTGCTTAACAAGTTTGTGCGTGACTGTTGATGCCTCTGATCAAAGTGCTTTTGGAAATCTTTCTCATCTGATTTTTTTTTTTTTTTCTGCCCTTCATTTCAAATGCATGCTGCAGACAGGCATCTTTAACTCAGGGGCAAAGAAAGGTAACCTTAGTGCTGCACAAGCCCAAATGTCATCCAACAAGGAGGGCTCATGTCCTGGGGATAAAGATAATGTAATCTAAGCAGTATACAGTGTGTGACTGTGTGTCTTTGAGTGTGTGTGTATCTATGCTAGCCTCAGTGTTTGTTGCAGGCCTGGGTTTGGGGGCGGAGGGAGACAGGGGATGACAAAAGTCAAAGCAGTCATGTGTCATTTTCGGTGCTGAAGGGCTGGGACCTGCCTTCGGGGCTGTCCTCTCTGTCAGACGCACTCAGATATCTGCGCTGAACTGTCTCGCTGTCTCTTTTTCTTTTGCTCTCTCCATCTTTCTCTCTGTCTTTATCCCATGCACGCGCGCATTTGCAGCTGCATGCTCGTGCACCAGCACACGCGACAATCTCGCGCTCTGGGTAGCATACAGCAACAAGGTAGAACATTTGTATAAAAGAGGTAATGCAACACAGCACTTTTTCAGCCATGAACATCTGCTTCAGATATCGTGTAGTGACTCATTTCAGATTTCTAAATGATTGCATCTTGACCACAAAAGCATTTCTTCCATGACGACTGATACAAAATGTAACCCAAAACACTGTGAGGGTGCAGAAGGACGAATGAGGAGGGATCTTTTTTTTTTTTTTTTTTTTTGACAAAAATCAGGTTGTAAATCAAGATATCAGAGGCCATGCTACAAAGCAATGGCCCGTAAAATTCCCATGGGCACAGACGAGGAGGCTGCACTGAGGATGCACTGTGGCTAACCCACTGCAAGAACCCATAGCCTCCATTTACAGCTGTGCGTCCGTAAATATACGTGGCTACCAGAGCAAACAACAGAATTGAAAACATGAAATAACTGAGAAAGAAAAATGGATTCAAAAATACAATGAAAAGAGGGCGTGGGTGGAAAGGGAGGAATCGTGGGAATGCAAGATTGCACCTCCCTCAGGCAATCGAATTATCCTATGGGCTGATGGTTCCTCCTTATGCGTCGGCTGACATTTTCCTGTAACCCCATCCCGCGTAATGCTATGTGATGTGTGTGACTGGCTTCTGCCACGGCCCTGAGAGGCCACGGGGCCCCGGGGCCACTTGCTTTTGGCCCGCAGCATCTTGGGAATAGTTTATTTTAGCTCTGTCTGCTCCTTTTTGCCTCTCCCTCGCACTTCGCCGTCTCCTTCTCCCTCGCCTCTCCCGCTCCTCTTCCTCCTTTCTGGCCCACTGGTGTCTCCTTTCAATTAAAGGAGGATGCACTTGTATTCTTCTGTGAGACAAAAGCCCCGACAGGTGACTCCTGAGGGGTAACTCGAAACCGCGCCTTTAGCCTCTGCGCACAAACTGTTAGTATTCCAGCACCTTTCACGAGACACAAAGGTAAAAAAGAAACAACCGAAGCTGTCGGTGGTATCTGTTACTCGACTGTATATGTTGCTCTGTGTGATGGTGATAAGAGTGGAGGATGTGCTGGAGAAAAAAGAAAAAAGGTTGAAAATGAAGATGTGTTGTGCATGTGTGTGTGTGTGTGTGTGTGTGTATGTGTGTGTGTGTGTGTGTGTGTGTGTGTGTGTGTGTGTGTGTGTGTGTGTGTGAGAGAGAGAGAGAGAGAGAGAGAGAGAGAGAGAGATTTAAGGACAGAGAAGATGAGATGTGTGATACGAGATAATAGAATGATATTCAAAATGTATCCCTGGAGCTAGAAGTTAAAAGAGAACATTAAAAGAGAACATATTTTGATCGCTTATGGATATGTAAGCCTGCACACCAATATGCCCAAACTTTACGGAGCCCTAAAGGGCATTCAGTGGAGGCGGCCCAATCCGCCGTACACAACTAGTGTATGTGTGTAACTGTCGACATGTGACAAGCAGAAAAGGGACAGTGTTGAGAGCGTAGCCTTTTATGACCCAACACTCTTTGACAGCTTGGCCATCGCTTCAGGACACGAGCTATGTTGCTTTTTCATCTGACAATTTTAAGCAAAAAAACAACCCTCCCTCGATGGAGTCGATTGTTCAGAGCGCCTTTGTGGCCGTGCGTTAAAGCGCAGAGACAAAAACATGTCAGCGGCCCGTGGATTCTGCTCGCGGTTCGCCAGGAGGAGTCATACTGTCAATCTGTAGGACAAAAAGTGAGATGAAAGTGTAAGCGATATGATGGGAAGGCTGCTTTTATGCAACACTGCGCTCTGCTGGCGGAAGGGGAGAACACCTTGAGAGGGGGAGACGGTCTTAACAGAAGACTAATGTAACCTTAGTCCTCCAGGGATGCAAATGTCCGTGTGCTTTTGCCCTTGAAGCAGTTGCCTTATTTGGACCTGAGGACATTCTGCACTGACAAATTTTAAACATCCCAGGAGGGGCACACTTTGAAATATGGCCACAGGGTGGCACATTAGAATGACAAAAATGGAGATCCTCAAAGTGAAATCTGCCTGTGACTTCAGCTGCAGAGAGGTGTATTGGATATTGTTAGAAGAGGGTCAGACTATCAGTGTCACCGACCAAATACTAAAAACAGATGTGAGCACGGATTGTTTTTTTTTTGTTTTTACCCCCACTGCTCTGTATTAACAACATGAGAACATACTTTGCCTAAAGTATACTGTATGTGCATGACAGATCAAGAGAAAAATAGATGTGGGCACTGTTTTTTTTTTCTTTTTAAATCTGTTCTGTGTTCACATTAATACAGTGTTTGCTGTGTGTATGCACAATTGGCCTGTAAGCTCTGTGTATGTGTGTGTGTGCATACAAACAATGCACTCAGTCGACAGCCCGCAGCAGTGTGCATTCTTGCTTGGAGAGTACATGTCCTCAGGCCTCGTTCCTCCGTCGATGACCTCTGGTGAAGCCATTATTTTCTGCATTAATGATGAGCAGCAGCCAGCGATGAGAGAGATGGACTTTGTCCTGGGGCACAGTAGCGCTGATTATGGGCAACAACAATGCTGGCAAAAAGAAAAAAGAAAAAGAAAGAAAGAAAACTCTTCCCACAAGCAATTCAAAAGACTGGGAGTCTTAGCAGAAGCAGCAGCAGCACCGAATAAGCTGCTCCAGCTCTATTGACAAGATGGATCAGATAACCTCTGTAGCTAGAGGATTACCCAGAATAAACTTCATCAAAGTTTACCTACGGTTTGTTTTGTCATCCAGTGGATTCAACACCACTGTTCGCAACTGAGCATCAACAAACGAGTGGCTGTGACTGCATAGTAATCTCAAACCGACTTGAAATGCATTAGTGTGGCAATTAGCGTATGGATGAAATGGTTGAGGGTGAGTCATACGAACCCCAATTTTATTGCCCTCCATGGAATTAATGACATTACGTATGGGAGGTAATATCAGAGGCTTAATTGATCCTCTGACATCAGCCCAAACACCAACCTGTAAGACTCACAAACAAGACAAATTGCAGACAAAGTGCAATTGCTCTAGTCAAGGCAGACAGGGCACCCACTCCGGAAATCCTGGCTTGGGGAGATGACTCTAAATGAAGGACTTTACCATTCACCATTATGTCTTTGGTGAGAGTCAGAGGGAACCCCCGGGGCTCTTCAGCACAGCACGGCACAACTTTTCAAAGGGCTCCAGATTAAAGTCACTGAAAGTTCCCACTGGGGTCTGAGGCCAGGATCCCATTAAGCAGCCCTACCACACCGCCGGCCATAATTGTGTCGTTGAGAATTCAGAGCAGCGGTTGCTTGATAAGCGAATTTAGGGTGAAATAAAAAAAGGAGAGGCAAAAAGGGGTCTCGCTGGGCCACCATTAGACACTTCATTCGCTCATCACTAATTTGCTTTAAATGACTGAGGGAGAGGTGAGTACTTTATAAAGCAATCAGAGATACCTTCCCTCCCCCCTCCCAATTCCAGGTCTGTGCGACACAATGCTGATAAATGAAAACCATTGCACTTTATGGCCGCACAGTATACTGCCGCTAGTGGTGTTTTAAACTGTAGTTATCTTTATCGCAGTACTTGCTTTGCAGTAGGATAATCAATAAAGAGGGGAGGGGGGAAAAAAGGAAAAAACAGGTAGCAAGTGACACTACTCTCATGTGTAAGAAACCAGTCGGTACACTAAGAGTAAAGACAAAATTACTGATTGTACTTCAACGCAGATACTATCTAGTAAAGCTATTGGCATAGCAGACTGTTTAAAAATAGCTTCATAAATAAAGTAAAAACATGTTACAAACAAGTCAGCTTTTATTGAGTATTTAGTTTCATAATGTTTCTGAACGGTTTTATTTTAACATTTGAGATTCATCACCAACAGAGCTGCTTGGTGAATGACATAAAAACATCCTGTAAGCAGAGTTCAAGATCTAAACCCTAACTTGAGATCTATGCATGTGCTTTTAACACATCAATCAACTCAATAGCTGGAAGTACAGGAAATAGATATTCTTTGCAAATGGTACAGTATCACTGACAAGTGTTCAAAACAAGCAAACAGCATCAACAGATCTCAAGTTATGATTTAGCTCTTTATAATGTAATAAATGAGGAGTCGACCCTCTAAATTGGTCTAATATCTGCAACTCAAATATGTAATCTAAGTGCAATGAAGGAAAAACTTTCAGTTAACTGCTTCAAGTGGACTTTTTCTGCTTCTTCTTCTCTGCCTCTTCCTCTTTTTCCTTCTCAATCTCAGCCACCAGGGTCTCAATTTCCTTGGATTCCAAAATCTGCAAACGGCCAACGAAAGCAATTACTAAACTTTCAAAATAAAGTAAATAATGACACACAAGCCAAACATAATTTGCAGCAAATCACCTTCAGTGGCTGATTCCGTCTGATCACGGCAAGTTCAATATTTTTCCCTCCTGACTGGACGACCTGCAACAAAACAAATATTTTAAGTGACAAATCCCAGCAAATCAGCATATACTGTATAAACTACTGTAACCTCTGGTTCGAGGACATGTTGAAAGGCTGTGAGACAATGTTTTGAGGGTATTTAAATGCATTAAGTGCAGCAAAAGAGTCCACGACTACTGTGACTACTTCATGAACTATTTGCTTGAACAGTTGATTAACAGCTTAAAGTGGAAACTGACACTTCTCAAACCTTCCCTGGCTTTTCAAAATGGTATTATTGTACTATCTTTGCTGCTGTTGCAAAGACAACTGGATCACTTTCCATTTTCCTCAGAGCCTAGCATCTACCAGCATCACATGATACACTGCATTTGTTCCCAAATGTCCATGAAGAAACAATCAACAGCGCTTTGGAAATAAGAGAGAAGGAAGAAGCATGTTCACTGAAGAGGTAAACTGAAATCATCATAATTTTATATGGAATAACAGTTTGAGTATTGCTTCGCACATAGAAGTACTGACAGCAGCGGGTGATATCAACATGGAGGGGGGGCGGGAGTAGAGGAAACCATTACGGGAAAAGGTGTAAATTCATTCATAGCCTCTAATGGAGACATGAAAACTGTGGTGCCAACTGGAATGGATCACCAGTCATCCTTTACAATGATACATTTCAGGGAAAAAAGTTGTATTCATTTAAAGCCATTTAAAAAAATAATCTCTGAATGTAACAATGCACATAAAAGCTTGACTTTTGGTCCTCTCAAATGCAACATTTAGTGTATTCTGCACCGCAATGTGATGCGGAATGAAACCAAGGACATCAGAGACGGTCTCTCTGTATTCATTCACGCAGTGGTGATGTAAATACTTCTGACGTGTAAAAAATTCTTCTTTTTCGCATTTATTATTTGTGACACGCCTCGTATAAAAAGGCCTTTAATAGACACATTTGTATGGAAGTGGGGTAATCCTATTGTGAAGCAATTTAGCGATTATTCAGTTTCAATATATGCAGCTAATGACAAGGTCTGGAAATTCAAATGGGTCAACGCAAAGACTAAATTTGACCTTACCTCGAGCAAAGCTTTGATAGCCAACTTGATTGCCTCATTGTCTCCAGCAATGGCTTCATCTGTGTAATTCTTCTCCAGGAACTCTCTCACCGTTTTTGCGCTCCGGCCGATTGCGTTAGCCTGATTTTTTTTTTTCCAGGAATAACATAAATTCAATTATTAATCAATTTCATACTCACAGGATACTTCTCTTACAAGTGTAGAAAGAAAGCAAAGGCGTGTACGAAGAGGAAACTCACTGACCTTCCAGGCATGGTAGGTTCCTGACGGGTCTGTCTGATACAGCCTGGGAGTCCCATCATAGTCAAAGCCAACAATTAATGCAGAGATGCCAAAAGGCCTGCGTCCGTTGCTCTGAGTGTAGCGCTACAAATATGATGCATACACAGAATGATGAGGGGGCAATTCTTATAAATCTTTAGTTTCACTTTCTGTGATACATTAGTAGCTGAAGTAAACTGAAATTACACACCGTATGTTCTTGTCCAATGAATGTGAAATCTTAGAGATGCCTTTCAGTAAATGAACAGTAAACAATAAATGTATAGTAAGAGAGTTAAGGACCTGTTTCAGCGTTGCGATGTAGCGTGTGATGTATTCCACTGTGACAGGGTCCTCAACAGTTAGCCTGTGGCTCTGGCACTCAACCCGAGCTCTATTTATCACAATACGGGCATCTGCTGTCAGACCTTTAAAAACAGTGAAAGAGGATAAGTGGCTATGCAACATACAGATAAAGTACAACAGCAAATTTAAGTGACAAAAGCCTAATATGAAGTATAGATATCTGTGATGATGTGGTGTTAGTGACAAATGATCTTAGCCCACTATGTTACGTTACATCATGAATGTATTATTCAGTTACTGAAAAAGTTCTGTTGTTTGAGGTACCTGCAAATGCCATGCAGACATGCTCATCCAGGGCACATATCTTACGGACAGTCCTTTCCTCCTGCAGCTTTGCTACAGACTTCTTCTCAACGCCAAGGACAACGATGTCTTTACCTCTGATTCCCACCTGCACAGAAAAAAATAATCTTTTTATATTCCACGCCGTCTTTGGCATCTGGGAGGGGTTCTGGTTCCCTCTGTATAATTTCCCACATAACTTCAGGTACCCAAACTTCAGGTGTTCAGGTACCCAAACAGACTCAAGAGTATCCTCTTTAGTGATTGTTGTGACAGTTTAAATTTATCAATTTCAACACCAAATTGATCAGTTGAACAGTAAAGAAGAACCACAGTATTTACTCGCTTTGCTGACAATAGAAGTGTGTGGAAATAATATCCTTATTTTGATGGCTTGGACGCACATCCAACAGTCTTATTACATTCCTATACAGCCTTGCATCTAAGTTTATTCATCAAAATTGGTGTGCTATTCATCAGATTACTACCTAACAATTACTCTTAAGGTTCCTCACTTTTTAGGGGTTTGACAGTTTAACGGTGGCAAGCGCAGCATTCAAGGACTTGGATGCAATTCTAAAGTTCGATGTAGCAGCTAGCTAGCTGGCTAATTTTTCCTGAACTTCATATAGAATCTACCAATTTACAGTTATTATTTCAGAAGTTGTAATGAAGTGAAGTGTAGCTGAGGTAGCTGCAACTACAGTGGCTTAATGAGTATAAAACAAACTTAGTTAGTTATCACATCTACCATCGACTTTAGTGCAACTGTGGTACCGCCCCGTGAATACAAGGGAATTATAATGTAGACATAACCCTATATCTTTGCTATCATGTAATGTTTGGCGCAATTAGGGGGCAAAATTCAATTTTGCTGATCGCGTAAACAATGTTGTTTCAGTGAACTAGCGTTAGGAGGCATTATCACGTTGAAACTGAAACTACTCTGACAGTGACACAGCGACAAAATGCTTGCTAGTGATTCTCTCTTTACATGTTCAGTATTTTGTTAACATTTATTGAATTATGCGTGGTAGTTGCAGATCAGCATTGAAACAAAGTGGTAAAAAAATCAAAACACTTTCACAGCACGTGAGTGTAACCTGTTGTGGTAAAAACAAAACTGACAAAACACAGGAGTAAAGAGAGTCTGCTGGTCGCTAGCTTAGCTGGTTGGCTAACTGCCGTGTGCTAATGTTAGCTTAAGCATTAGTTTCATTTTAGGACTTACCGCCGTGGAACCTTTCTTTACAGCTTCTTGTGCATACTCCACTTGAAAAAGATGACCATCGGGAGAAAAGACAGTAATAGCTCTGTCATATCTTGCCGCCATTGCACTGCAATACCAGTCGAATCACAATAAAAGAAGAAACTTCCACCAATGATTCAGCTAGTTAGCATGTATCAGCTCAGTGTGGGATAACTGCCGTATGCTGTAAACTGCGCCTGCGCATGACCTCTAAACTCGGGCGATACCAAAAATAGGGGCCTTATAATGAAATGCTAAATTTCATTTAGTCATTTCATTTAAGTAATTGATCGTTGGAAAATGTGAAATTAGAGTGTAATTCAAACACATGAAACTAGAACTACTAAATATTTTGTCAGAACTAATGCCCCAAAATGCCTGCATTAGTATTATTAATATTTTATAGAAATATATTAAAGCTCCGACTTCGTTTCCCCTTTTGGTTGAGCGGTCCATTTCCCGTGGCCTTTTGGACTAGATCTAGACTGTACCATTATATGAAAAATAGGTGAAATTGTAATTCAATTTAGACTAAATATGTTTGTTTTCATTCACCTAAATAAATCTATTGAAATTATATACTTAATCTGAAATTAATTGTAACAGCACACATCCGAGTCTAATCGAAATTAACAGTGATGATCAACTACGCTTTCAAACATGCTGTAACCCCCCCCAAAACGGACCACTGCATTACGAAATTGCATCCTATTCTGAACTGTTTGATCTGAGTTCTACCGATTTGTTAAGTGTGTTGGCTACTTTTCACTTATATGTCCTAGTTCGCTTTAATTTAATAGAGTATCACCATGTCGGTGGCGTTTGCACCTCACAGGCAGCGTGGGAAGGGTGATATAACACCCGCTGGAATACAAAAGGTAATTCATCTTTTTAGCGCGACTCAGAATGGAGGCAATGGCATCAGACGCTGCTAGCCGTTGAGCTAATCAATGTAGCAGTGCCCATCCAAGTCTCACAGTGAATAGATCGGGAACATTTTTGCAGGGTCAAAGCGCGGTGAATACGAACCTCTGTGGAGTCAGGGCGCCATGTGTAGACGATGGTTTTTACGTCGATATATCAAACCAACGTATTATTGTATTTCATATGAATGGAGGCCTGCCGTTTTGTTAGCTAAGGACAGCTAGCTAGCGAGACGCGTCTTTTGTTAGCTAGAAACGCACACTCACATTTAGCAAAACGCCCCCCATTCTCATCATTGTTTTCAAATTGGGGCAGAGTGACTATCAGTAAGCAAAGGACTAACCCTACCAAATCACTCAGCACTACTTTTAATCACACATGATATAAATCTCTGCTTTTACTTATTGCAGTTACTCGACGAAAACAACCAGCTGATCCAGTGTATAATGGACTTCCAGAGTAAAGGAAAAACAGCAGAATGTTCACAGTAAGTTATGAAAATACCCCGTTGCCTTCGCGTTACAGTAATTTCAAGTTCACATTAAATCAAAGCCTGTATTGATGACTCCCCATCCGCACAGGTATCAACAAATGCTGCACAGGAATTTAGTGTACCTGGCGACGATAGCAGACTCCAATCAGAACATGCAGTCTCTCCTCCCTGCGGTGAGTATCGGTCCCTGCTGATTGTTTTGATTGAGTGAATTGTGTATCTAACCGTGTGACTTCTCTGCCTCAGAAGATAATGTTGAGCCCACCTGCTAGTGTTGAGCTTTTGTGTGAGCCCATGTTCAATACAGGTCACATGGGCACTGGTTCAGGTAAATCATTTGAAACAGTGCTGAAGGCACATATATTTAAAAAAAAAAAAATAATAAAAAAAAATCGATCCTGAGTAGATATATCGGTGTAATATTACATTTAACTAAGAAACGGTAGTGTTACACTAATAGACCGCCAGGTGTGTCAGTTCAAATTCATAATTTCCCAGGCTGAATAATGTGTGAAATCTTAACAGTGTAATTGCAAATTTATAGTGTCATGATTTTTTTCTTATTCATGTCAAATCCAGCCTAACTCCACTAAATTAAAAGGAAACCCGTTTAAACACATTAATACCAGTTTGTTTGTCGCAGTGGGTACCACTCAGCCCGTGTGCAGCTGTTGTATAATGCCTTATGCAGTTCTCAGGGGAGCCTTCCATAGTTTGAAAAATTGACCCCAGTGATGTCACTGAACATATTGGCTTTTGCTGCACAAATGTGACCGTTATTATTTTTTTTAATCTGTCATGTCCACCAACTTTATCTAAATTCAATATAAATGCACTGGAGTACTCCTTAAATGACCAATGTTACCTATTGACTTATTGTAGGAGATACGTATTTGGGTTTTCTGAGAAACCCATTATTCTTGGAACTGTAACCCCATCATATCATATGTTAAGCTGCAATACATCAGATTGAAGTTATTATTATAGTGATATGTGTTTATTGATACTTACTCACTACTTGATTTAGTGATATTTGTTATGTATTTGTGCTCATCAGATCTCAATGCATTGTCTTTCTTTTTAATCACCGATGGTCACAGGCTGTAACTTCATTGACAGCAGTCAGTTCAGTGATCATGTGCCTATGTATTACGCTGCAGGGCTATTTATTTTCCATCTTTACATACAGTGTCTTTTAGAAACCATTATCCTTTACTGATTAAGGTACATCACAGTTATGCTTGGTTACACTATTTTGTACAGTGATCTTGCCTTTTATCCGCTTTCTTCTTGAGTTCTTTTGAGTGGTTCAAGCTCAGATGTGTTTTCTCACCAGCTGATGTGTGTTTTTGTGTCTATGTTGTGCGCCTGCAGCCGCCCACTCAAAACATGCCCATGGGCCCTGGTGGGATGAACCAAAGTGGACCCCCCCCTCAGCCTCCTCATGGTCACAACATGCCCTCTGAGGGTATGGTCAGTGGTGGCCCTCCAGCCCCACACATGCAGAACCAGATGAATGGACAGATGCCTGGTAAGTGACCCCCCACCCCCTCAACTTCCCTCCCTCGTATTTCTCTCTTTTCTTTCCCCTTCTTTTCCCTCAGTCCCTGTCTCACTTGGGTTGCCTAGCAACACCACAGAACTGTGAGGGAGGTCGTTCTGCTGAAGGATGATGTCACCCATTTGCCAGCTCTGGTGGTCTTGGACTTTTACTCTGTTTGATTATGGTTATCCTCTCCTCTTCTGGTTTGTTTCAGTGTGGGCTTTGTTAGTTTCTGTGTTTGCAAATATATTTCATTATAGAGCTAGTTTGAGATAGTATTTCTTCAAAGGCACTGATTGCTGTACCACACAGTGACTAAATTTACATGCGAAAAAAATATGCCGATTTTGCTCTTATTCTTAAAAAGGCGATATGTCTACTAAGCTGTTTACGTGGCTAATGAAAATGAATATTCCATTAAAATTCCTGTTTACATGCAGCTGTGCATTAATGAATTAATTAATGAACACAGCCTCCCTCTGTCATTTGCTCCTTCTTGAAGTGGTCAGCGTTGTGATACTTGCGCATATCCAAAAACCTATTGATATCCAAGTCTTGCATAATGTTTAAAAGTGGTTCTGTTTCTCCCTGTAACAAGAAATGTTGGCTTTTCTTTTGTAAATGTGTCTCTGCCTTACACTTTCATACTGCTGGCTAGGCAACACACAGAGCTAACCATAAAAAGGCAAGAGGCCGTGAGTTGTAAGCTGTGGTTTAAAAACCCCAGTTCAGACTGCATTTTCCGATGTTGCTGTATACATGTCTAAAAGATGCTCCTAAAATTCTGAATATCCAAACAGAATATGACTTTTACATGACCTGTATCATATCTGGGTAATGGTGGAATATTAGTGTGCATGTTAACATAGTCAACGATTGCAAATTCTAAAGGGTAAATGTTGAGGGGACCATGTAAGAAAGCTAGAAGATGTTGCCACTGTGGGGTTGCTTTTCCACTGGCATGGTAATTTTCACTCATGCTGCAGCATGCTGTGTCATCCTGGTTTTAAGATTCTCATTTAAACCTCAGAAGAGGGAACATACAGTACAGTCTGACTGACAGTATTTTGGTATTACTTGAAAGCTTATGATGCTTCCTGCTTAGATCTGAAAGGCTGAGCATGTCTAGTCATTTTGATGACTAGAGAGTCGGCACCATCTTTAAGATTGTACCTAGTTTAGAGCACTTATGTAGCCTCTTCACAAAGGAAGCGTTGCCATCCATTGGAGTTCCTTTTCCCTTGTAACTTCACAGTTTTCTTTTAACAGATGGGAACCTCAATGTTCTCAGATTTGCTCAATTTGCCATGTTACAGGAACTGTAATGAAATCAGTTTCAGTGTTAGTATGTGTTATACCCACAGGGTTGACTTGGTCCTTACTTGATAAAAATGTGTCTACATTTAATTTGAGAGATTCAGTAGCTTTTTGTGGATAGATCAGCCTTAAATAAGAAAGAGGATTGAATGAAATGAACATGCGAACACAAATGAACTGGTTAGACAGAGGTGGAGGAGATTAATTACAGTTACTTACAGTTAGGGCAAACCTCAGACCTCTAATACATCATCAAGGTAGTTTTATTTGTCACATGCCATTCCTGTTGTATAGACGCACAGCCTCAGATCACAGTTATTCACAGTGTAGCACAGTGCTCAAATCGCAGTGTGATGGAAATTACACACGTGTGCTAAATATTGATGTCAATTTTCAGAGTCATGAATTATCTCTCTTGTTGTTTTCCAGGGCCTAATCACATGCCAATGCAAGGTCCTGGTCCAGGCCCCAACCAGCCCCCGAACATGCCCAGTGGCTCTATGAATATGCCCCCCAGCAGCCATGGCTCGATGGGTGGTTACAATCACACTGTCCCTTCTTCCCAGGGCATACCAGCGCAGAGCCAAATGAACATGACCCAGGGCCAGCCCATGGGAAACTATGGGCCCCGGCCAAACATGAACATGCAGCCCAATCAAGGTAAAATAACTCATTTGTTAGTTTCCACATGGCTGTGTTGATTTCAAGTGCATAATCACCTGTCATACTAGTGGTTGCTGCACATCATTCACCTCCATAAGCCATACACTGCACGTGTGGGTTTTCTGCAGTGCAGTTTGAGAGTTAACTCTTTGTTGGTGTACCATAGGCCCCATGATGCATCAGCAGCCTCCCTCCCAGCAGTATAACATGCCTCCTGGTGGTGCTGGACAGCACTACCAAGGACAGCAGAACCCAATGGGCATGATGGGCCAGGTGAACCAAGGGAACCATGTCATGGGGCAGAGGCCAATGCCGCCTTACAGACCCCCACAGCAAGGTATACCCCTCAGAGTGTGTCTGTTAAGTGTGCAAGTCGTGAGTGTTGGTCTTTCTTCTCCCTAACCCACCCTTCTGCATTTCTTACTCTTGTTCTTCTCAGTTTCCTCTATTCCCTCTTCTCTAGATCACAGACACATTGATGACTAAACATGTAACCTAAAGCCTCCAATCATAAAATTAGTCAAGTGACCAAAAGAAAGCTTTCTAACAAGAACTAGCGGCAAGGAATCCATCCTCTCTACTCTCCCCTCACACAACCGATCCAACAACACCTTGAATCTACTTGTGTGTATGTTGTGTGTATGTGTATGTAGGACCCCCTCAGCAGTACCCAGGGCAGGAAGACTACTATGGGGACCAGTACAGTCACGCAGGACAGGGAGCCTCAGAAGGTAGGAGAACCCTGCAGTCACTTGGAGAAAATCAACCAAAAAACAAACCCAGGAGTTGTGTTAAAACACAAATGATGCCAAGAGACTGTGACAAAAACCAATATTTCAGTTTCTTCATTATTTTCTGGGAAATCAAAGTGACTTTGGGCTCTAACAAAGATAAAATAGGGCATCCAATTTTGAGGCCACATGCCAGGGTGCACCTTATTCAAAAGGTGCTGCAGTCCATGGATAAGCTAGCACCTACCCAGTCTTGTAATGTCACCCCGCCCCCCTCAGCCGTTGGCAGTATTCATATTCTGTTAGTGCTTCTCAATGTGCCAATCTCCACTGACGAGAAGCAGACTGCCATTCTTTGTACATATACAGATTTTGTGCACGGGCACTATTGGACAGTGAAGTCCTTGTCATTAGCAGGAGAGCAGCTCTAGCGACTTATAAACCACCGTTTGTGAGAAATATGTTATCACTGCATTGCCCTCTAAATACAACACGTGAGACACTGCCAGACTTTTCCCTGGATTTCTTTTTCAGACAACAGTGGCAAAGGCTGGAGAACATGCAAGCGTTCATGACTTACACAGTTTGCATGTGTACCTTAAGTGTGCCGTGCGCTCAAGTGGGAAAAAAAAAATAATCATGATTTCCCTTTTTGCTTACCAACTTGAGGGCAGACAAAGAAAAGGGCACAGAGCCTGAACATTCTTTCACTCTCTAAAAGTGACGACAAGAATGATGAAGAAAAAGAGCCTTCCAGTGTGACCAGTGAACAGACACCAACAGATGGGACACAGAACATGGAAGCCATTAGAAAAATGCTAAATATTAATAACATATCTAAAAAAAAAAGTCCAGTGTAGTATTACAGTTTCTGTATTCGTTTGTCCCTGGGTCACATGACATAGAAGCCATTGAAAAACCGCAGTTAGTTTCTATTCAAATATTTATGTAGAATAACTTAGTTAGAGCAATCAAAACGAGTGAGCCACATGAGACCACTTTCAGATTCATTTTTTAAATCAGAATTTTCACTAATATGGGCAAGTCAGCAGGAGGGTATTAAAAAGAGCTTTGGCTTTATCTCAATGAAACAATCATTTATTGATGGTCCCTAAGTAACTGTTGGCTAAGTTGGCTAACCAGCCCCTTTCTGTCAATGCTGGGTGAAAGTAGCGCTTACTTGAATGTCACTTCACTGGAGTACGTGCAAGAAAACGTTGCATCCTGCCTGACAAGCGGCTGTGGGCACATCCAGTCTCGGCCATGGACCAATAGCAAAGCCTGAACTGCAGAGCATGTGCAAAGTAGAACAGAGTAAGAAGATGCTGCTGGAGCTAAATGTTTTGTTGAATATCAAACTCAAAACTTAAACAAATTTCTACTCTGTAAAAAGATCAAAATGTAGGCTACTGAGGTTTGACATTCCAGTCCTATTTACTCCTTTAATTTAAGCTAACTTTCATGGCGTGCCGTGATCTTGTGAAATTCTGAAATTTCCCCGTTGCCTTCACACTTTACACACAATGTGCGTACGCATGATGAAGGGGCAAACCAGCTGCTGTTAAAAGGCACAATAGTTTTGGCAGCCTATAATGCCAAGCCGGCCCATCTTTGAGTTAGACAGGCAGGGAGAAGCCGGACTGCAGATTTTCCATGTGTATTTCGTAATAAACAACTCCTTTTCTTTCTTTGTCCAATTAACATCGACTTAATGTTGTTTGTTTTTGTTTTGTTTTCTCTACTGACTGCACTATTTTCCTTTTGACCTTTCAAACACTTGTCTTTTCCTTTTTTCAAGTAAAATCCAGCCATTTTGAAGAACATAAAAAATATGACCTCTTAAAACATTCATCTTATCCGAGGTTCTCGGATTTTTAAAATGCCAGGTATTACACACATAAATTGAAGGTATTAAGCCAGAGTTTGCCTCCACCATATCTGATCAAGGCGTTGTTAGGCCCCATGAGAATCCCTCACAACACTGCTATCATGGAGGAGATCTTCACACCTTCCTTTAATGTGTGGTCATGACGATGCTGACATTGTTTTGTTATTATTTATTTTCTTATTTTGTACATATGGATGCCTTTTAAGCTACCATTTGTGTTCGTAGAGTATAGAATAATACCTAGAAATTGAAAATCTGAACACTCAGTATCTCCTCCAGCTCAGATTTATACAGGACTTGATTCTTGATCCTTTCTTTACTCTTGAAGTTTTTCACTGCTCCACTATTGTATCATTTACTATTAGATAGTGTATAACAGTATCTTGATACACAGTGCTGTTGTGTTTTTAATGGCTGTGTCTGTCAGCTAAGGTGTTGATTGCAGGTGAATCTTAACAGCACTCTCCAGGTGGAAAATTGATTCCTTAATTAATAGCACAGAAAAAAAATCCTTATTCAATGTCTACCTGCCTGATTTGCTGTTATGCTGTATTTGTCAAAATGTTGCTCACATTGCTTGCTGTTGCCCCCTGAAGGTAATGCCCAGTATGGCCAGCAGCAGGAAGCATACCAGCAAGGCCCTCCCCAGCAGCAGGGCTACCCGCCTCAACAGCAGTACCCGGGTCAACAGGGCTACCCACCACAGCAGCAGGCCTATGGTGAGTTACCTTTCCTAAAACAGGGGCTCATATTTGTCCTGTAGGAGGCACTGTAAGCTCTCTTTGGCTACCTTCTTTTAATGTTGAATAATAATTCCTCCTGAGTGAGTCGATGGTTATTGCCTCTTGGACATGTAACTGTGCCAGATGCATGTCAAGACACCATCAAGAGCAAGGAATTAAAGGACCGCCTTAATGAATGGTTGGGGGATTGGAGCTTGGTGGAAGAGAAATTTAATCAGTAGTGGTGGTTGGCACCACATTAGCATTTCTCCCAGTGCTTCTGTTTGATACGACATGCTGGTCTGAGGGAGTCGGAGAGGTGCTTTGGCTGATGACTACAGAAACTGGGCAAGGTGTTTGTAGACGTGTCAGCCATAAATTTTAAGCTCACCTTTTAGCATTTTGGATAAATAGTGAAGCAGTGTTCAGTGTAAATATCCAAGATTAGCAAACATCCATATTGAAGAACAAGTGTAAGTTCAGTGCTTGTAACTTTTTACTGGAAATAGTGTAACATTTGATCTTTGTTGAAAGATTACACCCAGCAGTTGTTCTGCTTTGGAGCTCATGACAGAAAAGGCAAGCTAATACAAATCTGGAAGACTTAAGTTAGAACACTTAATTGACTTGTACCTATTCCGTATTTTCCGTATTTTCTGATTTCAGGGTATTAGCAATGAGCGCATGGCTTTGGGATTTAACCATTTAACCAAAGCGTGTAAAGTAATGGATGTTTTAAAATGTACCACACGCAGTAGCAGCACTTTGGTCTTTTTCTTCCTCATCCCAATTTTCAGTGGAACTTTCCATCACTCACCCTCTGTCTGAACCACAGCTCATGTTCGTAATGAGCTAGCGGAGAGGCAGAGGCTGTGAGGTGAGATCCATCTGGCACACACACATGCTTTCTCTCGCAGGCCCCCACAAGGTTATGCTCAACAGCATAAGGCATTATGAGCGCCTAACGATGCTGCGTGGGCCTCATTTGACTTCAGCCCCAGTCAAGCTTTGCTTGGTCCTTCGCAGCACCTGCATAGATAGCTACCGAGTACGGGGGCTGATGAAGTGATTTTTTTTTTCCCCTCTTTTTTTTTTAATGAAGCCTGCTCCTCTAATGAAGACCAACAGAATCCTTGATGTCTCCTTGCATTAGGGAACCACCACCCGGCTCCAACCTGACTCACTCATTCTCATTCATTACTGAGTCAGGCGTTGTGGAGGCAGCCTAAATAAATGGGTCTGACATACCCACCATCCTCTCTTTGTCATCCATCAGATTTTTTTTATTGCTGCCCATTAGTGATGGTAAACTAACAGGGATTCCCTAGAGTTCTCACAGTAACATGTAGGAAACGGTTAATGAGCAAAACTTTGGGCCATGTTCACACTGTGTTCCTTTGTTTAAGTCAAAACCTGAGGTTGATTGCCACATCTCTTTCAAAGCAGGTGATAAGACCAAAAAGTTCACAGCGTTAAAAGACAAAGCAGGCGCTGCTCTTTCCATCGTGTGTCATCGAGTTGGGCTTGACTGTTATTCAGTGCTTGTATATCTTATTCGATGTAATTGTTTCAAGCTTACTCTGTCAAGCATACATCGTTTTAAGTTGAGTCCTCAATTTTTGCTGTAGGTCCTTCCCAAAGTGCCCCAGGACAGTATCCTAACTATCCTCAGGGGCAGGGCCAGCAGTATGGGGCCTATCGCCCTCCTCAACCTGGACCCCCACAGGGCCAGCAGCAACGCCCCTATGGCTACGACCAGGTGAGTATACCCACAACACTTCACAGTCACAGAGACTTGTTTATAAGTTCGTCATAGTTTGCCCTTTATTATGTTGATTGCCAGACTTAGTTGTATATTTTGTGTAATGAGACCAGAGAGCAATGTGACTGAAGTTACAATGTAAACGTTAAGAGGTAATATGTTGTGCATGCTGTCATCATATTGGGGTTAAATCAAATCCAAAAAGTGTGTATGTGTTACTGTTGTCTTTACTTGTTAATTTGAATGATATGTCCTGGCTAATATGGAATGCCAATTCAGTGAAATATGAGGGCTTTAAGAGGATTCTTCCTTAAACTTGATGCAGACTGCTCTAGTGTTTAAAGGGAGATCTATGTGTTGCCCTGTATTTCCTTTGGTCTTATGTGGGGACCACAGCTACACTTTGATATCTTTATCTTTGAATATTCAGGGGCACATGAGGAAATAAAGACCCAGGGATTTGAACCCCTGACTAGCTCTGTAAGAAGCAAAGGTAATGGTTGCTGTGAAGACCTCAACGTCCAATCTAGACTTTTGACCACCTAGACTTAATTTTGCATTTATGTTTCTTCTGTCTCTCTTTTTGTCTTTATCTTTCTCCCATCTTTCTCTTTTTCTTTCTTGAGCTTTTTCTTTTCTTTTTCTTTTTTTTGTGCTCTTTTATTTTGTTATTAACCAGGGGTCGAATTGTAAGTCATGAGGTCCAGAAACACAGCATGCTTAGTCTGCAGTGAGACAGCCACAAGCTTCATGCTTTGGCTGTAGCCTTAATCTCTGCAATTTACAACACTGGTTTGGATGACTATTGCGCTTATGATAACACTCATATATTTGAATTGAAATGTCATGTATATCACAATGTCAAACCAAATTTGCCTCCATGGTATTTTCTATTAGTGCAAAACACATATTTCGACCCCTGTTTAGAAATGCATCAACTACTACTGTTCTTGCACTGAATTTGTCTCACTTGAAACTAGTGTCCACTATTTAATAAAGAGTATCGTCCTCAGCCATGCTGCTGCCGAAACCTGAGGTATCAAGTTAGAATTTAGAGCTCACAAGTTGTGAGGCCATGCTGCCACCTGCTGGTCAATACCAGCAAATGCAGTCATTAATCATGGTTTGCAGTAGGATATGGTTGAAACCACAGATGTTTGTTTGCACCCTATTGAGATTTGTGAATGTAAGTTCTTACACTCCGTTTTTCAGAAGGGCAGTAACACAACTCTGTCACATTTCTCTCCACAGGGCCAGTATGGAAATTACCAGCAATGAGAGATGGTCACAGCAACCTACACAGCTCTGCTCTGATCTCTGTCTGAGCCTTGACCCCTGGTCAACTGCTAAGCAGACTTAAATGATGGTTGTAGCTCACTGAGAATCTCTCAGACATGAACGTACAACACTCAAAAACTACAAGATACGTTTCCCCCTCTCTTTGGGCTCTTATCCTTGCCTCTAAAATGTGTTCTGTTTATCATGTACATTGACTCGATAATGTCAAAGTCCATGACTCACTCTCTGGTCCAGTATGTCTCAAAGCAGCAATGCCTTAAAAATGGAAACTGCCTTATCCTTTAGCATTGCAGATTGTGAAACAGGCTAACAAAATTTTGGATATCAGAGATGATTTAAATGTACAGTTTCAATCTACTGTGGTGCATTGTTTCTTTATCCCTCAGCTCCTTGTTCATAAGAAGCAATAATGCCAGCAGTAGGGAAATGTGTGGGGCTTGAAATGATGCACCAGACGAATTTCCCGCTAGGCCATGGTACATGTCTTGATGTGTGTGATGATGTAAAAATATATTTTATGCTTTTTAGATCAAGCTAACTTTGTATAAGACATTGGAAACTAGTACTAAAGCTGTGTTGTTTATTTCATGAAGTGTACGTGTCGATGTTTTTTTGTTTTGTTTTTTTAAACTGATCTTTAACGATGATCCCATCCAGCACATTTTGTTTTTTTATTTCTTTGTTGTGTTGACTTGTATGACTATTCAATTGGATCTGCTACTTCAGCGACATGGACACCGTATGAATTGTTTGTGTGGAAATGTAAAATGAATGGACATGCACAGATTATTCCTTGAAGGACAAATTCAAACAGCACACCTGGAATTAGAAAATGTGTGATGTCTGTAAACACATGAAGCAAATCGCTGTATTCTGTGTTAAAAGCTGTGTATTTAGGTCAGTGAAAATATACACCAAATTATCATCATGAATGCATTGGGTTTTTTTTACCACATGACCAAGTAATGGCCATTGGCCTTTATTTGACATATGTGGCCAAAGAGGTGAAATGTAGCAGATGCCACTGCAAATTGTAAGTTAATGCTTTCTGGAGCCTTTTTTTTTTTTTTTCTCTATACAAGCTTCTCAGTCTTGTCCATTGACTGCAAATTGGTGAATGACAATAAACTTGATTTATGCAGCACTTTTCAAAACAGAGGAAGTGCTTTACATGGTTGAACCAGGATTAAAACACTTCAGGACTAAGGCAAATAAGATCAAGCATTTGAAATAAAATGGAATAAAACCCCAACATTAAAGATAAAACAAGAGATTTGTTGCAGGCTTTTAAAAAAAAAAAAAAAGATGTTTTGAGAAGTGATAGAAAAGATGTCACTGATTCAGCGAGCCGCAGATCCTCAGGGTGGGGAGTTTCTGAGCTGAGGGGCCTTGACTGCAAAAACCTGCTCGTCTTCAGTCTTGAGCCGGGACTCAGGAACAGCCAGCAGTGCCCCGCCTGAAGATCTGAGGATGCACCTTGGCTCATAGGGGAGCAGCAATTCACTCATGCAGCTGAGAGCTGAACCGTGAAGTGCTTTAAAGGTGATCAGTAAAATCTTTAAATCAATTCCTGAAACTGACTGCTAACCAGTGAAGAGAGGCTAAAACAGGGCTGATGCGATGTGGGAAAAGTCAAACTGCATTTTTCTGACTGTACTTTGTTTTGTTAGTCTTGCCGATGCTGGAATCCCCTTCCCCCTTTGAATAAACGTCTAAGTTGATGTCATTCAAATAGTGTTGTGTGTGAATAATAAAGTTACTGTCAAATATGTAACATAAGATGTGAAAATAATGTTCTGAGATGGATTCCTTAATTTCACAGTAACGACTGGTTGTGCAGTTTTATATCACTGGCTTGATATCCGTTTTATGGTGCATACTTTATTGATCCCATATGTACAGTGGCATAAAGAAGAGGGATTCATTGTCCTCAGATATTGTTTATATGGCTGTTTTAATATTTTGCATTCTGCACCCCATCCAAGTGGTCACATTTGTGTCATGGCAATGTATAACTGTACATTACAATAAATTGGAAGAATCTTTAATATATTTTTGACTTGTGTTATTTATAGCATTTGACCTTTTTATTGATATGCAGTTAATTAATACGCCAAGTGCAAAGTCATTCATCCCGGCCACAACATAAACAAGATGTGCACTATTGGTGCCGTCATAATGTGACAGTTTGATATAATTGTTTTGTCTTCATCTGCGATTGGTAATCAGTTTCCAACTGATAATGACCCTGCACCGCTCAGCAGCATGTCTGCTTTGTCCAGATGCATCCAGAGAGGTCCAGAGCACATTTACACCCAAAATTACCTTCCGTGTCCCTCTTTCCCCTTCTGCTCCCTCCAGAGAGGGAGAGGGACTACCTGTCACATTGGGGGGAGTGATACAGATGGTACACCAGATGTGTGGCCGAAGCACGTGATGGGAGAGTGGTGCTGGTGTTAAGAGGGCCACAGACTGCCTGGGCTGCCCCGGTGCCGATGATGAGTGTTTGTATGCGAGTGTGTGTGTGTAAACGTGGCTGAGTGCAGCAGACGGGCTTTAAGAAAAGAGGGGAAGTGTGAACTTTCTGAATGTGCCTATGTATAAAATTTGTGCGTGCGCTTGTGTATCCCCGCTCAGGTTTAGTGGCATCTCCTAGTCACCCCACCATCCTGCTGCTCCACAGCTGGCCGCCCCACCCTTCCCAGCTGCCACTGGGGCTCCCCCCGGCCCCTCCGCTTGGCAGAGCTGGCGTTTTGGGCGCTCCCCCACCAGTCCTCCCTGGCAGCTGCTGCCCTCAGCTGTGCTCTTGCAGACGGTATTGGGGTCGGACAAAGTCACTCCTCCTGTGACTGTGTCTGGGGCCGTTGGGGGAGGATGAAGAGGCGGCAAGGAGACTCTTGCCTCCTATGCAAGATCTCCTTTAAACACTCCCAAATTTAGGTGGATGGACACGTAACTAGAGGTGAGGCAGTGGAGGAGTTCTGGAATTTCTGGATAGTTTCTTAATGTCTAGCTTACGTAACTCTAATACAAGTGTAGTCTTGCACAAAAGATGTCCTTTGCTGTGTAGTTCTAAATGAGTTATTAAGAAAGCTTACAGGGGAGGATTGCTCCATGCATGTTCTGTGATGGTGAGGCAAATAGTGGAGTGGCAGCATCATTTAAGAGGATGATTATCTTGTTCAATATTTTGATAATTATAATTCAGGGCACCTTTCAGAGGAGGCTCCTAACCACTGAGGGGAAAATGACATTGTGATCATAGCTGGCAGGCAAGATGTGATCTCTCTCTCTCTCTCTCTCTCTCTCTCTCTCTCTCTCTCTCTCTCTCTCTCTCTCTCTCTCTCTCTCACACACCCACACACACACACACACACACACACACACACACACACACACACACACACACACACACACACACACTAACTCTCCCTTTCACTCTCTCATACCCACACTCTCAGTGTGACAGAAAGTCTATGGGGAGGTATAAGAGGTAGTTATGGGGGGAATGCAGCAGCCTCCACAGTTTAATTGGAGATGTGTCACACTAAATAAATGGTGCAAAAACAAGCGCTGACTGGAGGCTTGAGGGAGGGGCCCTGGGGATGCAGCCTGTTTTATTGGGCAGGAGCTTTGCACCGCTCCAGGGTGAAACTGGGCTATGCACTGCTGAGATACCCTCCAACCACCAAACCACCAGGCCTCCCAAAGACTACTGTGGAGGAGAAGACAAAGGCATTAATTTCACTTGGCAGAAACGCATCTTATTGGTGCTGAGGAGAAGGTGTGGGTGAACTCGGTGACCCGATTGTTCCTCCTCCTCCAACAGGCGTATCATCGTCCTCATCTGCACTTTCAATTTCTGCACGCTGGCGAGCAGATCCATAATTGTAAAATCTCTCTCACTTGCTCCTAGATCTTATGTATGTCAATTTATGTTTTGAGAGGACGGCAGCCAACAGCCTCCAGCCAATCCTATTTCCCTGTGTAATCCATACACGACCTCCAAGTTACCAGGAGAATGTGTTTTCCAATATTCTATCAATGTTGATATAACTGTTGTCTCGCTTTGCTCATGCGGCGTGTGCGTGTTCATGTGTGTGCGTGTGTGTGTGTGTGTGTGCGCGCGCGCACCATAGATTCTAGAGTTCATGGCACGAGTTTTGATTTACCTCTACAGTGTGCCGCAGTAATTGGATGTGACACCATTCTCTCTGCTCTCCCTGGGGGATATAACAGGAATCTGACTATTATGGCCCCAGTCATGAATATGTCACGACAGCTGCAAACAAAGGCCCGTGATTTGGATAAGGCTCCTCTGTATGTTGTCTCTGCGCTGATATATGAGATAAATGCTGCAAGGCTAAATGAGTTTTCTGTAAAGCAATTTGCACTGTTTACAAAGAATGATTAATTGCCATTGTTTGGGAAAAAAAATATGGTAGAGACAATGTTCAATATTACATGTTCATTGCTGCGCCTGCCAGATACATACTTGCCTTACAGATATTTGTCTATGCTATTATATCTAGTTTCAAAACAACCGAAAAGATTTTTTGGACCTGACATACACAAACAGGGCGATCCCCTAGAAAGACATTGTTTTGCATGCATCTGATGTGCAGTGCTTTGTTTAAATCCCATCGTTTGTTGAGGGTTTAGCCATCAAATCAAATTGAGTGTGCTGTTTTGTATGTGTTCTAGCCTCATAAAAGTAGTCTCTGGGTGAAATAGCAGGTATGCTGATATCAGTATTCCCACAGCCTGCATAATTGCTGTAATTTGCTTTCCCTTTGGGTAATCTGTAAACATGGCTGTTTTGATGTTTTTGGCATCCTCCATTGGCTGAGCTCTCTACTCCTCCAGTGGAGCCCCCATCCCAGCCCAGGGTGACACAAATAGATCCTTCCCCAGAAGGCGCACGTAGTTCCACATGGGCACAATCAATACAGCCTAGTCATCACTGGAACTGTGGCGGTATTAAAAGCACCCCGTGAGCTGGTTCTCACCATGCCAGCGTTTTAGGGAAATAAAGCTATTGATCGTCTGGGGCCTCCAACGGAGCATTAACCTGGGCCCACAAATTAGAACGTGCTCATCTGGACACATCTGCCTGCAATGTTCCCAAAAAGCCAGTCCCAGGGAGAGAAAAGGAGGGCTATGAAGCCTGCTGCTTCCAATGATGAGTAGAGCGCTACTTGACGTCCATGTCGGAGCGGGGGAGGCGTCTGGATGCCCAGGACTTCCATTAGAGGCCCAGGATGGTGGCATGGGTCGATGTGGTAAGGTTTGGTTGGGGGTACTCCATCTCAGATCAGTGTGGTTCCTTCCCCCTGATGTAGAGAGAGAGGGGGCTGACCCACAGTAAACCTGATCTCCTGACTGGAAGGACAATGAGGGAAAGGGTTGCTGCTTCCAATGCTTCTTCCAGCGGTGCTGAAGGCTTTGCCTCTTCTGTATGATTTTATATTCAAAAACCAGAATGTACATAATTTTTGTCATCTTTCACAGAAATATCCAGGGGGAGTATTCAAATGTTTTTCAGTGATGATTTTCAATACAGTTTCGCTCAACAGCACACCGCAATCGTCTTTTTGGAAATGTTGCATAACAGAACTCTTAGATTTAGTGTGACAGTAAGCTGTAATTTCCATTTTCAGATTACATTTTTATTTGTCTGCAAAACCTAGAATTGCACTTCCCTCCATGGCATCATGAGGGTGTTTGAGCCATTGATTCAAATGTATCACTTGCTGTGGTGTCATACAAGTCACTAATTATATTTGACTAGGAGATCAGACTCTGGATACACAGAAGGAAACACAAACACAGTTATGTGCATCTACGTGCACAGACATACTTTTAGTAAAGCCCTGTTTTTTCTAATAATCATATCTCCCTGACTACAACACACCTTCATTCTTCTTTTGGCACAACATATAATCCAAGTATGAATTTTCTAGTTTCATTTCACCCCTGTTCCACGTTTAAATGTCACACACTCACAGCATAGCAGAGAGTTCTGTGCTTAAGAAACATTTGCATGATTAGTGTTTAATGATCAAGAGAATCCATGTATCTCTCCTAACAACACAATTCACCAGCTACGCTCAAGCAGACAGAGACACTTTGGAAACTTTGCCTCTTTTTTCTCAGCCTGCCCTACCAGTGGGAAGCCTGGAAGTTCTCTGCCCCAGTTCTCCATGTCCTTGAGAGTTGTGCCTTCAGGCCGGGGCTGGTGGGGTCCCGCGGTGCACAATGTGTGCTTCTCTCTCAGGCTCCCGCTGTACTCCGCCGCCCCTGCATGGCTCTGGAGAGTTGCCAAACTCTGAGGGGTTGTCCGTGCAAGTGGGGGAGCGTGCATGTTACCACAGAGCTGCTCCAAACATCTCACTTCCTTCCCCCATGACAGTCAGCCGGATATAAATCACTTTCCTGGATTGGCCGACTACAATGGGATGCTTGGGAAGACGTTGTTATGAATAATCAGACTAATTGCAATAAACAGTGTGAGGTGATGTGCAAATGACGGAGGATCTTGTTTTTCCACATCCTGCTTTTGCAAAGGTTAAACCGTAGGGTGGAGTGTGTGATGCCAGCTTAGTGAAGCCAACAAAAGCCGATGTGAGATTTGCTTGAAATATGAAGACAATTAAATTCTTTGTGAAGAAAATCAGGGTAACATTTTCCTTTTTCCAACATGATTTTACCTTTGTTTGATGATTAAATTAATATCATAAGAAACGGCAATTATAGAGGGTGGTCATAATTTGTAGCTGTATGTGTTTGACAAATTCTCTTTATATTTTATTCAGTACATATGCAATGTTTTTTTGTAATTAATATGGATATTGGCCGAGAGCAAAGATAAAGATCCATTTTCTAATACTTTGTCCTTGGATTGTACACTCAGGGAATTCACTCCCCTTTTTCTCTTTCGTTTCCCTGGCTAAGGCATGGGGAATTGGTGGGATAAGAGGCTATTCCCTAAATAGCCCATGGCAAGAGGTATCCTGATTAGCATGCTGCCTGCTCTCTGGCAGCAGTCCTCCAGGCCACCAGCGCTATCACTTACGTGCTGTTTGTATTTGTAGTTGATAGTGTGTGCTGTTATAATTGGAATGAGCTCAGGAACCTCGTTTGCTTTTGATCCGATGCCAGCCACTCAGAGTGCTACTGGGCCACAGCTCTCACCTCAACACTCCCAGTGGATTATGGGAAACTGCAACGCTTATGTTCTAAAAAGCGCCTGACAGCATCTCACTCAAGGTCGAACAATACAATGGTAAGAGTGGGGAGTAGTACAAAAAAAAAAGATGGAGGAAAAAGTTGAACAGATATTTGATGCAACACTGGGTATTGAGTCGGAAACTGGGAAAATGGTATTTAAGACTTGTGAAACTAAGAGGCAAATATCAAAGGACCTGTAGGACTGTTTGGGGTAGCTTCAATAACACACAAGGATATGTGGAATTATAAGTCTCTGAAGGCCTTCATGTAATTCTGCATTTTTATGAACCGTGAGCTTAGCTGGTGATATATAGTTGAATCTGTGCATTTTCACAACAGACATTTTGACTGGTCAGAGAAGGAAAAGCACAGGCCCTGCAAACAATGATATAATCCTCAAGATTTCTGCCCTGGTTGATTTGGTGAAGGCTGGTGGTAACTTGATTTTGCTCACAGAAATACAGCAGAAACTATGTTTCCTTCTTTTGTAGACCCTTTTTCAACAAACAATCATCATCAGCCCTAAATATCAGGGACAAGCACTGCATTTCCTGTTGTTGCTTCACAATAAAAGCCACCCTGTGTCTGTCCCATTGGAAGCTTTTAATGTGAAGCACTTGTAGGAAATGCTGTAACTGCAGTAGCAGTGACTTCACATAACTGATGCAGTGGTGGAAAAGTGAACAGTGATGGCGAGGCGGACATGTTGCATTGTTTCCTATGAATCCCTTGTGTGGTAATCTGAATCCGGCATGGGAATGGCGGACTCAATGTAAAGTAGTATAATGAAAGGCGATCACAGAGTGTAATTACATTGAATGGCTATTCCTGAAACGCCTACCATAAAAAACTGAGTTTGATTTCATGAAAATGTTATCATTACAAATTTAACACTGACTGTTCAGTTCAAGTGTCTAAGTCATAACAACTGAAGCAGCTAAATGGAATTCAGCTTCATTAATTTTATTAATTACACCCATGCTTTTTCTACTGTGACATGTCAAAATGTCTCCTGTGGAAAAAACCCCATTACAACAAATCCTAATCCTGTCCTGTACTGGCTAACTTATCCCGCAACGCTAAACACATCATAATTCTGTGATTCAACAGGTACAGCCCAAGTTTACTTTCCACAGTATCCCTCATCTGGACCTCATCACAAACTAACATGTCAGATGTGAAGACGACTCTGAACTGATGTATGCTTGTGGTTCTTTTCCTTTCGCTCTGCGGCATTTCTACAGTTTGATCTGCCGGCTCAGCACTTTTCCAGAGTGGACCAACTCCAGGGACTTATGGGAGTTTGATGCTCCCTTGCTGCCAAATGCCAGCAGGCCAATGAAAAAAGATATCTGAAACTTCTAAGCTCAATATTTAATCAAGCGCTGGGTTACATTTGCTGTTTGATTAGGTAAGAGAATTCCACCTCCCAGAGTCTTTGATTGCTTTGAAAATATTTGGCCAAAAAAATTAATACTCCTCTTTGAACTGTGTGCTCTCAGCACTAATATCCCACCACCAGTAACAGTTTATAATTGTCATGGTTACATGTGCATTTTATTATTTTCCTCTTTCACTACTTCATCTCCTTTTCTTTGTCTTCTTAGATCATTTTTAGAAGTAGCTTTATTGTTCATATTATTATAATTATTATTGATGCTGCTGTTTTTTGTTGTTAGTGTTGTCCTATTCAGCAGCCTCATTATTACCCGTGTTTTTTGACCATGAGTCCATCTTGTCGCATCATAATCATCCAGGACTGCAGAAATTCACCTGAGAATAGCCCTGATGAGCTTGTTCCAGGAGGGCATTACCACTGGTTAAGTACAAACACCTGCTAAAATATTGGCAATTAGGACATAATTAGCTGCTAATGTATTTCTAATCCGAAGCGGGCCATAGATTTGTCTTTTTTTGCGTAGACTCCCTTTTTTAATGTTCTCTGTTGTTATTGTTTTCCTCAGGTATTTGTATCCCGAGAACATTGACTAAGTGCCCTAGTTCATCATATGCAAATGGCTTATTAATTACACATGCATTATGCCCGTATTCAGGAGACATCAAAGGGCCTGCGAGTCTTCAGATGGTCCCCCTCTGTACCACACTCAGGTTACAAATGCCTGCGTGTGCACTTTCCTGCATGCCTTTTCGGGCAGAATAAGTACATCCTCAATTAAAAATTTTCACAGGAACCTCTTTTTTTTTTTTTTTTTTTTTGATCATGCCTCCTAATATTTGAGAAACACCTCCGGTAGTCTGTGGTTGTCTGGTGACTGCAAATTGCAAATAATCATTTGAGCCTAGATTACATAGCATGATTAGAAAGCAGTGAGACAGTGAGTGTATCTTCATAGCAAAGCCAAAGCAATATTTGCTTTACAAATTAAGAAATGCCTATAGTCATTTAGCGTGTGACCTCACTGAGCTGGACCAAATCTTCCCATCGATCAGTTCCTTGATCATCATAATAGTATTTTGGTACCAATGCCTCAGCCTGAGCTTCAGACATTTCTGTTCCGTGTGTCTGCATGTTTGCGCTGTCTATTCCTCTCTGGTGAGTTCTCTGTTAACGACCCATACAGCAGGTGTCAGAGTGTGATTTATACAACCTATAATGCCTCACATTGATTAACAATAGAGCTCTAATGGGATGCCAGCTCTCAAACTTAAAAGAAAAAAAAGATTAAAAAGGTTAAAAAAGGTTAAAAAAAAAAAATTGCATCCCACACGTTCTTAGTGCTGTTCTATACCATTATGTATCCTATTTTTGCATGAATATCAGCAACCCAACCTGTCCAATGAGATGGCAGAGAGGGGGTTTGTGGTGTGCAATCACTGTAACCCTGGGCAGTCCTCTGTTATCAGTCTCTGGTGGGCTGCTCTGACTGGGTGCTGCTAGCATAATTAGCACAGCACTCACTTTGATGATAAAATGGGTAATAGAGCATTCATTCCCTCCCCTGCCTACCTGATTTTACCATCGTTTATTGATCTAATTAAAATAATTCAGCTGTTAATGGTGTGATTTTTTGTTATGGAAAAGAAGGTTTGATTACAGACACTTAAAAAAGATTACGCGTGTGAGTGTGTCTGCTGATGTGAACAGCAGACACACTCAGAAGACATATAATTTAAAGGTGGGTTTCTTGTATCTGTTTAGAGTTCGGTGCATTAATGCTGTCAATACTTAAATGTGTAGACTTGGTGCTGTCCTGAGCTGATAAAGTAACATGTTCCAACCTCCCAAGATAGCTGAAAACAAATCTCTCATTCAAGATATTGCAATAATACAGAAGTGCTGTGGGTAATTGATATTAATGTAAAACAGTTTTTCATCCCCATGTATTGGAGAGTATAGTGTACATCAAAGCCACCAGGTGGGGCTGATTCTTTCACAAATGAATCCCACTTCTGGCATTTTTGTTGAGAATCACACTGGAAAATGCTTAACTGAGGCGTTATTCTATGGCATTTTTGTATGGCACCTCCAAAACTATCATTTCTCATTAGGAGACCAAACTGTTTGTGGTTGTCCTCATTACTAAAAAGATAGAGCTCTACCCCCAAAGGTAACTTCATCAACACCAGAGACAAATCTATCTTAGGTGCTCTATTTATATTTCTGACTCACTGCCACAAAGATTTATTCTGCACTCCTGTCAATCCATCTCTCTAATGGGCAATGGCATCCTTTTTAGTGTAGATGGCTGGTGTGTGTATGTGTGTGCACACGCAGGCGTGCACATTCTTTAGCACCAGGAATTTTTTATTTTTTTTGTCAGATGTGCAGACAAAAACAAGAACCTCGAAGTCACAGAGCCCTTCTCATCTCTAAAGAGAGTCATCTTTAGATAGAGACCTCAGATGTCATGTAATTAAGATGATAAAAAAAAAAGCTATTTGCACTTCCATGGGTTATTAATGTGGACTAATGATGCTCAGATCAGCTATAAGATGTCTGCTTGTTATGGGGTTAATCTCCTCATTCTTGCAAAAGCCATAAAGATAAACATCTTTACACAGAAATGGGCTCATGAAAATCCCCAGAGAGCTGCATCCCAACTTCATACGAAAGTTTGAAGGGCCAAAAATAAAACTGCTGCTCAGACACACACAAAATCTTGAAACAAAGCTAAGCAACCTACGCATTTCTAGCCAAATAAATAAGTTGTTTTAAATCTATTCTGTGTAATACAGCTTCCAGGAACAAATATATAGTATATTTACAGCATAAAAAACACAAATATAAAATGCTAAATATTTATAGTATGCAATCATAAATCACTCCACACATCCTGAATGTCTATTGAATAAAGTAAAATGGTTATAACAAAGACCACCATTAAACCTATATAACAACAAACAAACTCTTGTTTTAGATTCTTAAGTAGCAAAAGTAGAACTTGCATTATATTGCAGCAGAGCTATGATAAGTAGACTGTCTTTGTAAGGATGCTTATTGCATACATTTGCTTTTTTTTTATGTTTTCAAAAGGTTTCAGTCAGATAATTATTTATTACCTTCATGGGAGCTTAACCAATGTAATACTCTAAAACTAAAAGCTTTTGCTACAAAGCTTTTGTCTAAGAAGTGAAGACATGATAAGTTGTTAGTTGTCATTGAAGATTACTGTTAAAACAGTAAGTTTCTCGATGGACAAACTCACAAGGAAGAACCTGCAGGTCACCTGAGTGTATGGGTGGCAGAGGTCCTCCTAATACTTTGAATGTGTAAATGTCATGCCTTCTGATGACTTTATCATGAAGCACTGATCATTACATCGTCATTAGTTAGCGGACATAGTTGCACCTCGTTAATGCACACAAGCAATCTGAGGAGCAGCAGATAATGTTGTGTGGTGGTGTTTAATGAGGGTCCGTATTTGCATACTGGCCTCCACCCCCACTAGCATTCCCACCCCACTCTCATTTATAAAAATAAATCACATTAGAACATCACCAGCTAATAAAGTCGACTCCGGCCCACATCCCACGTCCCAGTGATAGCCAAGTCTCAGTGCAGGAAATACACAAAGCAGTCTCTCAGGATTAGAGAAAACCTATTATAGAAAATTCTCCGATGGCAACATTCTTCATATTAACACTGTGCTGCTGAAGTAAATTATGCCAGTTGTTGTGCATGCTACAATCAAATACTTTATCAAGGAATCTCCTCTGGAAGTTGGAGCAAATGTTGAAAGTCAGCCTATCAAATAATGCAACCACTTAGAGGAGTCAGATTTAATTACACATCCCATCACTGAAAATAGAAGCAAAATAAGAGTGCGTTTGATTTTGAAGGAGTTTGTAATCTTGATTGCACATAATTGTACAGGATACCACCTGAGGCGAGCTACTTTCACTGCCATTTCTGCATTATTGAAAAGCTTTGATTCTGTGAAGAAAAGATTGGCTTTGATTATAAAACAAATGCAATTAATAGCAACACTTGCATTTTGAAGTCAAATAGCTAAGCCTGTTTTTTATGCTTCCCTCATACCATGTAGTGCTGACTGTGAACATCACTATCCAAACCTGAGAGGTCAAGAGCTGCAACCTTGCAAGAGTGTTTTGTCTTCTGTCGGTGTGTCTGTCCAAGTGTGCACACATTTGTGCCCCCAAGTCAAAACCCGCTAAATAAACAGTGTGTTTCCTGATGCCTAACGGTGTGCACGGCCCATGCACCGCTGATGTCAATCCACCCAGGACTACCAGTGGCCCCACTTCGCTCACTTACTTACTCTTTGGCTCACTCCATCCTTCCTTCATGCTCAAATTGACACTTGGTGCAGAGGCAGGCAGACAGGGGGCCTCTCCGCCCTGCGCCTCCAGAGATGTGGCCCAGCTGTCAGCCGTCTAATCCAGTCCAACCTCCCCCTGAGCCAAGCAGGAACTCCAGGCTGCTCCCCCTCATCCTCACGCCTAGAGGCACAGCAAACAACTCAGCCCTCGTCAACACTACAAACAGCAGGCCGGGAGGGGGGCACTTTGCTAGTCAAAATCAGTCTTGACCGCTCTTCATAAATCAAGTACAGCTGTGTGACAGCACAACCTGAAAGCCGAGTGATTGTGTATGAAAGACAACAGGTTACGGAAATTACGCTGACATTGTGCTGAACCGTATTGCATCCCATAATGCATATCAGTTCAACAGGAAGTAGACATCTTTTGATATTTAATGATACTACGTTGTTTGGAACACAGCTACTAAAGCCCTGCAGATGATTTGATCATTTTTGTTTCCAATCAGCTCTCACAATCTGAACAAAAAAAATCCCCTGGCTATACAGTCTCCTAAGGTGTTACTGTTGGCATTGTTACTATGGAAACAACTCTACGGAGAAAATGGCATATTGGCAAATTTAGATACAGTGTTGCAGGCATGAATGACACTCTTTTCAATACACTGCTGTCTTTTAGAGATATAGTAATTTGACCTGACTTTGCAACCATGTATCTCTGTAGTCTACATATAGGAATCATAGACAATTTGATGAGACATAAAAACGGCATTTTTAAAATATGGGTTTATTTTTGTGTGGTTTGTGAGGGCTCATGGTGCAGTCGTGGGCATGTGTGTTTTCAGGAGTATGTCTGTACCTTTTGTGGGGCTCCCCATGGCATTCCCAATATCAGTATTCCTGCAGATGTGTTTGATGTGTTTGAAGCCACGTAGCATACCTTGGAACATGACAGTAAACATGGCAGAGGCTCTCCCTCAGTGGAGCAGTGATGCACGTCACCCCTCAGAAGTGTGTGACGGGTGTACAAACCAAACCCACCGGGCCACATCGTCTCCTGGGATTCTCCCTTACTATGCTGCGCTGACTGGCTGCATGTTGCTCAGTGCTACGCTGTTCAGAATAATTCCAGCCTCAGCCTGGAAAACAAAAGAGCAAGCTAAAAGTGGGAGACAAACAAAGAGGAGAAATGCAAAACATGGACTTGTGACAAGTTATGGCACCCACTTAACTGGTTATCTGACCTAGTAGCAGTAGATGTCATGATATATCTCGTTCTAATGTTTTCCCTGTGTTTCATCCCTGGAAAATCACTAGTGTATGTTTCCTGCATGCATCCCTGGGGAAATTAAGAGGCACACTATGTATCTCATGAGGATACCCCCAAGGATGAGAATAAAGCAGGCAGCATGAAAGAGTAGTGTTGGTGTGAGGGAGTTATTGGTCTGGCAAAGGGATTGCCAGCACATCAAAATAGCATGGGTGTTGAACAAGACAGAAACTTGCACCATTTACACCTGCCAGGGAGAGAGGGAGAGAGAGAGGGAGAGAGAGCCATCCTGACATGGAAAATTTCCATAGCCACATGCGCACTGCATGATGTGAAGTGCAAGAGTTGACGCTTCATGTCAGACTGAATTTCATGAAGTGACATGTACAACATGTTCACATGACAGAGATGCTTTGAATGTTGTTTTTTGGGTTGGTAAGATAAGTCATTTGTATACAGAAGCAGTTTTCTAATGTCACACAGGCAAAGCCTTGAAAAGAGAATCCTATGATCTGGGACAGAGAAATTTGAGTGCCTCAACATTTTGACAAAATAGTCAATAGTGCAAGATATTATCAAAATTTTCTCAGTGTATTTGACAATGAATACCAACAGTGCCAAGAGCGATGTTACAGCATAATGAGACTTTATTACTCACAATAGTGGAAAATTGTCTCTGGTCCCACCTGGGACATACTCAAACAGCAGACATACGGCACTGATTAGTAAACATCTATTTACAACAGCTTTAAAACACTGCAATATCCATTTTTAAGAGGGAAGTCACATAAACCAAAAATATAAGTTTTTAGCTTTCAGCCTTATAGTCCTCATCAGGGGACTGTGAGATGCAGTGGGTGAAACTTAAGTGAAAGTCCAACTGAAAATAAATTGCATGTTGGCTATTGCTACAACATGCAAATCCATAAATAATCCATAAATAAGATGTCAGGAAAAATAATTCAGAAAAAAAAATCCTGAAATTTAGTAGCCTTTTTTTTTTTTTTTCTGTAGTATATAAAATGACATGTAAAGTTATTCTTGCAAACATCATATTTGGCCCGTTTAGATGCTGGAGCGGTCTTCTCTGGTTGCTAGGCTTCTTATGGTAGATTGTGATTGGTCAAGTGAGGTGTCATTTGAAATTTGAGACTCCGCAGAGTAACCGGAGACAGGTACTCATCTGTATATATTTCCAGAAGTTGTGACGGGCAAAACAGAGAAGACAACTGGGAGACAAGTGCATCACCTACTAATTTAAAACGAGAAAACATCTGTCTGTGGATTATTATCACATTTTGAATGGAGTATTATTGATCTGTGGATCACTGAGAGGCGTAATCAGTGTTGCATCAATGTTGTTGAATTTTAAAAAGGTTGTTTGTCAGCTGTTGTCGTTTATTTTGCCTCCTGTTGTGATTGTATCTTGAAATGGTTTGCATTAATCGATTCACAAGAAGCTTAGCTTTCTAATGGCATATAACATGAGTATAAATGTGAAAGTAGCGTTTCTGTCAATAGACAGGAAGACAAATAAATAGGAATAAATTCTCTGACAACCCGCCACTTGCCTATTAGTCTAGCTAAGTGTTACAGCTGTGGATTCACAAACCCGAAACATCAGTCTGCAGTTCACTGGCTGGTGCTGATGATCATGAGCCACTTTCTGTGGCTGGTGGCTGAGGTTGACTCCTCGTGAATTTTTTTTCAATGTTGATAACTGTTAGCACATAACGTGGTTAGGTAGCTGGTTAGCAACCTCGCTCACTGGTTGTGACATAACACACACAAAACAACAAGCCCTCATGACAGTATTAGGATCTATAGATGGTGACATTTCCCCAGTAACAGAGCTTTATTGCTCTATTGCAGTGCATTGCATTGTTGGAGAATAGCATCTATCAACAAAAATCAAGGGTTTTTTCAGGATGCATTGTGGTTGTTTCGAGTATTCTTTACTTTTTTCCTCCCCCAGTGTGAACACAATCAAAAGCTGTTTAGTATACTTCTTTCTTTTCCATTTTCAAGATGACTTTTACTATTAACAGGATTACCAAGAAGTTATAGCAAGAAAGAAAGCGAGTCAAGATGGCGATGTAGCGGAGGTGTTGGAGGAGGAGGGCAGTTCATTGAGGTCAGGATGACAGTAAAGAACAGATGAGACGGGGCGGCTGAGGAGTGTTTTGTAGGTGGGATGTTGTAGGAAAGGGGGTTGGTGGTTGTGGAGGGGAGTAGAGTGGGGGGAAACTAGGCCAGTGTCCAGACTCAGAGCACCAAAGGCCCTGCGTCCCTGGATGCCCCGTGTCAGCCCTCTGACAGGAGAGATGGGACTTTAACATAGAGTTTTTCACCACCAGACGCTCCCCTTCTCCTCTGAAGAATACCCCTCCTCCTTGACGCACTCACCAGTCAGAGTTTGAGGAGAGAAATGCACTCGTTACAATAAGGAGGGCACATGGCATGGGACCTGAGGCTTTGAGTGCCGCCTCCTCCACACTCTCAGTAGAATTAGTATTTTTCCTGCAAGTACTGTGCATTTCCACAGTTGATGTGAAGTAAATAGAATTTCTGAGGAACGTTCTCAGGGCTGAGTTCCATGACCATACAACATGTTTATTGACTGCATAAAAAATTACAGTCTTATAGAGCATGTATACATGACCCGCTGATAGCTGAATTTGAATATTCCTCCTTATCCCTGCAGTCTATTCTGCTCACTCCTACCCCACAGATAAAACAGACTTATTGTCAGGCTTAATCAGGTGGTCTGTTACCTTGGCAATTAAAACCTTGTTAGAGATATAAAACCTTGAGACTCAAATGGAGAGTCCCTGGCGAGTCAAACCACTGAGCAAATCCTTAAACCAAACAACCTTCCAGTGGCAACACTTCTTCTCTGAGGATAGATGTTTAATTATCTCTGCTTGTTTGGGGGGGAAAGGAAGGAAAAACTGTTTCACTCCCTCTTGTTTGTCTTAAAAGCTCACGAGTATTTATTGGAATTAATTTAAGTGGCAATCAGTGTGCTATGTTTGATCATCACAATGTATTGACCTAAAATGGAGAATACTGGGGAGCGCTGGTGGGAGAAAGTGGTGAGGGGGTAATTGTGTGTCGCCGTGTCTGCAAAGATTACATTGTGGTTTTTAAACATTTAGCCTTATTTCTGGAATACCAAACTGATTCACTGTTCTTAATTTACTTTAATGAATTAATCTTTAAAATATTGCTGCTAAGTGTGATCCATTCATCATTTATTCCCAATTGATGCAAAACACCTATTTCAATGTTGGCTCTCCTAAACTAGGCCAAGTATTTTCCCAAATGAATATTCTTTTTTTTTGGGGGGGGGGGGGGGGATAATGCTACATATCTGAGCAATATGAAGTGATAATTTATCATTATTTAATGATCTCCCACAGACATGCATCACACAGGGTGCAGTCAGCGACAACAGCTGTGCAGGATCTTGATGGGCAAATTCTCAGACTCAACTTCTGTGCTAGTTGTAGCCCAAGTAGCCCTTTGACCCTTTCTTTGATGTCCGGCATGACTTTTTCTCTCTGAAAAGCCTCTCAGTGCCTCTCTTTGTCTCTTTTCATCCCACACTTTGTCTGTTTCTCCTTACCTCTCTGACATGCTCCTCTAAATGGGGCTGGCATGCGTCCCACTGTCTAACGAAGGGTATGTGTGTGTGGGCGGTGTTTAGGGAGGTGAGACCTTCTCTGGGACACACTAATCAGCTCCAAACCAAGGCCCGGGCAGGGAGGCACTGGACAGGTGAGTGGAACCACTCGCTACACCCCCCTGGCTGCTCCTTAGCGTGTGGGTCAAATCAGCTTCATCCTTCATGGCCCAGCCATTCCTTCATCCTGGGGTCCCCAATCACCTGGCTTCCATCCCTGGACACCGGTCCCTTCCTGGGGGCCTCTGAGGGAGGAAAGAGCGAGCAGCTGCTATACCAAGGGAGCCTCCTGAACGTGCTTTCTTCCAGCCCCATGTGTGTTAACCTTTTCTTTTAATTAACACGGTCCCAACTCCCAACTCCCGCCGCCGTGGTCCAAAGAGAGGTTCTTTGGGCTTATGCAACTGTCAGGGAAGTGGGGAGAGTCATCAGGGAGCAAAAAAGGTGGTGGGCGGGTGGGAATGATGAAGGTGAGAGGTGTGAGGAGGAGGAGGGATGAATAATGCGTGCATGGCCTGGGATTGAGGGTTCTTCTAATCCTTCAGAGCCTTTTTTATCCACATGCTTTCACACGACTACAACACACCAGTCATTCTGCACAGCTGCCTATTTTCCAGGGACGATCCCGAACTAAATTGGACATGCTGATGAGAAGATGGCTGCTCTTAATTTGCACTGCAGCTCATTACTCCGCAAGAGAGTCAGAAAGCTTTCATTCGCACTCTAGTCATTGACTACGCAATTGTTCACATCTGTAAAAACCCACAAAGGCCTAATTCACTGGGTTAAGTTAAGGACAATACATGTTTTGTGTTTGTTCTCCAATTTAGAAAGTCTAAATATTCTATTTTCATGGGGTTTCATCATCAATATAATGCAAAGCACTAGCTATTTAGCTTTAGCCATATTCTTTAGCCATGATGCATGTTTCAGTCTGAAAAATATGCTTGACAAAATTATTAAATTCAGTGTGAGATCTACTGAACCTGGTAATCAGATATTAGTACGACTCCGAGGTGAGTCTGGCTGATTGTGTAAAATGTTCTGTATGATAAGGGGCTCTGTACTGTAGCACACTTACATGCTGCAGCTCAGTTAACTACCAGCACATAGAGAGGTGAGTAGGCTTGATCTCATCTTACAGAGATCTCCTAATGAGAGAGTGGTAATGAGCAAGAAAAAAATCACTCTCATTTCACTTTTAAAAAAAGTGTTGAAAGGTTTGCTATCTCTTCCTTTCATCTTGTGTGGCGGTGCCAAGTGGAAAATGTCCATTTTTCACCGGGAGATTTTTATGTTCGTCTTGGCTCATGGTAATGCCCCCAGGGGATCCTCTTTCTTGGCATGTTCATAGTGGTCACCATTTGCTAGAGACGGGATATGGAGGTCAAAGCCATTTGAGAAGGACATAAAACCCCTAGAATGATTTTTGATCACACTATGAAACCGTCCCATTGTGGTTAAATGGTATTCTTCATGCCAGTAACACACCTTTGTAGAGGTTATTGTCATGACAACCAATTTAAAGTTGTTCTACGAGAATAAATGTACAATCCATAGCTGCATATTCTGGACATTATAGCAATGCAGCCAGCTGGTTGAGTGAGTGTAGATGTTTTAGTTCGTCTAGGAGCTTTATCATGCTAGCTGATGACGTCAAATGGCTTTCAGTGCTGGATCCAGTGGTGCTAGTGATATAATTGTCACTAAAGCCATGATGATGGCCTGCAGCTCAGGTCGTGATGTAGCAAGGAAGGGCTACACGAGTCTGACATCTTGTGACCTCAGTTTTATGATGGAGTAAGTAAGGGGAAAACTGCCAGGATCTTCTCCTCATGAAGACCCAGAGCAAGGGCACTGTCTCCCCAGCCCCATAGATCAGCCAGCCCTGAATGTCAAACCACACAGCAGCCGCTGCAGTGCCAGGAGTCCCCCTCTTGCTCCCTCTCTGGCCCGTGATCTGCTGTCTGGTGACACCACTGCGCTAATGACCCGGTTTGGGAGTTGCTCCACGGGGCTCCTTGGCTTGGGAAGATGGAAGTTGTGGATATCCAGCTGGAAGGTCACCGTTGACGAGGACCATTCACTCTACATTCCCTCCACTTTGTTGACATCCTTCAGCTTGCAAGGATGTTGAGACGTGGAGGTTGTCACTGGCCCTTTACTGAAGCAGGCCTTGCTATTTACTGAGCGGCAAACCAGGAGTATTTTATGCAATTCCTGCACTGTTTTTGTAATTATATGCACCAGTTCTTGGTAGAGAAAGACACACTGCATACATATGATAGGTTTTTGCTCCAGTGTTTAATTGCCCAACAATTTGGATAACAGAGAAGTTGGAAAGCTGCACTCAACCTCGCTTGCCAACTCTGAAGCCCTCTGATTGTTAGCTCTCTGTGTTGTTTTTGTCCTTTTTTTTAATCAGTTTACTGTGGAAGTATGTCTGAGTGCTCAAGGAGGGCAATGTTTTCAGTCACTCGCTATCTTGACTTCTTTTTTTTCCTCAGCCTCAGGAGTTTGGCTTGTTGGAGCAGAGTCAAAGTCCCCAGGGAGGGCTCCTCTGGTGATGGGGGCACTGCCTCGACCTCACTCATGCCTGGTGTGGGTGGCATCCAACTAGGGAGACATACAATGGAGAGCAAGTCTGAAGATGGTGATGCT